>NC_137895.1:96746123-97184692 GCF_963455335.1 Martes martes | reverse complement strand
ACTTGGTTTAAAACAAGAATATTTTTTAAAAATTAACAGAAATTAAATTTATTGCTATAAGCAATTTGATAAAACAAAGAGTAAAATGTGTATCCTGACACTGCAGATTTTAATTACTTCAGATATGCTGAAAGCACCTAAGATAAACCTTACATTTTCATTTTTTTCTAGCCACAAAATGTGTTTTCTCCTCTCACCCTTTCACATATTTTAGTGTTTCTTTTTCTCTCTGGGAAAAATATTTAATGATATTACTCACATAATGTCTAAAATACATTTGTGCTTTACAAAACAAAAAACATGGTCATTTTACATTTTAGGTACCCTCAAAGTACTAAATCAAAATTCAAAGCACTTCAAATTTTTTTTTTCAAAGCATTTCAAATTTTTAAGGAATTTCTTTAAAAAGATGTATACATTTATGTTTTTCTGCAATCCATGGCTTTTTAACCTGTCAGATAATATATTAATTTTATTTTCCCTGAGAGAAGATGTAACCATTTAGTTACTATGTTACCATTTAGTTCTAAATAAAAGTCTTGAAATATAAAGTAGATAAGCAAAGTGCTGCCATGACTAAGTTAGATCATCTTGTAATTACAGTGTAAAAAAGTAGAATAAAGATATCTAATACTATCTCTCAATATTTGGTTATTTTTCTCAGTAACAGTAAATGGAGAACTTGAATACCTAAAAAAATTCACTCTACTGACTGCTTCTGTTAAGTTTCACTTTCTTCATTAACCTCTTGCTGAATCTTAACTCTTAGGAGTAAACAAGCAGTAATTAGGAAAAGAAATAATTATACCAAGTAGATACTTAATTTTCAATGACTAAAAAAGAGAGAAAAGCCTGTGTGGTTACCTTAGAAAACTAAGTATTACAATTTCTCTGGAAATATCTTAGCACCAAATGAAGACTGTGATTATATTACTTTGGTTTTCAGTGGCCCTTTATAAAAAGAAAAACATACTATAGTGCTATACTTGACTTACTAAGCAATTCTGAGATCTTAAGATGCATAATATGGAACTGACATTTTTTAAAAAACAAATCCCATCTAAGAAAAAGTTATTATTGGTTTTTCTTCAGTATTCTTAAGTTTGCATACCAGAAAAAACTATAGTATGAACCTGATAACAGATTTTAGTCCAAAAGTTAAGAATCAGTCAGCAATCCAGACATTTCCTATTATTCCAGTTTGAAAACACATGTGGAAACAAGAACAGAAAATGGACATCCAACCTCTGACATGGTTCAAGGTTTCTCTTATTAAGTCCTTCAACAGTAATTCCTTCAGTACCTGTATATATTAAGACTTCTTTGCCCTCTTCCCTCATATACTAAGACCCTTGACAGGGAACTTGAAGACAGTAACAGCTAACATTTAGTTTAACTGTGCCAGGCATTTAGCAAATGCCTTAAGCAAATCCCATTTGATAAAAAGAAAGTTTTAGATCTGTTATTTTCATATTTTATAGATTAAGAAGCTGATAATTAAAGAGATCCCAAAACCTGACCCACTGAGTAGCAGGCAGGGCTTCATTGCACAACTCCAAGGGCACCATTCACACATAATGTGATGGTGTTTCCTGGAGTACTACTCTGGCAGCCTTGATGACGGAGGCAGATACAGTACCCAGCCATCTGACTTTAGGAAGTTCAGCAATAAATAAGACAGATGCAGTCACCCGATCTCAGAACTCAGGTAAAACAATCAAATTCTCATGTCCCACACATGCCAAAATATCTTGGCCCAATAAACAAACAAACAAACAAACAAATAAATAAATTAGCATGCATAACTAGGTCAATTTGGTGGGAACTAGTGATTTAAAAACCAAGAGAAAACCATGACCCTGAAGCCCTAAACTATATAAGGGTAAACATGAAATAAAAAATGAGGTTTTATGAAGGAAATGATCTTTAATCAATAAAATGTTTTGTTAGATAGCTTATTAATTTAAGGATAAAGTCCCAAAGTAAGTAAATTTTGCTGTGAAAAAATTTTCTGACACCTATGGGAGAAAATACAGAAACACTTTTACTGATAATGAAGTATGTTAATTTTTTCTATTAGGAAATATTAAAAATACCATATGGTTAACTCATATGTACTATGAGTACAAGTACTATGAAATATCATTTAGATAATCACAGAAGTAATAAATGTTAGAGTGAAAGCTAGTAACACAAAATGGTATCAACTGATATAAATGAACAGCAGCAAAATATAAGTTTCAGACTGAAGGTATGTATATATTGTTTTCAAAGCCAGTAAAAGCTCAGAACAAATTCCCAGTAGTTGGAATTAATGATTCTGTTTGTTCTGTCATTGCTAAAGCAAAGTTTTTAAAAATAAAATTATGTACTTTTTTTCTTGAAAAGAATTTTGGAGGCTTGTTTCTTCTTTGTTTATAAAAACCTATGTCAAATATCTGAATGAGAGTTCTAGATTACAGACATCCTATAAGGCCTGTGCTTTGCTCTGCTTTATGACAGAGTCATTTTTCAGTTTCCTCCAGGCCACTCCATAAGCAACCTAAATGCATGGTCAATCAAGGGCAACAAAGTAGGTACTGACAGCCTACTTTTATTTCTACACTGGAAATAAAATAGCTATTCTGATTTCAATTGTTGAAAGCCCATATCCCTAAAATAAAGTTTTTTAAATGTCAGATTCTCTTAAATTGTAAGTTACTACACAATTTTTCTTTACACAGTGTAACTAGGGTTAAAGAGATCAAGGAATTACTGCTCAGCTGGACTTCATCCAGAGCCACTGAAAAGGTATTATGGTCTAACAGAAACCGCTACTTTTACTGTGAAAGTTTTCATCATTCCAGCTGGATATAATGCAATCAGTTAATTAGAAAACATGATTTGCAGTACACGAATCTAATTAACTATGTGTAATCAGAATCTAGTTTCATTCTAATTTTGTTAGAATGTCACAGCAACTTTGTTGGAATTGCTGGCTCCTCAGTAGACATTTTTCTGTTCAGCATTTTTGTTATTGTGAATTACACAATTATCTTGATAGTTTAAAGAATTCTTTGATTTTGATCTGGTCTTGCCTGCTAATTGGGATTTACTCAATGATTTCTAGATCAATTGTTTATTTTTTAGCTGTTCGGTTTTTAATTTTTTATTTAAATTCAATAATTAACATATAATGTATCACTGGTTTCAGAGGTAGAAGTCAGTGATTCGTCAGTTTTATATAATACCCAGTACTCCCTAATAACTTCTTTGCAGTAACAAAACACACATAGGTAAGATACATCTTTTTAAAATTTCCATGAGGAAAATTTATACATTTATTCTTATTTACTTTTTAAAAATACAGGCTTCCAACAATTCCAGAGCTAAATGAAAAAAATATATGTATGATCCCATACCTTATTAATTTTCTAATTATATAAGTATTTACTAGTGTTGTTATTCAGAAAAGTATATCCTCTTACGAAGAACTGCATGATCAAACCAAAAATGATGGTGAAAGGAAACAAGAGGATACAATCAGTTTCTGAAAGACTCTCAAAACAAACGTGAATCACTTTTTCAGATACATCAGAAAACCCAATGTTTTTAAAATAACTGGATGTTTACAATCCTGAATTTATACAACATATACATATACAACAGTCATGATGATCCAGATTTCATCTCAAAAAACATATAGCAAACTAAAAAACTGCCAGCAAACCACATGCATTATTGTTTAGACAGCCACTAAAATTCTATTACCTTTTGGAGAACATCTAAAGCTGTAAGCACAGCTTCCTGTAAACTTGTCAAAACGGCTTCCGTGTAAGATGGAAGAATGAAAGGGGACGCATCCGAACTTATTGGCACTGACACAGCACTGTGCAATATGACTCCCAGCTTTTGCAAGTCATCCATGTCGAAACCAGTTTTTATGTGTTGGTAGAGAGCGGGAAATATCTGAATTAAGGCTGTAAGGAAAGGCTGGCTGGGGATGAAAGTCAGTTTGTCAAAAGTAACAGGAGGCTTAGTGCTTTCCGATCCAATTCTATACCAGGTATTCCATGCAGCCCACCAGAGATTCAAGTCTTCAAGCTCATCAGTAACTACTGGTGGCTCAGAGCTATTGTATCTTCCCAGTCTGTCTCCAATGGAATCTGTTCTTACAAATGGTCTGCTCAGGCCAGGGCCTGATACGGACCCTAAAAGGACAGGAACAGGTACATTAACTGCAGGTGGGGTCTCAGGCTTATCTGAGTCTCTGACAGGGGACACAATCTGTAAAATTTCCTGGAAGCTTTTCAGTGCAGCCAGAGACACTTCATTGTTTTTGCTGAGTGCTGCTGACTGTATATGGTCAAGAAGAACATCCCATGCTCTTGAAAAATCTCCTGTATTAGGAAGAGAAAAACAAAATCTATCAAAGCAGTCAAGATTTCTCTTACTAGTCAACATTTCTCTTACTACTGCACACTTTAGAATGTTTGTTTTATTCTCCTACTCTAATTCCTATACTCTAGGAAAATATGCTTAGGTATTAAGGTACAAACAATGTGAATTAAAATCAATGAAATCCAAAAATCCAGTAAATTTTTTTTTTTAAATATAGGAACAAAGAGCACCACAAAGAGGATAATGAATATATCATCAATGTTTCGGTCTTAAATACAGAACTCTACAAATGTACATACACATGTTTACAATATTTCCTGGTGTTTCTGCCTAAGAAGAATGGAATAAAAACTTAAGAGGGTAAAAACAAAAGCTTTTTAATAACAACTTTGATCTATCCATCTATCTTTATTAATGTTAAAATATTAAGATGTTCTCATTCTTAAAAATATTGGAAAAGTTACAAATTATTACTGAATAATATATTTTTATAGGTCTAAATGTTTAAAATAAACTATGCTATACTCATAAAATCTTAGCGTTACACTTTTTCATATTTACAAAACTTATAGTTGCAGGGTTTTCCTTCCTTTTTTTGTTTTTTTGTTGCAGAATTTTCTTAAACATTTATTCCCAATTACAAGGAGTCACTAGGAGAAAATGTAACATAAAGAACAGACTGCTTTTTAGAATGAGTCTAAATTTCTTCCTCTCATGGGAAACTCAGTCTGCTGATCCACCATCAGCAGAGCATGGGCTGAGTGGTAGTTATTGGTTTCCACTGATCAATCCAATCTCTTTTTCTACTCCTATGACCAATTAAGCACATTTATATTGAAACTTTTTATAGAAACATGTAGTTTGTTCCTATGAAGCCCAGCAAAAATGAGCTTGTTCTTCCAGCAATCTAGCCTAATGGCTTTTAATACCATTGATTATTACCAACATACTTGCACTTTTTTTTGTAACGATTTTTTATTTTATTCATTTGAGAGAAAAAGAGCAAGCAAGCAAGAGCACGAGCAGGTGGGAGGGTTAGAAGGAGAGGGAGAAGCAGACTCCCCGCTGAGCAGGGTGCCTAACGAGGGGCTCAATCCCAGGACCCCAGGATTATGACCTGAACCAAAGGCAGACACTTAAAACCAACTGAGCCACCCAGGCGCCCCACATACTTGCATTTAAATAACACCAAAATCAGAAGAACAGGTATTTTCCAAAGTAGGATGACATACGTAGGCTATGAAATACTTAAATAAGGTTTAAACTCACTTCCCAAAGGCTATAAACGACTAAATTTTTTTTTTTTAAGATTTTATTTATTTGACAGACAGAGAACACAAGTAGGCAGAGAGGCAGGCAGAGAGAGAGGAGGAAGCAGGCTCCCTGCTGAGCAGAGAGCCCGCCGCGGGGCTCAATCCCAGGACGCTGAGATTATGACCTGAGCCGAAGGCAGAGGCTTTAACCCACTGAGCCACCCAGGCACCCATAAACGACTAAATTTTTAAAGAGGAGATGAACCCATACGCCTAAGGAAGCATTCAGTTAGTAGGAAAGCTCGAAGTAGTCCTGCCATGAAACAATAGGTACTATTCTGCCCAAATAGGACAAAAAAATAATACCTCACCAGTTACATGCCTCTCCCTCTCCACTCTTTCTTTTATTAAAAATTGAGGTATAATTTATATACAATTGAAAACAGATTTTTTTCTTGTTAAACTGTTCAAAGAGTTTTGACATATTACATCTAAAAACTATCAAAACAGCTAAACAAAACTTCTGTCTTTTGCCATCCTAGTTCAAAAGTCAGATGAAACAATAATTTACCAACCAGAATGGTGACTTAATCTCAGAATATTTCATATAATCGGGGGGAAAACCCTGGAATTCCTTTACTAATTTAACTCTATGTCTAGAAAAAAGTTCTCTTTCTAAAAGACCAGGAATAATTATATATTGTACATGGTTATGTTAAACATATGAACATTCTAAGATAATAAAAAACATTTTCTAATCTTCAAATTATAAAAACATTATCAAAGCTATACAAACTGTCTTATGTCTTCATTTTTTAAAAAACTAGATCTATATCTATTAGGTTTTAGCTTTGAAAATAAAGTAACGATCATGGAAGTATTAAAAATGATGCTTATTTTGTCAAAACTCAGCAAATGTGCACTTAAGACCGGTACATTTCATTTTCTGTAAATTTTACATGAAAACTAGAAACTACGATTTTTACGTATGTATTATATTAAGCTCTAGGAATGCAAAATGGATCAGACACTATGGATTATTATGGGGAAAAAAAGGAAAAATGCATGAAGAACACGACACAAAAATGATGATGAAAAGAATAAATACACTTATGCCTTAACAGAAACAGGAACAAAGGGCGCCTGGGTGGCTCAGTTGGTTAAGCGACTGCCTTTGGCTCAAGTCATGATCCTGGAGTCCCAGGATCAAGTCCCACATCAGACTCCCTGCTCTGCAGGGAGTCTGCTTCTCCCACTGACCTCTCTCCTCTCATACTCTCTCTCAAATAAATAAAACCTTAAAAAATAAAAACAGGAACAAAAAAGCTAAATGTAAAATAATAACTTGTAAAAATGCAAGACTATGTAGGACATGCTCATAATTAAGCAAAAAAAATTTTCGTTCTGTTCATTTTTCTCTACCACCACCATCACTACCATCAGAAGTGAAGGTATGATCCACACTGGGTTTCTTAATCTTAGTACTATTGACCTGTACAATTCTCTCTGCCTGTAAAACTCTTCACATTTCGTCTTACTATTGCCTGATGAACATACTACTCACCCCTCAGATCTCCTCACTAAAATACTGCTTTCTTAGGGAAGCCTACCTAGATCGCAGAGGCCAGGTCAATTACGTATTAGAAGCTTACAAAGCACCACTTCTTTGTAACATTTATCACTGTAGTAAGTTTGCATTTATGTAATTATAGTTACTCCCTCAGGCACAAGATACCAAGGATGCTGTGTATTTTACTCATCACTGTATCCCCTAGCCCATATGAGCTACATTACATGTTTTCTCAATGAGATGAATGAAAACATGTGTGGCTCACACCACACATACACAAAGACTGGCAGTTAAGATTGATTATTCTTGGGAAGTAGCATTGTACATAAATTTTTTAAAGATCTTTTATATTTTCCAAATTTCCTTTAACATGAATTACTTATATAACCAGGGGGAAAATGTATATATATACCTAAAGGTTGCAGTAAATATCTTCTAGTGTTAAAGATTCTTGCTACTCCGGCCAATGTTAAAACCCATGTCTCTGCCCACTGCTTCTCTGCTGTGTCCCTTGAATGATGAATGAGAATATTGCCACCTCCAGACTCAATCTTTTCTTTGTCTGCAGTGGTAGAAGACTCCCGAACTCGGTCCAATAGATGAAAGAGAACCTGAATATTTATAAAAATGAACATAAAAATAACATAGCTTAAGTAATAGCATAGCAGTTAGAAATTGTCACAAGAAATTATACCTGACAGATCAATCCCGAATACTAGAAAAATTTTAACAGTAGATATAGTGTATTATCTTTAAAGTCATGGAATATGAAAAAATTTTTTTAAAGATTTTATTTATTTGTCAGAGAGAGAGAGAGAGAGCACACAAGTAGAGGGAGCAGTAGACAGAGGTAGAAGCAGACTCCCTAACGAGCAAGGAGACCAATGTGTGACTTGATCCCAGGACACTGGGATCACCACCTGAGCCAAAGGCAGATGCTTAACCCACTGAACCACCCAGGCATCCTGGAATACGAAAAAACTTTAAAATTGGATAGAATATTTTCTATGACTTATTGATTTGGGGCATCAATAGAGTATCTATGGGGTAATATACAAGAAGGGAATGAAGCTAAGAAGTCCAGGCAAAAAATAAATTATGGAAGACATCTGTAGAGAGATTATAACTGAAGATTCAGGACTATATGAAGGTGCTTCAAAAAAATCAAGCAAGGGGACTTCTGGCTGGTTCAGTCCATAGAGCACGTGACTCTTGAACTCGGAGTCACGAGTTCAAGCCCACACTAGGTGTGGAGCCTACATTAAAAAGAAGGCGCCTGGGTGGCTCAGTTGGTTAAGCGACTGCCTTTGGCTCAGGTGATGATCCTTGAGTCCCAAGATCGAGTCCTGCATCAGGCTCCCTGCTTGGCAGGGAGTCTGCTTCTCCCTCTGACCCTCCCCCTTCTCATGCTCTTTCTCTCTCTCACACTCTCTCTGACTCTCAAATAAAGAAATAAAACCTTAAAAAAAAAATAGAAATAAAAAAAAAAAGAAAAAAATCAAGCAGGAAGTGTTTGGGACTTGAAGAGTAGATTCAGGGGAAGGAACTGAAGAAAAATTTCTTAAAAATTGGAAAGACAAGCAGAAGCATTCTGTGAAACAGAATCCAAGGGAAGAGAAATTTCAAGGAGAAAATAATCAAGTGTTAGATGCTACAAAAAATAAAAGTGAGTAGGGTAAGAACTGAATTAAGGTGAAAATCTTGGCAATTAGAAGACCACCTATAGCCTAAGAACAATTTCCGTGGTTCTCAAAATGTGGTCTCAGAACCAACAGTATTAGCATCACACAGGCAATTCACAGACATGCAATTCTCAGACCCCAAGCCAGGGCAGCTCAGAAAAATCAGAAATTCTGGGAGGCAGGGGCTGGTAGCTCAGCAATCTGCACTTGAGCGAGTCCTCTAGGTGATTCTGTTACTTTAAGGTTTAAGAGACTCTGAAGTAGAATAATCTGGAAATCATATTAAAGGGTCAGGAGAATGCAGGGGAGGTAAGGAAAAAAATCACTGACAACTAGGCAGCAAGATTAACAATTAAGCTGTTTAAAAGGAAAATAGGAATCAGAAAATATCGGTTTGTTTTTTTAAATGGTAAGGAAGGCTTAAGCATGTTTGTGATCTGAACTGGAGGAGCCAGTGGATGGAGTTGAAACAGAATACATAGGACGGAGAAGGGATTTTAATTATTTTTATTAGTGGATATGAATTATTAACTTTTTAAGAAGACATTTTGGAATATTTTTATTAAACTGAAGACAAATTGTTAAATACAACTAAGATTTACTATGCAGCCTATTGTCAAACTTAGTGATCTCAGAAATTCACAAAAGTGGTGAAATGATAGATTTTTAAAAAAAATTTTTTTTAAAGATTTTATTTATTTATATGACAAAGGTCACAAGCAGGCAGAGAGGCAGGCAGAAAGACAGGGGGAAGCAGGCTTCCTGCTGAGCAGAGAGCCCCATGCAGGGCTCAATACCAGACCCCTGAGATATGACCTGAGCCGAAGGCAGAGGCTTAACCCTCTGAGCCATCCAGGTACCCCAATAAATACATTTTTATTAAAACAGAATACATGGAACAAAAATGGAGTGCTTTCAGCAAAGAGGGGATCCTCACTAATAAGTTGTTAGCTTTGTAAAAAGGTTTTAAAGTTTTTAAAAAATATTTATTTATCTTAAGAGAGAGAGTATACCTGCACACAGCCGGGGGAGGGGCAGAGGGAGAGGGAGGGAGAGAATTCCAAGCAAACTCCAGGCTGAGTACAGAGCCCCCAACACAGGACCAAATCTCACAACTGTGAGATCATAACCTGAGCCAAAATCAAGTGTCGGATGCCCAACCAACTGAGCCACCCAGGCATCCCCTAGAAAGTTTTTAAAAAGAGGACGAGAAAGAAAAGTAAAGGGGTGCCTGGCTGGCTCAGTCAGTATAGCAAGTGACATCTGGTCTCAGGATTGTGAGTTCGTGCCCCACGTTGGATGTAGAGATTACTTAAAAATAAAATATTAAAAAACAAAGAAAAGCAAGAGAAAAAAAAAGAAAGAAAATGAAACTGTATATTTAATGAACATATATACACAATTTACCAATTAAAGGTTACTTGTGTTTGGTGATCCTGAAAGTAAATTTCACTACTGTTGATAGTCTTTTATTTATAAAATTCTCAACTGGTTACATTTAAATTACATGGTTTTGGGAAAACAAGAAGCAAAAAGGGAAAGGCAAAGGCAGAAATCAGAGACGGTAAGAGATGAAGATAGAAAAAGAATAGGCTTTCAGTATGTAATTTATTCTGGGTGAGGAACACCTTAAGGTATGACAAAACTAACATTCTGTATTGTCAAAAGCACAAACGCCTGGAAATCCTTCTTCAAAAATTAACAGGTACAAGATTAATTGAAAAATTTAAAAATCGGGGGGGAGGAGTCAAGATGGCGGAGAAGTAGCAGGCTGAGACGACATCGGGTAGCAGGAGATCAGCTAGATAGCTTATCTAACCATTGTGAACACCTACAAATCCAACGGGAAATCGAAGAGAAGAAGAGCAACAATTCCAGAAACAAAAAATCGATCACTTTCTGAAAGGTAGGACCTGCAGAGAAGTGAATCCAAAGCGACGGGAAGATAGACCCCGGGGGGAGGGGCCGGCACCCGGCAAGCGGCGGAGCAACGGAGCACAAAATCGGGACTTTTAAAAGTCTGCTCCACTGGGAGACATCGCTCCTGAGGCTAAACTGGGGGGAAACCCAGGCAGGATCAGCATAACCCCAGGTCCCGCGGGGTCACAGAAGGACTGGGGGTGTCTGAGTGCCGCAGAGCTCGCAGGTATTAGAGTGGGGAAGCCGGCTACAGCGACAAAGCCGAGGAGTGAGCTCTAAGCCCGGGGTTACCTTGTGCCGGTCGCAGGCTGGGTGGGCTCGGAGCGCGGCCGGAGGCCACGGAGACGAGCAACCCAGCGCTTTTCTCCAGCTCCAGCAATTGACTGCTTTCCTCGAGGAGCGACCGCAAGCCAGAAAGGCGGGGCTGTTGGGCGCTTTGCTCTGAGAGCGCACGAAGGAGTGGAACCCCAAGCTCTCGGCTCCTCCGGGCCAAGAGATTGGGAGGCCGCCATCTTCATTCCCATCCTCCGGAACTCTACGGAAAGCGCTCAGGGAACAAAAGCTCCGGAAAGCAAACCCGAGCGGATTACTTAGCCCGGCCCCTGGCAAGGGCGGTGCAATTCCGCCTGCGGCAAGGACACTTGAGAATCACTACAACAGGCCCCTCCCCCAGAAGATCAACAAGAAACCCATCCAAAACCAACTTCAGTCACCAAGAACAGCGGAATTCCACAGCAGGAGAAAGCAAATCTTATCTGGACAAAATGACAAGGCGGAAAAACTCACCTCAAAAAAAAGAACAAGAGGCCATACCGAAGGCTGGAGACCTAATCAATACGGACATTGGTAAAATGACAGATCTAGAGTGCAGAATGACAATTATCAAGGTTCTAGCCGGGCTCGAAAAAGGCATAGAAGATATTAGAGAAACCCTCTCCGGAGAGATAAAAGCCCTTTCTGGAGAAATAAAAGAACTAAAATCTAACCAAGTTGAAATCAAAAAAGCTATTCATGAGGTGCAATCAAAAATGGAAGCTCTCACTGCCAGGATAAATGAGGCAGAAGAAAGAATTAGTGACATAGAAGACCAAATGACACAGAATAAAGAAGCTGAGCAAAAGAGAGACAAACAAATACTGGACCGTGAGGAGAGAATTCAAGAGATAAGTGACACCATAAGACGACACAACATTAGAATAATTGGGATTCCAGAAGAAGAAGAAAGAGAGAGGGGAGCAGAAGGTATATTGGAGACAATTATTGGAGAGAATTTCCCTAATATGGCAAAGGGAACAAACATCAAAAACCAGGAGATGCTAAGAACGCCCCTCAAAATCAATAAAAATAGGTCCACACCTCGTCACCTGATAGTAAAATTTACAAGTCTTAGCGACAAAGAGAAAATCCTGAAAGCAGCCCGGGAAAAGAAGTCGGTAACATACAAGGGTAAAAACATTAGATCGGCAGCAGACCTATCCACAGAGACCTGGCAGGCCAGAAAGAACTGGCATGATATATTCAGAGCACTAAACGAGAAAAACATGCAGCCAAGAATACTATATCCGGCTAGGCTATCATTGAAAATAGAAGGAGAGATAAAGAGCTTCCAGGACAAACAAAAGCTGAAAGAATTTGCAAACACCAAACCAGCTCTACAGGAAATATTGAAAGGGGTCCTCTAAGCAAAGAGAGACCCTAAAAGTAGTAGATCAGAAAGAAACAGAGACAATATACAGTAACAGTCACCTTACAGGCAATACAATGGCACTAAATTCATCTCTCTCAATAGTTACCCTGAATGTTAATGGGCTAAATGCCCCAATCAAAAGACACAAGGTATCAGAATGGATAAAAAAACAAAACCCATCAATATGCTGCCTACAAGAAACTCATTTTAGACCCGAAGACACCTCCAGATTTAAAGTGAAGGGGTGGAAAACAATGTACCATGCTAATGGACATCAGAAGAAAGCTGGGGTGGCAATCCTTATATCAGATCAATTAGATTTTAAGCCAAAGACTATAATAAGAGATGAGGAAGGACACTATATCATACTCAAAGGGTCCGTCCAACAAGAAGATCTAACAATCTTAAATATCTATGCCCCTAACATGGGAGCAGCCAACTATATAAACCAATTAATAACAAAATCAAAGAAACACATCGACAGTAATACAATAATAGCAGGGGACTTTAACACTCCCCTCACTGAAATGGACAGATCATCTAAGCAAAAGATCAACAAGGAAATAAAGGCCTTAAATGACACACAGGACCAGATGGACATCACAGATATATTCAGAACATTCCATCCCAAAGCAACAGAATATACATTCTTCTCTAGTGCACATGGAACATTCTCCAGAATAGACACATCCTGGGTCATAAATCAGGTCTCAATCGGTACCAAAAGATTGAGATCATTCCCTGCATATTTTCAGACCACAATGCTCTGAAGCTCGAACTCAATCACAAGAGGAAATTTGGAAAGAACGCAAATACATGGAGACTAAAAAGCATCCTTCTACAAAATGAATGGGTCAACCAGGAAATTAAAGAAGAATTGAAAAAATTCATGGAAGCAAATGATAATGAAAACACAACGGTTCAAAATTTGTGGGACACAACAAAGGCAGTCCTGAGAGGAAAATATATAGCGGTGCAAGCCTTTCTCAAGAAACAAGAAAGGTCTCAAATACACAACCTAACCCTACACCTAAAGGAGCTGGAGAGAGAACAACAAAGAAAACCTAAACCCAGCAGGAGAAGAGAAATCATAAAGATCAGAGCAGAAATCAATGAAATAGAAACTAAAAAAACAATAGAACAAATCAACAAAACTAGGAGCTGGTTCTTTGAAAGAATTAATAAGATTGATAAGCCCCTGGCCAGACTTATCAAAAAGCAAAGAGAAAGGACGCAAATAAATAAAATCATGAATGAAAGAGGAGAGATCACAACCAACACCAAAGAAATACAAACAATTATAAGAACATACTACGAGCAACTCTACGCCAACAAATTTGACAATCTGGAAGAAATGGATACATTTCTAGAGATGTATAAACTACCACAACTGAACCAGGAAGAAATAGATAACCTGAACAGACCCATAACCAGTAAGGAGATTGAAACAGTCATCAAAAATCTCCAAACAAACAATAGTCCAGGACCAGACGGCTTCCCAGGGGAATTCTACCAAACAATTTAAGAAGAATTAATTTCTATTCTCCTGAAACTGTTCCAAAAAATACAAATGGAAGGAAAACTTCCAAACTCATTCTATGAGGCCAGCATCACCTTGATCCCAAAACCAGACAAGGATCCCACCAAAAAAGAGAATTACAGACCAATATCGTTGATGAACACAGATGCGAAAATTCTCACCAAAATACTGGCCAATAGGATCCAACAGTACCTTAAAAGGATTATTCACCACGACCAAGTGGGATTTATTCCAGGGCTGCAAGGTTGGTTCAACATCCGCAAATCCATCAATGTGATACAATACATTAATAAAAGAAAGAGTAAGAACCATATGATACTCTCAATAGATGCTGAAAAAGCATTTGACAAAGTGCAGCATCCCTTCCTGATTAAAACTCTTCAAAGTGTAGGGATAGAAGGCACATACCTCAATATTATCAAAGCCATCTATGAAAAACCCACCACAAATATCTTTCTCAATGGAGAAAAACTGAAAGCTTTTCCGCTAAGGTCAGGAACACGGCAGGGATGTCCGTTATCACCACTGCTGTTCAACATAGTACTAGAAGTCCTAGCCTCAGCAATCAGACAACAAAAAGAAATTAAAGGCGTCCAAATCGGCAAAGAAGAAGTCAAACTATCACTCTTTGCCGATGATATGATACTATATGTGAAAAACCCAAAAGGCTCCACTCCAAAACTGCTAGAACTTATACAGGAATTCAGTAAAGTGTCAGGATATAAAGTCAATGCACAGAAATCAGTCGCATTTCTTTACACTAACAACAAGACAGAAGAAAGAGAAATTGAGGAGTCAGTCCCATTTACAATCACACCCAAAACCATAAGATACCTAGGAATAAATCTAACCAAAGAGGCAAAGAATCTATACTCAGAAAACTATAAAGTACTCATGAAAGAAATTGAGGAAGACACAAAGAAATGGAAAAATATTCCATGCTCATGGACTGGAAGAACAAATATTGTGAAAATGTCTATTCTACCTAAAGCAATCTACACATTTAATGCAATCCCTATCAAAATCCCATCCTTTTTTTTTAAAGAAATAGAACAAATAATCCTAAAATTTATATGGAACCAGAAAAGATCTCGAATAGCCAAAGGAATATTGAAAAAGAAAGCCAAAGTCGGTGGCATCACAATTCCAGACTTCAAGCTCTATTACAAAGCTGTCATCAACAAGACAGTATGGTACTGGCACAAAAACAGACATATAGACCAATGGAACAGAATAGAGAGCCCAGAAATAGACCCTCAACTCTATGGTCAACTAATCTTCGACAAAGCAGGAAAGAATATCCAATGGAAAAAAGACAGCCTCTTCAACAAATGGTGCTGGGAAAATTGGACAGCCACACGCAGAAAAATGAAATTGGACTATTTCCTTACACCACACACGAAAATAGACTCAAAATGGATGAAGGACCTCAATGTGCGAAAGGAATCTATCAAAATCCTTGAGGAGAACGCAGGCAGCAACCTCTTTGACCTCAACCGCAGCAACTTCTTCCTAGGAACATCGCCAAAGGCAACAGAAGCAAGGGCAAAAATGAACTATTGGGATTTCATCAAGATCAAAAGCTTTTGCACAGCAAAGGAAACAGTTAACAAAACCAAAAGACAACTGACAGAATGGGAGAAGATATTTACAAAGGACATATCAGATAAAGGGCTAGTATCCAAAATCTATAAAGAGCTTATCAAACTCAATACCCAAAGAACAAATAATCCAGTCAAGAAATGGGCAGAGGACATGAACAGACATTTCTGCAAAGATGACATCCAGATGGCCAACAGACACATGAAAAAGTGCTCCACATCACTCAGCATCAGGGAAATACAAATCAAAACCACAATGAGATACCACCTCACACCAGTCAGAATGGCTAAAATCAACAAGTCAAGAAATGACAGATGCTGGCGAGGATGCGGAGAGAGGGGAACCCTCCTACACTGCTGGTGGGAATGCAAGCTGGTGCAACCACTCTGGAAAACAGTGTGGAGGTTCCTCAAAAAACTGAAAATAGAGCTACCCTACGACCCAGCAATTGCACTCCTGGGTATATATCCTAAAGATACAAACGTGGTGCTCCGAAGGGGCACGTGCACCCCAATGTTTATAGCAGCAATGTCCACAATAGCCAAACTGTGGAAAGAGCCTAGATGTCCATCAACAGATGAATGGATAAAGAAGATGTGGTATATATACACAATGGAATACTATGCAGCCATCAAAAGACATGAAATCTTGCCATTTGCGACGACGTGGATGGAACTAGAGGGTATCATGCTTAGCGAAATAAGTCAATCGGAGAAAGACAACTATCATATGATCTCTTTGATATGAGGAAGTGGAGATGCAAGGCAGGGGGGGTTGGGGGGAGGTAGGAAAAGAAAAAATGAAAAGATGGGATTGGGAGGGAGACAAACCATAAAAGACTCAATCTCAAGAAACAGACTGAGGGTTGCGGGGGGGAGGGCGGACAGGAGAGGGTGGTGGGGAAATGGACATTGGGGAGGGTATGGGCTATGATGAGTGCTGTGAAATGTGTAAACCTGGCGATTCACAGACCTGTACCCCTGGGGATAAAAATACATTATATGTTTATTAAAATTAAAAAAAAATACCTGTTAAAAAAAAAAGAATACATTAAAAAAAAAAAAGAAAAATTTAAAAATCTGTGTCAAAAGCTAGTAACTCAAGCTAATCCACAGTACCTTCCAAATAACAGTGTGCCACGTTGAGTGCTGTAGTAAAGTTCCATGTGCACCAATTGTTGAAAACAGAGTTTGTCCTGCACTCTTCCTCACGGCAGGACGGGGGTCCACACATAGTTCACCCAATTTTGCATAAAGACACAACCACAAGCAATCAAATGGTGGTGCAGGATGGAAAGGCCGATTTAAAACAACTCCTTTCTCTTCTGCCTGCTTTTGCTGTGCTGCCTCTTCTTTATTTAATTCTTTTTCAATAGTTTCTCCTCTTTGGAAAAAATAATCTGAAATATTCCACTAAAAAGCAAAGTAGAAAAATGCCATTCACTCACAGATTTTATTTTAAACACATAAATACATATGCAACACATGGTTGCTTTGCCTTTCAGAATAAAACTTTAAAAAGCCACTTCAGTAATTTCTTTTCTAGTAGAAGAGATCTGAAAACATCTCTGTCACATGTCTCCATCTGATCTCAAGAGAATTTGGGGAAACAAGCATGGGCTAGCGCCAATATTTTCAAACATTTTTATTATGAAACATTTCAATAACATAGAAAAACAGGGAAAATGTATCAATATACTGATATACAGAAAGCCAGGTATTAACATTCTGTCATATTTACTTCGTTCCACTAGATAAAGGTTTTAAAAAAATAACCATGATGCCATTATGACACCACAAAAATCATTAACAATTCCTTAATATCACTTAATGGTATTTTATAATTTCATAAGAATAATTACTATATCCAAATATATCTTATGACTTCATTCTCAACCACAGTATGTGGTGTACGAATTAATGAGAATTATGCCAATGATAAAAATGTGACCATAAAAATACAGGAGGTGACACCTAGCAGTAATTTAATCAACACTGAACTACTCTTTGGGGACAATTCTATACACGTGCTTATTTTCTTTCCTATAATTACCTATGTAATAGTAACTTACTTACTTGTAAGGGGTTTTTAAGTTGACTTTTAAAACTTCTAGCTTATAATAAACATTAAAAAGAGTCAAAATAATCTCTTTAAATACATTTATATTGGGAACGGCTTTCTATTTGTTTACTTATATAATATTAATAATATCCTAGCTTAGATTTTACTTTCTACATTAAAGATGAGTAAAATGAGGCTCAAGATGTCAATAATTAAACAAGAGGCACAGAGAATTAAAATACAAGTATATCTGCTTCCACAATCAAAGCTCTTCCATTAACATATGCCTTCTAACAGCTAATAAAGCAGCACTGACAAACTATAGGACCGTGTATATAGCAAAGCCCTACATATATAGTAAAGCCTTTTATTGGAGCTTTATTTACTAAATAAGTAGTATATGGAAATGCTGCTACTGAAACAATATTAAAAATCAATTAATCTTTACACCAGCATACATATTACTGTTTAGTAAATCCTCTCACAACAAACCTTTTAAAGCTAAATTTTAGCTCAATACATCAAAATCATTCCAAATATTCTATTAGTGAAGTAATTCTTAAGTTGTGTCATTTAACCCTTCATGCAAAATAAAAGTTTATTACTTAAAAGTCATTTGAACAACCCCTCTAAAGCCAAAAGCCAATATTCTTAGTATTCACTCTCAATAGCATACCAGTGATTTCTAAATTATATGATCACAAGAAAGGCAGTAATACTTACCAATAAACCTATTGAAGTCAAACTAATATTAAGTTCTTGGTTATGAAGTCCAAAGCTACCTGCAACATCTACAACAATCTGCAGGCATGTACAAGGCATTGTTGGTAGAAAATCCGTCACAACCAACTGAAGACACTGGAATGCAGTTCGTATCAAGGATTCTCTGAAAAAAATGGAAAAAAATTATACTCGTGCACTTAAAAGAAATGTAAGTAAAAATACACACCTTACACTAATTTTAACCAAGTAAAATTCTATTTTAAAAATTGAACAAGAAAAATCTTCCTAATATAGGTCATACAGTATTTCAGTATTTACATAAATGTACAAGAGAAACACACACTTGAACAAATTAACAAATAAAAATGAAGAATTTTGTATCAACTAGCCAAACAAAACTTAGACATTAATGAGAAAAGGAAACTGGCTACAGCTCCTTTCTCACCACTATATCCCCAATACCTAGCATGGTGCCTAACAAATGCAAATACACACAATTTATTCACTGAATGAAAATTAGTTCCTCATTCTTTTATATCTATATCTTATTTAAAATTCTCTAGTCTGTAAAAGAGTACATTTTGAATTTCAAATGAAGAGAATAAGAAGTAACTGATTTTAGAAATTCTAGTGGTGAAATATAATAATGAAATGAATTATAATAGCTAATGTTTATTTTTTCTTAAAGATTTTATTTATTTAGAGAGAGAGAGAGAGAGAGAGAAAGAAAGAGAGAGCACTCAAGCAAGGGAAAGGAGGAGAAGCAGACTCCAAGCTGATGCAGGGCTTGATCTCACAGCCCTGAGACTGTAACCAAAGTGGAAATCAGTCGGATGCCCAATGAACCAAGCCACCCCAGGCACCCCAATAGCTAAAACTTATTATTGAGTGTTTGTTACGTCACGCACTTCCTAAGTGTTTTACATGTACTAATTAATTTCATCCTACTATGTCCTATTTTATAACTGCACTGTAGACTGGGAGAAGAAAAATACTTAAGCTTGATTTAGGCCATGGCTGATCTCTTTCCACTTTAATCATCTCAGTATTTTGTAGTTTTTAAGAAAATTTGGGGCACCTGGGTGGCTCAGTTTATTAAACGACAGCCTTTGGCACAGGTCTAGTCCCACATCAGGCTCCCTGCTCAGCAGGGAGTCTGCTTCTCTTTCTGACCCTCCCCCCTTTCATGCTCTCTCTCAAATAAATAAAATCTTTTAAAAAAATTTATTACTACAAATAAGTAAGAAAAAATAATTTTCCTTAATAAGCCCAAGCACCTCAATCATATAAAACTCCTCAACTAGTCAGCATACCAGATAGCATGAGTTCTGCTGCAGAGCGAGACAAATTTATGCAAACATTCGATAGACTTCTCTCTCCCCTGCAACATTCTACCTTAAGCTAAATAAGTCTATTTTGTTCTTCCTTCAGTATTTACTACTTAGCTAATAATACCACCATTCATTAAGCTGCCTAAGTTACAAATATAGGAGTCATTCCTTATTCTATTTTCTATATCACCCTTCACTTCCATAATCAATCTGCTAAGTAGCTAACTCCATCACTCTGTGTTTCTAGAGAACACTGCAGGTTCTCTCATGTCCCACCCACCCCTCCATGGTGCTGTCACAGTGATATATCTCAAATGCACATCAGATCACACTGTTCCTCTGCTTAAAACTCCTAAAATGCCCCTCAATGTACTGAAGATAAATCCAAATAGTTTATAAAAGCATGTAAGGTCCCCTCATAATTTTGGCTCTGCCCTCCTCCAGGGACACAGGCCCCTACCACTGGAATCTTATTCTTTTGCAGGATAACAGACTATTCTCATTAGGATTCTACTTACAGACCTTGTTCCTCTTTCCTAAGATTCTACTTTTAGAGCAAGAGCTATTTATCTGTGTAATCAGAATAACTAGCAGGGCACTGAGCCCCGCATTGTGTTCTCTGCTCGGCAGGGAGCCTGCTTCCCTTCCTCTCTCTCTGCCTGCCTCTCTGCCTACTTGTAATCTCTGTCTGTCAAATAAATAAATAAAATCTTTAAAAAAAAAAAAAGAATACACTGGCACAAAATAAATGAACAATAAATTTTTAAACTGGATCTTAGCCAAAAGGCCGAGAAGCGATGAACAATAAATTTTTAAAAGTCCCTTAAAAGTAATTTCTTAGATTTCCCAATATATGCAGTGAAGTCCTAAGTGTTAATTTACATCTTACCAGTGCTTATTTAATAATATAAGACCCAATCTTCCAATGTGTTACAAAATTTTGTTAGCTTGGTGCATTTACCCTATAAACCTTGTATTTCTGTATAAATGTCAAATGTCAAGTAAACAGCAATTTTTCTATCCTTCCAAAACAAAGGTGAGCCCTGATAATTCACTACAGTCACTGGGGGTAGAAATAAGAAAAACGATTCTAGATCTTAGCCAGGAAGAGGACACATAAAAAATTACCACTTCTTCAAGATTTTAGGGCAAAGTCCCTCTTCATTACTTTTTGGATGTTAATTTTAAACACTTACCCTTGATCATTTCTGATTGCTCCCATGACTCCAAGCACTAATGGCCATCCAGGCCCAAGACTGTCTCCCTGACTCTGAAGAATCTGCAACACACATTCTAATTGCTTCAGTCGGATATCTGGATGGTTAATACTGGACATCTCCTTTAATGGGTTCAATAAAAGCAACTGCAGCCTCTGAAAGGAGGGCAGGAAACTAATTAGGAAGAGAGGCTCAAAAAGAGTAAGGCTTTACAGTTGCTTTTTAAATTTAAATTCACTTCCACTCAGACTACAATAGTAAACAGAAACTTTTCTACTAATACAAACACTGAATGTGATTCTCTAACCATAATCACCAGAGGTTTATTTTGTCCTCTGTGTTTTTTTAAAATAAGAGAAAATAAAAACCAATTTTCAACATGTTAAATTTTGGATTAAATGGAGAGTGATCCTGCATTAAAAAACATTCATTGAAGACCCCAAGCAAAAATTACTTACTTAATTAAAAACTTTTTTTAAAAAGGACACTAATTAAAGACCCATATGAAATTAATCTCACTAAAGGAAATATATCTATTTATATCTAGCTGTATTTGGAGAGAGGAAAATAATCCCCAATTTCTAAAATCATCTTTCATTTATTCTGTTAATGTATATCACATGTATTTAAAATTCTTAATACTCCTAAAAATTAAATATGGTTGACATGAATAAAGATGGCATAAAACTACTGGAACCTATCAGAGTTTAAAAAAAAAAAAAAAAAGTACTCTGTTCCAGTCCTTTCAAAAGTATCTGAAAGCACTTGCTTCATTTTTAACTTTTTTCTCTTCAAGGACTTATTTGGTTTGCTGACTGAAAAAACATTAAAGCTCTCACCACGTGCCAAGTATTAAGCTGAACGTTAAGGATATGGATCAGGGTTTTGTTTTCAAAAACCTTGAAGTTTAATAGGAAAAAATATGAAATCTAAAATGTAAGCTCTGTAAGAACATACATCTTTTCTGTTTCATTTATCATTCTGTGCCAAGAGCTAATACACCAGTTGGCATACTGTATATACTCAATAAGTAACACAATTACAATATAGTGAGATAATGAAGGCAATGCCTATTAAATGCCTCACTCCTACTCATTCGTCAAACAACAGAACTTCGGCAGACTTTTAAAAAACTGTGTAAGATATAGGTGAATGATTACAGAAGTCAGGACAAAGGATTCAAAAATAAACTCTGGAAGAATAATAACTTTTAAAAGTATTTTAAAATAAAAATCTATTTATGGTACTTGTCTCTTCCAGTGGTTGTTTTCTCCTCATGTATAGATAATCAGAGAAAAAATTAGAGACAGTTAAGGACCAAACCAAGGAGGCTAATAAAGTAGGTCATCAAAATAAAGCTTTAGCAATGCATGAACAGGGAAACTTCCGCACTAGGAGACCAGTTCTAGGTAATTTAATAGCTTTAATTCCCTGTCATTTGCAAGAAAGTTGCCGTATTTTTTAATAAAGATAATCCTAAAAATCCAGACATATCAACCTCTGTAAGATATCCATGGTCTACATATAAAATAGAATATTAAGCAACAAAACTCATTCTCAGAATATCATCCATTTGTTGTATTAAGAAAAAATTATATATGGGAGATGATTTTATATTAAGAATTATTTTTAAAAACAAGAATTTTTTTTTACCTGGTTTTGTGAAAGTGGAGGATCATGGTTAAATGTTAATCCTGCTTTAATAAGTGAAGTTAAAGCTTCTGCTCCCCATTCTCTCATTCGAGAGTTTGGATGCTGGCAGACCTGAGGACAAAACATTGAATAAAAATTAAATATTTAAATTGTATACTTAAGCCATGTATCACACATCAATTTGAGAAAAGAAAAATTAAAATATTACATTTTCTGTTCTTAAGATTTTATTTATTTATTTATTTGAGAGAGAAAGAGAAAGCCCAAGCAGTGGGAGGCACAGACGGAGAGAGAGAGAAGCAGGCTCCCTACTAAGCAGGGAGCCCAAAGCGGGGCTTGACCCCAGGATGCTGGGATCATGACCTGAGTGGAAGGCAGACATTTAACCAACTGAGCCACGCAGACACTCCTGTTCTTTCACATTTTAAAAATCACATCAAAAGTTCATCAGTAATGGAAAATTATATCTAAAATGTAAGTTAGCTTACCTTCTGTATAAGGGGCAAAGGAAGCAATAGAGAGAAGATAAAAGATGAAACTAAGTAAGTCACAGGAAAAAAAGGATGTCATAAAAGTAAGTTGTGTCATCAGAGTAAACAAAAAAAGCAAGCTGACACCAAAGTTCCTAATTAGGCCTACCTTCATAATCGAATACTGTGCTAAAATCTTAAAAACTTATTTTTGTGCCATTTGGTGAGAAGGTCCATGATAAAGAAATTGGCATATATCCTTTAATAATTCATAAAAGTAATCCCAATAAAATGAAAAAAAATAAGGAAAAGGACAAGGACATTTGTTTTTCTTATTAAGAATAATACCTTTCCTAGCTTACTCAAAAAATACAAAATGAATCCTGGTAATCTAAACCTAAACCACACATAAACACGTATAATGACCGAAGCAGCTGCTACTGAGAAGTAGCTCATTATTACCAATCATTCCAACTTGGACACAAGATACAAATTCAGATGAAAATTCCCTGGTACTATCTATAATTAGTGATACCAAAAAAGTTTTTCCGTTTGCAGAAGAGCTATCTCAGGATCACAGGAAAGGCTATAAAGATACAATGTTTACTACTAACTCTCAGCCCAATTGCCTTGAAGTTTCAGAAGTAGCTGAAACTGAGGTAGATCATGAGACTATATAACAAAAGAGGTCCCAAGCTAAGAGCTGAAGGAGACTTCAGAGACTGCATTGTGTATCACCCATTTTTCAGCCAAAAGCAATTCTTCCACCAAAGCAATTATTATAAAACTTCAGTCATTGATAAATTATACAGGGATAAGTACAAGGAAAAAAAAATGGTAATGCTGATTTTACATATGGTTATCCAGAATCATTAGTTCAACGTGTAGGCCTTTATTCTTAACGAGAAGTAAACAGTATTTAAGAAAAAGAAGTTACCTCAAGCAGATGCCCAGTTAGAGGTCTCCAAAGAATTTCTATTCGGTGCATGTTAACTAGACCCGTTTCTAACAATTTGGCAACAGCAAAAAGAGATGGTTCCTAGAGAAAAAACATATTGCATTTTGCTATTATAAGAATTTTTAGTACCTCAAATGTAAATAAAACACAATACTCTGAAAAGCATGACTATAATTAATATCTAATTAGTATAAAGTTAGTAATAATTATAACAGAATCTCAGTTATCATAAGACAAGCCTTTCTGCCCACCTTCAAGTATCCAGAATAGCTTCTAGTTGGAAAATTGGTTAGGAAGAAAATACCTTCATGAGGAAAAACTGAAAAATTCAAAACTTATTCTAGACATATAGAATGGCTAGTCTTCTGACCAGAAAGAAAGATACATTCTGCCACAGACTAAACTTTGTCCCCCTAAAATTCCTTTGTTGAAACCCTAACCCCTGAATTGAGGTATCTAGAGATAAGGCCAATAAGGGGTAATTAAAATTAAATGAGGTCATAGGGTGAAACTCTGGTAAGCCAGAATTAGTAGTGTCTTAAAAGAGACACCAGAGAATTTGTTAGTGTGCTCTTAAGCACTCCACCCCCACCACATGAGGACACAGTGAGAAGGCAGCTATCTTTCAAGCCAGGAAGAGAGCCCTCACTAGAACCACCATACTGGCATCTAGATCTCAAACGTGCAGCCTCCAGAATTGTAAGAAAACACAATTCTGTAGTTTAAACCACCCAGTCTGTGATAATTTGTTATGGCAGCCCAGGCTGACTAATATATATTCTTATTAGTGTAGTCTTCAAATGTACAGGTTTTATGTGTGAATGTCAGGAAGTATGAAAAAAGCAGGAAGAAGACAACAGAGAGCAGGGGGAAAAGTATGATGTCAAGAATATGGCTGATACCAGTTTAGACACTAACAGAAAAGTAGCAGAAATAGAAGACAAACCCCTTTCCTCAGTTGCTAGCATTTCACCAACCAGAAAGACAAATATGATGGTCAGTCTGATCCTTCCTGCATGTGCTAATGTTGTACACACCTTAAAAATTTGTGTGGTAGAAAAATGTATCATTGTAGAAACAGCATGATAACTGTGAACTGCCTATAACTACCTAGCATTTCATTTCAACTGTACCACTTAACAGCTGTGTAACAGTAAGTTACTACTTCCACTAAATTTTTTTAATGTATGAAATGGAGATAATAATATACAGAAACAACCACGTGTTAGAAAATATCTGGCACATAGTAAGTCCCCATAAATGTTGCCTAGTATTACTTCCTCCTCCTCCTCCTGCTCATTCTGACCAGGATATATACAAGAATAGTGTGTCATTTAAAAGAATGTACAGACATCCACACCTCATAACAAAGATTCTTATTCAGGAAGCCTAGGATGTAGTCCTGGTGTTTGTATTTTTAAAAACTCAACAGCAGACTTTTTTTTTTTTTTTTTTAAGATTTTACTTATTTATTTGAGTGAGTGAGTGAGAGAAAGAAAGAAAGCACACAACCAGAGGCAGAGGGAGAGAGAGAAGCAGACTCTCCTGCTGAGCAGGGAGCCCAATGCAGGGCTTGATCCCAGGACCCCAGGATTATAACCTGAGCCAAAGGCAGATGCGTAATCGAAAAAACTCTACAGCACACAAAAGTTAAAGCCACTAGTGGTTAAGAATAAAGCTCTAGAATGATACAGATGTGGGTTCAAATCCAAGCTCTAACATTTACCAAATAGGTGATCCCAGATAAATTAGTTAAGCTCTCTATTTTCATATTTCATCTGTGAAAAAGAGGATACTACCACCAAACCTCACCGAGTTGTTTTAAATGATTAAATAAGTAAGTGCCTGACATACAGTAAACTAAGAACAACAGCTGCTTTTTTTATTTTTATCATTGTTATACTCAGTTTGGTAATATGTCTACAGAAGTATCATCAACCCATTTGAAAATTTTACCATAAGCTACTTCCTCAACACATTGGCACAAATTCCTGAAATGAGGACCAAAAATGAAATGACTGGGCCACGTGGGTGGCTCAGTGGGTTAAGCCTCTGCCTTCGGCTCAGGTCATGATCTCAGGGTCCTGGGATCAAGTCCCGCATCGGGCTCTCTGCTCAGCAGGGAGCCCGCTTCCCCCCAACCCTTCTCTCTCTCTGCCTGCCTTTCTGCCTACCTGTGATCTCTACCAAATAAATAAATAAAATCTTAAAAAAAAAAAAATGAAATGACTGGTCACTTTAAAGCCACGATAAAGGACATTGATATATAAATCTTTAATCCCTAGAATATTTAACTCAGAAGAGCTAACATTGATAAAGTATTTTTAACAATGAAAAAAATTATACAAGTTTCTTATTTCAACATCTGCATATTTTACAATAATTTTTAAAGAAAGCACAAGTGAATAATATACTGTTTCATGCTTCCATTTAAAAATTTTTTATACTTGAATTATTTTTATAAACTTTTATTTCTGTTCCTCATTTACCACTTCACTTTACAAAATCAAATCATATAATAGAGAAATAAGAACACATTCTCAGGAATATAATACCCATTCCAGTGCATCCATGTTTTCAACAACTGTTCCCTCTAAGCCTCCCTGAAATATCACATCTGCTCCTACCACTCTCTTTAAATTATATTTTTCCAGGTTAACTATAAACTAATAATAATCAAATTTCCTATTTCTTCTCAATTCTCATTCGTCTTGATTTCTTGTAACATTTTTCTCTTTTGATTTCCAGAAAATTGCCCCTTTCTAACTTTTGCCACTCTTTCAATACCCAACTCCAATCACAAATTCATTCATCTTGATTAATCTTAGTTCTTTTAGTCAAAATATGCAGTAAAAACATCTTCCATAACAGGACACTAAGGATTCAGAAAATAAGTCTCACACCACATAAGATCTATAACTTCAACTCTTATACCACTTCAACTACCACTTAACCATGAGCCAAGTAGTTTACATACTATTTGAAAGTAAAAATCTTGTATTTCCTTTGTATTTCCTAGCAGAGTATCATGTACATAGAGTAAACATACTGTGGTTACTGAGTGAATATGTAAATTCTCAAGACATTACCACAGAAACTTGCTCAGATTTCCTTAAGGTACTCTATTAAAAATATATTTGTGTGTTAAGAGTTAATCTTAAAGATGCAGGATTATTAAAGATATCAAGAAATTGAGTACTTCGCTATATTTTGTATTGCTCTTGCCTTAATTTGGAGTCAACTATAATGCATATTTTCAAACACCTACATGCTTATGTAATTCTCTAGCTATGTGCTATTGTATACAAAACTTCTCCCTAATGAAACCTTAGTGGTTAATCTTTACATCAGTCTTACAGATGAAAAGCCACAGTATAAAGAATTATAATTTAGGTCTAGGTAGACAATATAATTTTGGATCTTACAGGTATATGTTAAACAAGTTATAAAGCTGCATTCTCTGCTTTTTAATCATGTTCTGGGTATCTTCATTTATTTGTAAATGGTCACACTATACTTATTTTAAAACACAGCATTTTATTTTAAATAATTTCTAAAATATAAATAAATCCATATATTCCTGTGCTTTCTAAGTATAATAGAAAATTATATTTTGAGTACAGAAAGAAATGTTCTTGAATGTCAATATTCAAAAGTACTGTTCTATTCATTCAGTTAATGAGCAAAGCAAAAAATTAATTTTCAAGGGGGAGAATCATTACCTTTAGAAAGAAATGATTAGCTCCTTATTTTCCATCCCAACGAAGGCAAGAGAAACTGAGACATATATATATTGCTTGATTTAAATCTTGTATTGCCCCAATCATAAATTATAATTACAAATATTATTATGACATTTTATGGAACTCATTTATAAATGTGGTACTGCCTTTATTCTTTATCAAAATGTTTCTTAAAATACTCAATACCCAAGAGAAACAGTTAAAATTATTAATACATATTAGACAAATCACAAACCGGATAGTCCTCTTCACTTCCCCTTCAACAAATAACCACCATAAATGGTAAAAACTCAAGAGAATTGAGAGAGCCTGCAAGATAAGCATTAGTCCCATTACTAAAATACTAAGATCATAATGAGTGTACTCCTTATTTAACTCAATAATGTACCATATTTAAAACAGAAAGATAGAATATCACACCTTATTATTTCCATAGGCCATATCCATTGCTTCTAGGGATAAGGAGCAAAGTGCATTTATTAAATGATGCAATGATACGTCATCAAGATACCTATAATGAAAATGAAGAAATAAAACATTCTGATCTAAAATATACACTAATAATATTTCTATCAATTTTAAAAACTGATTCTTACTGTGAGCTTTCAAACAATCTTGAAAGTATATTGGAAATCACTGGTAAATCTGTCATCACTGCTGTTGTTAGAACCTAAGAGAAGAATACAATTAAATGTAACATACGAACATTTCAGGAAGCACAAATTGAGTAAAACCAACTACAGCTTACTGTACTGGGTCCTTCTACAGCTCTCCCAGGTTTCAAGGCACCACCACTACTAGGCTTTAATCCCAGAATCCACACAAGATGCTGTAAAATTAAAGGTAAAAAAAATAAAGAAATTTATAAAAATTATAAAAATTCTAGTAACTAAAATTTATAAAAAATCAATAGTAACTTCAAATAACTAAAATTAGTAAGTTTCCAATAACTAAATTTGTTTTTAAAGATTTATTTATTTGACAAAGACAGACAGAGAGAGCACAAGCAGGGGGAGTGGCAGAGAGAAGGAGAGGGAGAAGCAGACTCCCCGCTGAGCAGGGAGCCCAATTCAGGACTCAATCCCAGGACTCTGAGATCATGACCTGAACTGAAGGCAGCTGCTTAACTGACTGAGCCACCCAGGCACCCCCAATAACTAAACTTAAGTTAGTAATTACTATTCATATAAAATACCTCTGACACCAAGCATAGGATATAGAACTTAGGCCACTGAGAAAAGAATTCTATCACTCTGTACAATAGAAGCCACGTCTTTATTCCTTTCTAACTTTTTCTTCTTCAAACTTACTGCCTAGTCTTTAGGCCCGCTCAAAGCACCAGCAGGCATTGCTTAATTTGTTAGCACTCAGCTATAAAAACAACACTGACCTCTGACCCAGAGCCTACAACATACCTGTAGAGTTGCCAAGACAAGTTGCCATGATGTTCCAAGAACAGCTCCATGGCAGTGTGCCAAGTTAAGTAAAGTCCTCATACACTGGATATTTTTGGAAGTGAGCTATATATATTTTTTAAAAGATATATTTGTAAGTACTGTTGTACATTCTTGTAAAGCAGCATTATCATATTCAAATATTTTTTGAAATAAAAAAACAAAAATATTAAGAAAATGGGTTTGGTTTTGTAAAAAACAAATTAGTTTGCTTAAAAGTTGTGTTATCATATATATATATGCATTAGAATGTCTCATAAGAGATTCCAGATGGAGAAGGTCAAGTAAGGAGTTTTAACAAATACTATAAAAGTTTACAGATTTTACTTTAAAACAAAAGTGTTTAAAGAGGTATAGATAAACAGGAGTCATGTCATATCAGTCTACATTATTATTCTGAAAATCAACCTGTAAACAAATATTAAGAAAGACTGCATAAAGAACAGTTTGACATTGGCCTGGATTAACATTGGCTGAGTTCATGTCATGGAACTACCATAACCTTAGTCAAATTAACCTCTCTACCCATCATTTCATTTCTTTAGAGCTGAGGGTATTAAATCAGATAAAACAAAATTCAATAAATATCAGCTGCCATCATCATCATTGCCATCATTATGGAGAATATATTTCTTTTAATTTGGTCCTTACTATGGTCATTCGCTGGAAAATATTATGTTTTAAGAGTACCACAAGAAGAAATGGCAGACCATGGTTTACACTTTCTTTTTTTTCTGATTCCTTTGAATTAACATTTTGTAGAACTCAAATGCCCCAGAGTTGTTCTATATTAGAAGGAAACCATGTAAACTACTTTTATCCTAATTACATTATTTCAGAATATACCTGTAAGATATATAATATAGCCATGATTCTTGGCTGGAGCTAATTTTCTGTGATAGTTACTATTAAAAAGATGATTGAAATGAATTACTTTTTAGGAGAAAAAAAGTTGTGTTATCACAATTGCTTATGATAATGTCAACTGCTAATGTCTTCTGAAGGTATCAATCATCCAGGTAAATAAAACTAAGTAACTATAATGATAAAATTTGGCAAACATAAGAAGAAAGGTACAAAAGGTATGCTGGATAGTTAGTTGGTAACCAAGATAAGAAAAATACTTTACCATTACTGTTCCTTGAGGCTGGATGGCCAGAGGTTGACCCACTGCCACAACTTGTTGGTGAGATTCACTTGATGGACTTATCATCATAACACTTTGACCCTGAATGGAATATGCTAGAACACAAAGGAAAGCTTAAATAACTAAGATAAACTTCTCACACAACATTCAAGGTAATGTTATATTTTACTTTGTTTTGGTTTTTTTTTTTAATAGATTTTTTTTTAAATTTATTTGACAGAGAGAGAGAGACAGCGAGAGAGGGAACACAAGCAAGGGGAGTGGGAGAGGGAGAAGGAGGCTTCCCGCTGAGCAGGGAGCCTGATATGGGACTCTATCCCAGGACCCTAGGATCATGACCTGAACCGAAGGCAGATGCTTAACAACTGAGCCACCCAGGCACCCCGTTTCATTGTTTTATTCATTTGAGGGAGAGAGAGTGCACAACAGTTGCGGGGGGGAGGGAGGCAGGTAGAGGGAGAGAGAGAAGCAGACTCCCCACTGAACAGGAAGCCCAATGCAGGGCTCAATCCCAGGACCCCGAGATCACAACCCGAGTCAAAGGCAGACATTAACAATCTGAGCCACCCAGGTGCTCCAGTAATGATATACTTTAAAACATTAATTTTATTAAACTAAGTGCAACTATGACACTTATGTAGTTATCTATATGCAAACCTTTTTAAAACTCAGGTGTTACAAAAACCAAGATAAGTTAAACAAATTTTAAGTAATTTTCTATATAACTTTTTAAAATTGTAAAACTTTGGCAGACTTCTTCACAAGCAAAACAGAATTAGGACACATTAAGTATTTTAATATGCATTCCCAGTAATCTTTTCTAATTAAAGTTATAGGCCAATTTTCAAGTTTTCAGACTGAAAACTAAATATCATATTGAAACACATTTACTTTACATGTAACCAACTTGTGTGTTTTCGAAGTATTCAACAAGAAAAAAACTGAATGTTAATCCAAGTGGTTGCAAGCATTACTGTTCTACTAGGTCCGTTAAAAAAAATAAAAATAAAAACCACCATTTCAACAGTATGATATAGTTTACAAAAGACTTCCAGATTTATTTTCTTCTAACTTCACAATTATTGTTTAAAATTGGTATTATTCTCCCTGCACCCCTATTGTTTTGAAGAGATGGAAATAACTGAAGCTCCACATCATTAACTTCTCGCCAAGGTCAGAGTCAGTGAATGAAACAGCAGAGGCTTGAACTCAGAATTTCTTTTTCTTTTTTTTTTTTTTTTAAAGATTTTATTTATCTATTTGACAGACGGAGATCACAAGTAGGCAGAGAAGCAGGCAGAGAGAGAGGAGGAAGCAGGCTTCCTGCTGAGCAGAGAGCCCGATGCGGGGCTCGATCCCAGGACCCGGGATCGTGACCTGAGCCGAAGGCAGAGGCTTTAACCCACTGAGCCACCCAGGCGCCCCTGAACTCAGAATTTCTATAATATTTTCTCTATACCACATCACTCCACTAGATGGAAAAAACTGTGCATAAGCTAAAGTCTTACATTTGTTGGAAAGTGTGGCTGCAGTGGTGGTATTCAGTACTGTAAGAGCATAATGAGGAGGCAGGGAACCTTTGCATATTGCAGTTATAAAGGCATCTCTTGAAGTTACAAGGCCCAATCTTCCACAAAGAGCAGCCATAGTCAATTCAGCTTTTAAAATATTCTCAGTGGCAGCTTCATCTGTGCTGAAAATATAAAGTATTTTATTTAATATGATTAATTTATGTTTAATTATACTGCAAACATGACATGGAATTAGGTATTCAGTAAGTTGTAAGGAAATCTATACAAAAGTATTATGAAAATCAATTTACTTAAGAAGGAATTTTAACTAATCAACATAATGCCTGAAAATCTGAACTGGGTAAAAGCAGTATATAATACATACATCATTATTGAAGAAAATAGCCACATACTCAAAAGATTTAACCTAAAACATCAAGCATTTTTTTTAAAGATTTTTATTTATTTATGTATTTGAGAGAGAGAAAGATGAGCAGTGGGGAGGGGCAGAGGGAGAAGCAGACACCCTGCTGAGCAGGAAGCCTAATGCAGGGCTCGATCCCAAGACCTGGAGATCATGACCTGAGCCAAGGGCAGATGTTTAACTGACTGAGCCACCCAGGTTCCCCAAAATAGCAAGCATTTTAAAATCAGCAAATCCTGTCATTATGGGAAAAAAAAATCAAAGTAACTGATAATTATCATTACTGTAAAAGTAGTAGAAAGACTTGAAGTGACAAAGGCACTCTGTAATTTTAGGACTGTATTTTCCATTAAAACATCATGACAACTATTCTGGTGGGGAGCAGGGCAAGAATAGGATGAAGGAGAGTGAGGTGGCCAAAAAAGAATAATGTTCGATCTCTCTGATATGAGGAATTTGAGAGGCACGGCAGGGGGCCGTGGGGGGCAGGGAGGGGAAAAATGAAACAAGATGGGACCGTGGAGGGAGAAAAACCATAAGAGACTCTTAATCTCAGGAAACAAACTGAGGGTTGCTGAGGCGGGGTGGAGGGGAAGTGATAGGGTAGCCGGGTTATGCATATTGGGGAGGGTATGTGTCATGGTGAGTGCTGTGAATTGTGTAAGGTTGGTGATTCACAGACCTGTACCCCTGAAGCAAATAATACATTATATGTTGATTAAAAAAAAAAGAATATTCAGTATATATAAAACTATTAAAAAGATAAGAAAAATTAATATTAAAAAACTAATATTAAGAAATAATTTTAGGACCAATTTAAGTATCTATTTTAATGTTTATTTCTTATTAACTGCCACATGCAATTTTTAGTATATGTGCTGCCGAAGCGAGCACTAACTGCCACATGCAATAAAAAAAAAATTATAAAAACTTAATACCTGGCATCAAGGAGGAGAGAGAGAGCAGCAAGTAAACCACACCAGCAGGCATTTACCATTTCTTCCCAAACAGCTCTACTAACTTAAAGGACAAAAACATACAACACTTCATGTTCATTACAGATAGCAGAGTATTTGATAATATATCATTCTAAAACCACCCTAGTCATTTGGCAATACATTACATATTCTATCAACTTGATTATTAAATACTAAAGCTCTAATAGTTAAAATACATTTGAAAAAATGAAAACTTAAAAACCACACCAATTTCAGAATTCAAGAAGTCTTTAAACAAGTTGTTTTAAAATATCAATGGTAGGATCTGAAACTGGTATCTCTGTGTATGTGTGTGTGTGTAATACCAATTCCTATTCCCTTCCCCTTCATTAGGCCAAACTTCCAGCCTCTGTGACCAGCTCGAAGAAAGGCAGTGTTAACAAGCTATTTAGCCAGGAGACTGATTTCTATACACTGGGCATTGAGCAAATGAGTAAATCCACTGAATAAACTGGGACCAAGTGTCTCACTTCTGGAAAAGGTAACCGAAAACATGGAAAGGTAAAAAAATAAGCCTTGTGGTAGTAAACCAGAACTGGAAGAAACCTCATTTAGACATTTTTAGACAAACAGTTTTTTAAAATGTAAAGAGATGTGTGTGTGTGCATGTGTTTGTGTGTGTGTGTATTTCCTTTTCAAGTAGTAAGAAGCACACTAATGCCCATGTGTTCATTTCTAAATACTAAACTAAAAAGAGCAAGGGCTCTTTAGAAAAATAACTGATTCCTGGGCTTGGCAAGAAAGAGCCAAGATGAGCTTAGAACGTTGTATTGTGTCAGACAGTGAGACAGTGCTCAGAAAATGATAAAAGGACACAGTGGCCAGTTTGAAAGGGGTCTCACTGGCCGTTATCAGGAACAATCTGAGTGTTAAACCAAATAATGATAATCACATCACATTGTAACCTTTCAAATAAAATAGAAATCTAAGAATCCATACTAATATAAATGGGTAAATTTAAAAAAACTAAATAAATGGGTGACAAGGGAAAGCTCTCTTTTACAGAAGCCTCAAAATATTTCTCCACAAAAAGTTCATAATTAATCTTACACCGAAGAAACCAGCCAGACATCATGTTAACCAAATGATAAAAGTTAACATTACCAATAATGAGACATACTGATAACTGTATTCTCTTGCTGTGTTTATAGACTAGGTTTAACATAGGAATATTTCTGTGGTAGCCCTAGCAAAAATGAGTAAATTGAATCTAATTATAAGGGGAAAAAAAGACAAACCTAAACTGACTAGCCTGTACTCTTCAAAAATGTCAAGATCATATAAGACAAGAAAAATCTAACGAACTTTCTAGATTAAAGGATAGTACAGCAACATGAAACTAAATTCAACATGTGATCCCAGAACACCAAAGACATCACTGGGGCAACTGGCAAAATTTGAATGAGGTCTGGGATAAGATAATACTGGGCTGATGCTAAATTTATGATGGGACTATACTGTAGTTATATTAGGAAACTGTCCTTACTTTTAAGAAAACATGAAAATATTAAGGATATCATGTCTGCAACTTATTTTCAAATAGTTCAGCAGAAAAGTATAGTGACATACGTAAACAGAATGATAACACAAATAGGGTAGTGTTAATAACCGGGAAATCAGGGTGAAGGGATGTTTGGGAACTTGAGTATTTCTGCAACTTTTCTGTAAATTCAAATTATTTCAAAATAAAAATTAAAAATACAGATATCAATATACCTATTTCTTTATCCATCTGGTCTGATGTTGACTGTAATTCTTGCTGTTCTGATGATAGTGTTGGTGAAGAAGCTGCTTCAGTAGTAGTCTGACATTCTGTTTCAACCTCTCCTAACTCTCCTTCAATCATACTAGTAATTCCACGTACAAGGTCAAGCAAACAATGGAATGCCACAGACATAGCATAACCTTCTGGTATAGTTGGGGGCTCAACTTTGTCCAACATCTCCAGGCTGAAATAAAAAAAAATCAGAACACTAATTAAAAGCCATGATGATGAAAATATATATACACAAGTGTTTGTAGTTCATAGAAAGTAAAAGCAACAGAATAGAAAACATGAATAGAATTAATGAGTGTTTCATTTGGAGGGATCCTTTCTCAGTATTCTAAGAAAGTGATTAGAATAATTAAGGCCTGATCACTGCCATAACAATTATTTTATCAATTTACTTTTTGTCCCTACCCCAAATGTGCCAGTATTTTAATTAAAGAAATTTAATAAGAGAAATTAAGTCTTACAAATAAAATAGAGTAAGATTAAATGGATTATAAAACTTCTCAAACTCTAACTCAGGTGCTTTCAAAATAAGGTATTACAAAATCAAATCAATCCTATAAACAGGAAGATATTTTCACACTGAGAAAGTATTACTGTGAGATATCCAGCTTAGCTATCATCTCAGACACAATCTGCCAACAGGGTAAGAATAATACTCATAGCATCAATATGTCAAAGTCAAAATATTTTTTTTAAGATTTTATTTATTTTTTTGACAGAGAGAGAGAGAGATCACAAGTAGGCAGAGAGGCAGGCAGAGAGAGAGGGGGAAGCAGGCTCCCCACTGAGCAGAGAGCCCGATGCAGGGCTCGATCCCAGGACCCTGAGATTATGACCTGAGCCCAAGGCAGAGGCTTTACCCATTGAGCCACCCAGGTGCCCCAAGTCAAAATATTTTTAATGATTTTTTATTTTTATTTATTTGACAGAGAGAGAGACAGCGAGAAAGGGAACACAAGCATTGGAAGTTGAAGAGGGAAAAGCAGACTTCCTGTGGAGCAGGGAGCCTGATGTGGGGCTTGATCCCAGGACCCCGGGATCATAACCTGAGCCAAAGGCAGACACTCAACGACTGAGCCACCCAGGTGCCCCCAAAGTCAAATTTCAGAGCAGTTTCTACTCCATAGTTAGAACAAGCTTTCAAAAAGAAAGATAACAAATCTTTTGTCTTAAATCACAGCAAATAAAGAATTATGGTTTTAAATTCCTTAAAAGTGAAATCTGTCAAGATAGTTCAATGGAAAAAGAACTGGTGGTACGGGAACAACAGAATATTCATATGTAAATGAACGATGGTAGATCTTTACCTGGTACCATTACAAAAATTAACTCAAAATTAATCAATGACCTAAATATAGGGGCTAAAACTAAAACTCTTAGAAGAAAACACAGTCAAAAATCTTCATGACCTCACATTAGGTAATGATTTGTTAGACAGGATACCAAAAGCACAAGCAACAAAGGAAAAAACAGATAAACTGAATTCATCAATATTAAAAACTATTGTGCTTTAAAGGCCACTATTAAGAAAATGAAAGACAATCCACAGAATAAAAAATTTTTGCAAATCATGTATCTGATAAGGGGCTAAAGATCCAGAATATATACTAAATAATAAAAAGACAACCCAATTAAAAAGGAGCAAAGGATCTGAAAAGACATTTCTCCTAAGATGATATATAAATGGCCAAAAAGTATGTGAATGAGATAGATATTCAATGCCATTGGTATTTAGAGAAATGCAAACTGAAAATATGGTAAGGTAACATTTAATGTCCACTAGGATGGCTAAAATCAGAAGACTGTAACAATAATCAAATGACAGTAACAACTGCTGCTGAGGATGTGGAGAAATCAACCCCCATATACTGTTGGTGGGGATATAAAATGGTACAGTCAGTTGGGAAAACAGTTTGGCAGTTATTCAAAAAGTTCAACACAGTAATATATGACTCAGTAATTCTACTCCTAGGTATATACATCTATGAGAAATGAAAACATACGTCTAAGCAAAAAGTTGTACACAAATGCTCATAGCAGCATTATCTCTAAAAACCAAAAAGTGGAAGCAATCCAAATATACCCATCAGTTGATGGATAAACAAAATACAGTACATCCATAAATCTGAATATTATTTAGCCATAAAAAGAAACGAAGTACTGATACATCCTACAACACAGGTGAACCTTCAAAACATGCTAAAAGAAGCCTGAATAAAAGAGTATTTATTGTGTGATTACATTTATATGAAATATCCAGAATAGGGAAATCAGTAGAAATGCAAAACAGATTAGTGGTTGCTAGGGGAATGGGAAAGAGAGACTAGGGAATGAGTATGGGTTTCTTTCTGGGGTGATGAAAAAGTCCTGGAATTCAAGGTGGTTACTGTTACATAGCTTTTGAATACAGTAAAACCATAAAATGTATAATCTAAAGGGTGGATTACATCTCAAAAACAAAATTGAAATCACTAAAGATTACAATAAGTTAATAAAAGAGATTTCCAGCCTCAAATTCTAAAAGTTGCTGAGTCATAATCAAGACTGGAGGTAGGTAATTTGTAAAGAAATGCAAAACTCAGAATAAACAATAACAACACCTATAAACAGCTACCATTTGTTACACAATAACTCTTGGCCTGGGACTCTAGGGGCTTTTTGATGTATATTGCCTTGTTTAACTTCTCACAAACCCCTAAAAGATACAGATGATGCAACTAAGGACTAAGGTGACACAGTTATCCATCAACAGTTCTTAACTCAAGTCTCACTGTAAAGCCTGTCAATTTAACCCCTAGAATGTGAGCTCCGAGGATTTTAAAATTCAGGTAATCAGTGAAGATATATTTATATTACTGATCAAGAGATCTAAGCTCAAACAAAGAGGTAAAGTTTATGGGTTTAATCACTGCCAAGCAAATCAGCCTCTAGAGCCACACATTAAGCCTGCGAGTGCTAAGCATTTTTTCAGACAAATCTCTATTCTCATTGAAGAAATGATGATCTACTGAGAAAATGCATCTCAAACAAAAAGAATAATCTTAAATATCCCAAACTCTAATCCCCATTCTATGGTAAAGACCTTAAATGCTAGTATAGTTAAGAAAAAAAGGTGATTTATGCTTATTTTTATAAATACCACAACCTAAAACAAAGCTCACGCTTTCTTATCTCAGTATTTCAGTGCTATTTTATTAGAACTAGTATATAAATTCCAGTTTTAGATAAAATGTGACTCATTTATTTAAATATTTTAAAATTTAAGGTAAAGTTGCAAAACTGTCACCAGCCCAACTCTGAAAGGAGCCATAGTGTAATTAATCAGAAAGAATATGTCAGCAATACTTATGTCAAAACAACTTTTGTCTGTATATGACTTAAGTTTTCAAATGATTATATACGCAAAAAGTCAACAGAAGAACAGAATACACAATCAAGATTTACATGTATGTCTTCAAAGAAAATAGTGAGAATAACTTTATACTGAATCTCACAACAAATGAATGAATAAAAGATACCAATTCAACAGGGAGGTTTCAAACATACTAATCCATGTGTAAAAGAAAACCCAATGTTTCCTGGCTATTTTTTATTCCAGAGGTGAATAATCTCAGTGTTTATAGCACTAAAAAAACCCCAAAACCATTATTTGTATGTTCCTTTAAAAATTTAGTCCTAACTTTGTCTTCAAGTAAAATAATGTACTGTACTCAAAATCATAGTATTTAGTAGCTGAACTAGTTAAAATCCAACTTTCTTAATTGATAAGGATTAAATTATCAATAAACAATTGGTTTCAAACTTCCATCAATAAAAAAGTAATTCGTACAACTCTGCCAAGTATTTACTCCCATTCATTTGTTTTAATTTTTCTTCCTCAAGCATACATCTTCACTCTCTCCCTTTATTATGTATTTGCTCAATCTTCTTTCGGCAGAGATCGTTTCTCTCCCCATCTTTACCTTGGTCACTCTCTATCCCCTTAATTTTTTTTTTCTTCAAAGAATTAACCACTACCCAAGGTGATATTATATGTTTATTTGAACCTTTATTGACTATCTCACTCACTAAAATGTAAGCTCAATGAGGATAACTAGTTTTAATGTTGGGTTTTTTTCTTTTTCTTTTTTTGGGGGGGGGTTCAATTTATAAAATGAGGTAGGGAAATAAATGAGATTACTGTTTCCTTCAGTGCTAGAAATCTGATTTCTTTTAAATCAGATCATCTAGTATACTTGAGTCACTAGCCTTTGTAGCAAGCAAAACTTATATAAGACTAGGTAACTTTAACTTCTTTTAAATGACGAAGAATAACAATGAATTTTAGTTAAGTATTTCAGTCCTCTATGATTCTATACTTTCATAATTTGGTGCAAAATAAAGCTGCACATACCATGATTATACTATGCAGATTGACATACCATATAAATTTATAATTTAAACTAGTCAGAGAGTAAGAGTTGGGTACATGGGTGAAGAGGAAAGGGAGACACAGGCCTCCAGATATGGAATGAGTAAGTGATGGGAATAAAAGGCACAGCATAAGGAATATAGTCAATGATATTGTAACAGTGATGTAAGAGGACAGACGGCAGCTGCACTTGTGGTGAACACAACATAATGCATAAACTTGTCAAATTACTATGTTGTACTGTATACCTGAAACTTACGTAATGTGTGTAAACTATACTCCAATTTAAACAAACAAAAAATAACAAACTAGTCAGAGACTCTGCTTCACACTTTAGGTTTTGATTTACTGTCATCGGAATAGTGTTTTAATTACACATGCCAAGCATTCAAAATGTATTACTTGATTGCCTAACAGCAACAGCAGTAGTGTTAAATCTATGTAGGACTGATTGTTTTATCTCTGTAGCACTGTAGTTCACTCTAACTTAAGAAAAATCAACAATATACTGCCAAATATGTATAAACTGAATTGGCCTAATGACAATAAAAATAACACATATGGAATCCATTAAACACCTTAAGTTAATTAAACTAAAAGTACTGTATGTTAAACTCTAAAAACATAATTAGCTACAGTTAAAATAACTTTTCTCACCTAAAGAATCCTGAAAGGTAGATATATCACTACTCTCATTTTATAGGTGAAGAAACAGATTTTTAAAATATTTTATTTATTTATTTGACAGAGAAAGATCACAAGTAGGCAGAGAGGCAGGAAGAGAGAGAGAGAAGCAGACTCCCTGCTGAGCAAAGAGCCCGATGCGGGGCTCGATCCCAGGACCTGAGATCATGACCTGAGCCGAAGGGAGCGGCTTAACCCACTGAGCCACCCAGGCGCCCGTGAAGAAACAGATTTTTAAAAAGGTTAACTCATTTGCTGCTGGTGACTCAGTCAGCATTAGAAGACCTAAGTCCAAAGTCACATACTTAAAGCAAAAAGCCATACAGAAAAGCTAACTAGGTCCTCATGTAAAAAAAAATGCATTTTGTTTCACAATACTGTTAACACTAACACATCAAGAAACAGCACAAAAGAAAACAAACAAAACCCAATCCTATGTAAAATTCTCAACATAAGACAAGAGAAAATTAGTTCTAAATTGCATTAGAATTATTAGGTTTAAAATTTTAAATATAATGCAGAAAAATTTTAAGATAAAATAACCTCAATGGCATCATTCATCACAAAATAAAGCTACTACTACTTACTATGTGGCTTTTGCACTTCCTTGCACTGTTATAGTCAGAATAGGTATCCAAGTTCCTCTATATTCAAATGCTGGTAGCAAAGTAACACCTCCACCAATCCCCAACATTCCTGAGTTAGCTGGTGCTGAGACGGGGCCACCTGAGTTATTGTTTCCTATTAGACAAGGGAAAGAAAGCAAAGATACCAATTTACTAGTTAATTACAAATCCATAATACACAGACATCTGTTTAATTAAAAAAAATGTGTTCTATTAAGAAAGGATACCACACGAATAAATGAAGTTTATCAATCCTGCTTTGGCTATTAGAGGCTCTATTTCCCCAGAACACTATTTCCTTTTTTTTTTTTAATTAATTAATTTTTTTTTAAGATTTTATTTTTTTGTCAGAGAGAGAGAGAGACAGAGAGAGAGAGAGCGTGAGCGAGCACAGGCAGAGTGGTAGGCAGAGGCAGAGGGAGAAGCAGGCTCCCCGCAGAGCAAGGAGCCTGATGTGGGACTCGATCCCAGGACACTGGGATCATGACCTGAGCCGAAGGCAGCCGCTTAACCGAGCCACCTAGGCGTCCCCATTTCCTTTTTTATAAGAAAGGTACTAATGAGTAAAACTACTGACAAACTTTATAATATAGTTTTTGTTAGACCATTTTTTATCAGAGGTGAAAATAAAGAATTAAGAAACCATTAATCAGACAGTAGAAAGTAGAAGATAAACATGAAGAAGGCAAAGAGAAACAAGAAGGCATACGTTGATTGCCAAACAAGCTTAAACCAAGTTTACCTATTTTTTTAAAAGGGAAATGAACAGACCTCCTAAGGTGGTGAACCAAATTCTTTAAAGAGAGGCAAAAAATGAAGATCCTTCTCTCTCTCTCTCTCTTTTTTTAAAAATTTTAGTTATTTGAGAGAGACAGACAGAGAGAGCACAAGCAGGGGGAGAAGCAAAGGGAGAGGGAGAAGCAGGCACCCTGGGATCATACCTGACCTGAAGGCAGACACTTAACTGACTGAGCCACCCAGGTGCCCCAAAATGAAAATTCCTCTAAGATGAAAATAAGCATCTAAACTCTTATTCTTATGTGATTAGAGAACCTGAAAGTATACTAAAGAAGGAAACATATTCTGGAAAGAAGTAAACATGGCTGCCTCAATGAGACTGAATTTTCTTTAAGTATAAACTCTTTACTATCAATACATTTAGGTAATCCAAATTTCTCCAGTCACAAAATTTCCACAAAATATCCTCTGAGAACAGTGAATACAGGAAATCATGGCAGAATATAAAAAAACAAAATATGAATTAGCTTTTACCAGCTTGGTTTGTTGTAGCAGGATTTCCAGTAGGAGGGACAAGAAACAATGACTGTATAAAAGATCCCAGGGCATTCACAATATCACGAAAAACCTTGGTAGAATGCTGTTTCATATCATAGGACTGACAAAATGACCTATAAAATAATTTTAAATGTTTCTGAGAAAAATATTTGAATATATTAAAATTTTTTCACATTTTTTATAGCAATTAATGTTGATACAATCAGTCTGAATGCTGTACTTAAAACTTCATCACACCTGAGTGATTTTACTAAGTTAGTACAAAGGTTCAGACTGAGGTTAATGTTATAAAAAATAAAAATCATCGTGGCCATATTAACCAATAAATTTGGATTGATGGCAATTACTACCCCTATTTTTTTGCCCACCACTCAGCTGTTTTACACACACACCACTACCACTCCATTTACATACAATACCCAATTTTCTTTGTTTAGAAATCACTAATATTTGGGAATAAATACTTAAACTCTTCCTACTAGCAAACATTACCCTATCTATTTAACAAAATATTGCTGAGGTTTTACCTTAAGAGCTGAGGTTGCACACACAGTCTGTGTATTGATTCTACTGCAACAGCTCGTAACCACTGTGGTTTATCTGCATCCAGAAATTTCACCAGAAGTGACAGAAATATCTCACATTCAGTTACCTAAAAAGATTTTTAAATAACAATATCTTTAAACCTAAGATCAGAATTTATAAATTACATTCTGTTCTTAGTGTTACAGACAAACCAGTAAAATCTTCCAATTTTAAATAAATTAAAATTCTTAATGGGAAGTAGAGAAAAAAGCAGACTATATAAGAAAAAGCTAACGATAAAAATAATCAGTCTCTCTCTACATCCCTGAAAACACACAAGTGATCTGCTCTCATGGTTAACCTTTTAACCTTATGCTTTAGAAAGCACTATGCACCATCACACCATTCTCATTCCTGGCAGGTAGCATATATCATATAAACTGCTAATAGGATGTATGCTCTACTCTTCAATAACACCACGTTTTCCCGTATGTTCTTTTGCTGCTTAAACAAAGGGCAATAAGCCTAAGCACGTTTAATATATATTTTCTAGTAGGAAAACAAGGAATCTGTAGCAGTTGACAGGTAAAAAGATACATAAAGTATTTAGAACAAGGCCTGGTACATAGCTTTGTTTTGTAAGTTTTCGTTATCACTACCATTACTACCAATATAAACCATCTCCTCTGCAAGTTCTTTGTAAATAAAAATGTCTGAAGCACATTTTCACCATTATGTATTAAATGTCTGATAAATGAATAAACAACCAAAAAAAAGGTAAGCAGGTTTTTCAACAGTCAATGGATTACTTCTGTTGTACACTAACTGAGGACACAACAGAACATCTGGGAGCTAAGAACCTGACATTGTGATTACTAAGCCAAACTGGACCCTTCTTTTACTGTGGCACCTTCTTGGACGAATTAGCTAGGGGTATCCTGAAATGAGCAAGCATCACATGGGGCAAGAGGATGTTCACCCAAAGTCTTAGCAGCTGGTATTCTCTAATGCCTTTCAGTACTGTTAACTGAAGGCTTAAAATCAGGACATGATCATGAAAGCAGGAGGGATAATTAAAAACTTTATCTATGGACTGCTATGATTGGAGAAGTCATAAAACATTGGTTTAACAATGTTCTAATCATAAGACAGCTGAAAAGCACTAGATCAGAAATCAGATAGGCTCAGCTTCTTTATCCACCAACTGAGTGGATGACAAGGTACATAACCTTCTTATAAATAAAGGATAAAATTATCTGTATCTTTCGGAGAAATCAAATCAGAAAACTGTAAGAATAAAAACATCCCCTAAACATGATAAAATTCATGCAAATGCAGAGCACATTATTTTTTCTATTAAACAAATGATCCTTTTAGTAAAGAATCATGCTGGTGACTCACTGTACAAGTTGTATCTACTAGAGTTTTAACATTAGTGCATCCTCCAAATGGACACTACCTACTTTAGAGTGAAAATGAAATATGTATGTGGTAGAACTGAAGCCTCATCAGCTGGATTATGAGGCCAGAAAACAAAGACTCTCAGAAACATCATTATATCACAGCCAAAGGAAATACTGTTAAAAAAACTTGCCTTGAAGAGTGTATCATTTTCTCTCCTGTGGGAGACAGACTACAGCACAAATCAAACAATAAATGTATACTTTAGCCACTAAAACCTTGTGATCTGGGTAAAGGAGAGACTCTCTCCTGAGGTCTGGAACTTTGTTCTCCCTTCCTCCCTCCTTGCCAAGTGTGAAAGTCTTATCACTGAACTTGTGCTGAGGTCACTGCACTGCTCTCAATCAAGGACATCAATGGAGGGTGCCTACTGTGAATCTGTTAAGCCTTTTCCCCCAAGAGGTTGAACTCATAGGGAAACAGGTATTAAGATTGGCATCTATGGCCCACGTCCAATTCCTTGTGGCATGAAGATACTTCATGAACTCCATTATAAGCATGAAGGGTGATAAATATTTCTGAATTCCTAGTCTTTTGGTAAAGCACAGTAGTCAAGAGACAACTGATGCTTTAAATTAATCAAAGTCATCCTGGTAGCAATTCTAATCACAGCATCACATGGATTTCTACCAGATTATATACATAAGATAACTGCTGGCTTAGGACACAATAAAGAAAGTCTGATAGAATATTTAAAATGGGCATTAGCAGCCTTGAAGAGAAAAGAAATGAGAACTAAGAAAACAGAGAAGTAGTAAAATGCACTGGAATTAAGAGCAAGGGTTTTAGGGTCTAAAAGAATTCATTAACATCCCAGCTCTGTGGCACAGAAGGTATAATCTCAGGCAAATTACATAAATATCCCGAGTCTCATTCTTTTTAGCTGTAGTAAAGTCTAAATGAATCAATATATGTAAAGCACTTTGTACAGTGTCTAAAATAAATGCACTTGAAAACAGAAATTTCATCCAAAACCGAAATTCTGAAGAAGAATAAGGTATTTGTATCTCTGACAAAGTCACCAGATGAACTGCTACATAAGACAACCGGTGGACAGAAACCAAGTTCTTAGTCTGTTGGGACTAAGACAAAAGACCACAGACTGGGTGGCTTAAATAACAAAAATTTATTTGGCACAGTTCTAGAGGCTAGAAGTCTGAGATCAGGGTGCCACCATCATTGGGTTTGTGTGAAAGCTCTCCTCCTAGCTTGCAGACAGCTGCCTTGTCACTGTGTTCTCACATGGCAGATAAACAGAGCAAGAAAGCTCTCTAGTGTTCCTTCATAAAAGGTCACTAGTGCCATCATGATGGCTCTACCTGCACAACCTCGTCTAACCCTAGTTACCTCCCAAATATTCCATCTCCAAATACTGCCACATTAGGGGTTACGGATTAGGTCTGAGAAATCTACTGACAGTCTTATGAGTGTTCCCTTGCACATGACAAGTCACTTTTCTTTTGCAGCTCTAAAGATTCTCTGTAAGTTTTAGCAGCTTAATTATAATGGGTCTTGGTATAGCTCTCTTTGGATTAATCCTAGTTACAATTCTCTGAGCTTCATGAATTTATATGTTCCTTTCCTTCCTCAAAATTGGGAAGTTTTTAGCCATTACTTCAAATAGGCTCTCTGCCCCTTTCTTTCCTCATCTGAGACTCCCATAATGTATTTTGAAGTAATAAGAGAATACATATATATTGGTCTCTGCTCCTGGTTTCTGACAGAGCTCCTAAAATCCCCATAATTTCCTGAGTGATCAGAGCATCTGACACAGAGCTCCTAAGTCTCTTGGAATTTCCTAGGTGAATAGTATCTTCCACTCTAATGAGGCAATTCTTAATGGATTACAGGATAGAGGCTGGATACCAGAAAAAACAATCATAATTAGAAGCTTCAGACTTTCAGCCCCGCCCTTCATTCTCTGGAGAAGGGAAAATGGTAGAAACTGAGTTAATAATCAATCATGCCTACATGATGAGAACTACCGTAAAAATCCTAAAAGTACAGAGTTTAGGGAGCTTCCAGGTTAAGGAACACATATACAGGCCAAGAGAGTTGCACACTCCAACTTCATGGGGACAGAAGCTCCTGCTCTTGGGACTTTTCCAGACCCTGCTCTTCATCTGCCTATCAGTAGTAGTATCCTTTAAAATATCCTCAGTAATAAACAGACAATAGTAAGTAAACTGTTTTCCTAGGAAACCCAAAGAGGAGGCTGTGGGAACTTCCCATACATAGCCAAGTTAGAATTTGTGGGTAAGTGGGCAACATACTACTAACAATTGGCATCTGCAATAGGGGGTAATCTTGTGGGACTGAATCCTTAACTGTAGGGTCCATGCTAACTGTGGTTAGTGTCAGAATTGAATTAAAATATAGAATATCTGACTGTCAGAGAATTGGCTGATGTGGGAAAAAATCCATTATGTCTCATGGATGAGGTGTTATGAGTGTGAGAGTATAACCCAGTGTGTTATAGATATATCTGTATTTATATATAGATATAGATAATTTTGCTAGACATGTGTATCTTGGTCTGCTGGATGGTATGCCGTAAGTCTCTTACAGGCTCTACATTCTTCTTCTTCTTCTTCTTTTTTTTTCTCCCCTAATCTGGTAATTGCAAATGACTTGTCTTCAAGCTTGCTGATTCTTTCTTCTAGTCTACTGATCTAGTCTACTGCTGATCCCCTCTAGTGCATTTTTCAATTCAGTTACTGTATTCTTCTGCTTTAGATTTGTTTTATCCTTCTTTATAGTTTCTATCTCTTTATTGATATTCTCCTTTTGTTCATACACGACTTTCTTGATTTAATTTTAGTTGTCTGTATTCTTTTAGTTCACTCAGCATCTTTATGATTATTCTGAATTTTTGTCAGGTAACTCACTGACCTCCATTTCTTTATGGTTACTTTCTAGAGATTAATTTTGTTCCTTGAATTGGGCCATGTTTCCCTGTTTCTTTGTATGCCTTGTTATTTTGTTGTTGTTGTTGCAATCTGGGCATTTGAAAAAAGCCAACTCTTTTAGTCTTTAGGGAAAGACCTTCACCAATCAGTCAGGGATCCTCTCAAACCTCTTCTGTCCATTTGTTTATTTCCTCTGGGCTTGAGTGTGTAACTTCCCAGCTGAAGACATTTCCTGGTTTCTATTCAGGAGCTCCCCCTGGTGTATGTCTGCAGTATTACGCTCTCTGGGCAGCAGCAAGCAGCAGGACTTGCCTTTGTTCTGAGCAGCCCCAAGGGTACTGCTACCTTTCCTGTCAGTGCTCCAAGAATCAGATGAGACAGAAACCAGTTAGCATACCCCAAAAAAGTTAGAATGGAGGATGCACATTTCAACTTTCTGCAATCTAAAGAAGAAACCATAGGTTGGGAGTTTTCTCCTGATCACACCATGCTGTGCTCTGTAAAGAGTGAGATGCGGGGGGAACCTGGGTGGCTCAGTGGGTTAAAGCCTCTGCTTTCGGCTCAGGTCATGATCCCAGGGTCCTGGGATCAAGTCCCGCATCGGGCTCTCTGCTCAACAGGGAGCCTGCTTCCTCCTCTCTCTCTGCCTGTCTCTCTGCCTACTTGTGATCTCTGTCTGTCAAATAAATAAATAAAATATTTAAAAAAAAAAAAAAAGAGTGAGATGCGGTATGCAGCTAAGTGCAGTGAGATTTCCTACCCACTCTAATGAACCTCTCTGCTTCGCCTTACACTTGCCTGCGGTGCTATAACCTCTCAACTGATAAGTTCTCACAGAGGTAATCTATGTACTGTTAACGTGGTGTCTCCATGGGGGACAGAGGGGCTCAGCTTCATATTTCCAACATTTTGCTGATGTCACTCTGGTTTACATTTTTAAAAAGTTTCTTTGTGGATTGAAACAGACTATAAATAAATATAACTCAGAATATGTAACAGGTGACAGGTAAAAGCTCTCCATCTCTGGAAGAAATTACGCTACCTTTCATTTATTTTCAGCAAGTGCCAGGAGACCTTTCAAAACTTTCAAAAGTTAATCTATGTAAAGACTCATAAAATTTCCCTCCATTTCAATTGTATATAATTAGACAAAAAAGTACTGTTTTTTCAATTAAATATAATTACTGAAAATTATATAAAATACTATAAATGTTGAGAAGAACACTGTAATTTTTTAAAAGTTAATCCTTACAGAGAAAGATGAAGCTATGAACTAAAGTAAATTCACAAACTTATGTACCTAAATACTCAATTATATGTTACTAATTTTGGTGGAACAAAAAAAGTCCAAGCCAACAATTATGAGTGTACCAAAAGACTCTTAAACCTCTGGCACCCAATTCTGATAACAACGGTGTCCCCAATAAATAGCAATTCGTTTGAAGTGATTTGATTTCCTACAAGAACTTCTATATTAAATACATCAATGTGTACTATAGGTATACTTTGTGTGGCTAGAAATAATTGTTAACTACAATGCTTATAAAGATGATTTCTAAATACACTGTGCATAAATGGATTTGGAATATGAAAAGAAAATCTATGACATGTTTATCATAAATATTTTTAAAAGCCCTTTATTTTAAAAAGCTCTCCACGGAATTTAGTATAAACTTATCTATTGGTTTGTAAAGTTGATGGTTGGCTCTAATATTTAGCACATCAACTGCTCACAGTGTTAGAAGTATTATAAATTTATATAGTTAACTATTTCATAATTATCAATAACCAATTATTCCTGTTAATTAAAATTAGGATATAAACTAAAAAAACTGTACAAGGATGAATTTCACATAACATAAAACTAAAAAGAAGTACAATACACCATTTCCTCTAAAAATATTACATTGATATATTATGATAAGGAGTATCACAACATATCCTGCATTCATAAATTTATGCAAAATAAATACAATACTGGACTAGAAGTCAAAACAGTTGATTTTTAATCCTAGAGTTCACCAAATTTTTAACTTCTTTGCTTTAATTTGTTAAGATACATTAAATAGTATAAACAAAAGCAGCATAAATTGAAGATACTAAAATTTTAATTATCCTTCAAATGAGATAATTTGCTAATAAGCCGAATTTCCAAGCCACAAATTCTATGCTGCCCTCAGATAAAAGGCCAGGACTCCCCTTTACATACATTAAAAATACTATATAAAACATAAGCAAAAATCTAAGAAAGGATAGAATAAAGCCACAGAATAACTAGGAAAATACCTATAAATACTTAAAAGAAATTCTGAAGTAAAAAAGCTGAATGCATTATAATAAATCATCATTTAAAAAGAGCACTACATGCAATTACACATACAAACACACATGAAAATTAACACTTACCAAAAGGCTGTAAAATTGCTTAATTAGAACAGATACTACTCTCAGCAAACGCATGCAGATAGGAAAATATGGTTTTTCAACTGGTGCTGGAGAAGATGAAGAGCTGGAACCTTGTCTGAACTTTATATTTGGAGAAAAGAGTTTTATCACAAGAGGACATACCCTTTCTTTGAGAAGGAAACTAAACTCTTGGTGCTATTTGCAAAGATAAAAAAAAAAAAGAATTAATTTAGTTTGTACTTAATACTTTTAAAACAGTCTTACTGGCAAATAAAACTTATTAATGATCAGTATGGATAATTTAGCTTTATTACATGTTTAGTTTATTATTCTACAGTTTACATACAATTATGAAATTAGTGTTGCTCTTTCAGAGTGTAAGATCAAAATGATCATCCATATTTAAAAAAAATCTAATTTAAAAAGGAACATTTAATGATTTAGAATTAAGTGGTTTATTATTAGGAACTGTGATTTTGGTAGAACACTAGCAATTCAAAACAAAGAAGAGAAGAAAGAAGACAGATTACACAAATTCAAACAGCTAAAGCATTTAAAATAGGCTGCTAAAAGAAAACCAGATAAATAAAATATGTTCTATAATTCATTAATTTTACTTTGCCAAGATAACTATTCCATTCAGGCATGGAAGATTTTTTTTTTTAAAGATCTTATTTATTTATTTGACAGAGATCACAAGTAGGCAGAGAGGCAGGCGGGGAAGGTGGGGTGTCGGGGTGGGGGGGAAAGCCGGCACCCTGCTGAGCGGAGAGCCCAATGCAGGGCTCAATCCCAGGACCCTGGGATCATGACCCGAGCCAAAGGCAGAGGCTTTAACGCGCTGAGCCACCAGGGACCCCCATGCATGGAAGATTTAATAATTAGCTTAATGTTTTGTTCTACTTAGATTCCTTGAACAGAACACAATAAGCTGATTTAAAAATAAACAAAACTCAACGACAAGAATAGTCACTATTTTTTTTTTAAGTTTCTATTTCTTCAATCTCTACACCCACCATGGAGATCAAACTCATGACCCCAAAATCAAGAGTCACATACTCCTCAACTAAGTCAGCCAAGCGCGCTGCATAATTATTTTAAAGTCTGGGACTTCTTTTTTCCATCTGAATTATCCAAAAGCACATAGCTACATATAAACAAGTGAAAATCAGTAACAATTTTTCAGTTTTTAAATATTATAATAAATAGCTCACATACCAAATTCCCTCATACACCCACAGACTGGGAAATGCCTCACTAGACGGTCTCTAGGAATTCCTTCTAATGTTAAAATTTCAAAGTGCTAGGGCACTACAATAATGTAAGATAACACTAAATTACCACATCTAAAGTCTAACGCTGTAATTCTTTCAATCCTCTCACATGGGAAAAAGAATACATGGTAATTTCTTGGAAAATACCTGTGAAAAAAGTATGATTTATTTTGTTGCAAGATACTACAAATGGCTTACTTGTAAAAAGACCTGTGGAAAATCATTCAGGACTGACTCAAGTAATTCAAGGCCAAATGTTCGAGTCATTTCTGTCATGCCTACTAGCCAGTAAGGGGCATCAGCATTAACCAACTGACAAAGGTCCTGGGAAAATAAGTAAAAAAATAAATGAAAAATAAATAAAACATTCACATGCTGGAATGAAACATGCTTTTCAAAATTCATAAAATTTTTAAGTTATCTCTTCTTATATAGCTGTTTTTATACCTTAGAAACTAAGCACTGGTAATTCAATTCTGAAAAACTATATACTATATATATACTTATAGTATATAAACTATATACTATAAGTAAACTTTAAAAGAATAATATAACTATTGACAATACATAAGGTACACAGATAAATAGTTAATAGTCTTTTAATGAAAAACCACTTAACACTCTAATAAAAGTTAGTAAAATGTTCAGGGCAGATAAATCTTATTTTACTTAAAAGATATATTCATGACAAGTAACATGAATATCAGGTATTTCTATATAAAATTACAGTGTTAGACTAAAGACTTATTAAATTTTTATGTTACAGAAATTATTTTTCAGTCATCCCTAATACGCTTTCTTTCTAGCTCTGGGCTTAATTCATTTTATTTCCTTAAAGTGAAATGTAACATTTTATCATGTTCCTTAGCTATAGATGCCCTTTAATGTTTTAGGACATTTTTGAAATACTACTTTTGACTCTTTAAAATTTGACAATTTAAAAAACTGAAACTTGAAAAATTAAATCAGACATAAAATTCCAAAATCAAAAATTCACACAAAACTATATTCTATAATAAAATCACTTTTATCAACTGAAATACCTGGAAAAGCATATATGCATCTTTAGCACAAGGTTTGAGGGTGCTGACAGATCTTCTGTTACTATTTCCTTGGACCAGTACTGGTTGTTCTATAATATCTGCAATCAAAATAAGATGGGTTTCAGGGGTTTATAATGAAATTCAATAAATCATATATACTATTTAAAATAAATACATGTTTGTGAAATTATAAACATTTCTTAAATGTAGGCTCAGTATTATGCCTCCAAAATGGGAAAAAACATTAGGAATTTATTGTTATACAGAATGCCATAAAAACTACTCTTTACTATCTTATGTCATTTTAATAAGTTTAGCATCTTTATCCATACATTTGATTTTCCCAGTCTCCCTTTTCCCAATCCCTTTATTTTATGGAGTTGAAATTCACACGATCTGTGAATGTGCCTTTAAATATCAAGTACATAGAAGTTTACCACATGGTTAATTCCTATATCATCTCAGTATAAACGGAAGAATTAACTGCTTGATCTGCCACAACTGGGGGAGGAGTCAAGATGGCAGAGAAGTAGCAGGCTGAGAGAACATCAGGTAGAAGGAGATCAGCTAGATAGCTTATCAAACCATTGCGAACACCTACAAAATCCAACGGGAGATTGAAGAGAAGAGCAGCAATTCTAGAAACAGAAAATCGACCACTTTCTGAAAGGTAGGACCAGCAGAGAAGTGAATCCAAAGCGAAGGGAAGACAGACCGCAGGGGGAGGGGCCAGTTCCCGGCAAGCAGCAGAACAACGGAGCACAAAATCAGGACTTTTAAAAGTCTGCTCCACTGGGGGACATTGCTCCAGAGGCTAGACCGGGGTGAAGCCCATGCGGGGTCAGCGTGGCCCCAGGTCCCGGGGGCTCACAGAAGGATCGGGGCTGTCTGAGTGTGGCAAAGCTCACAAGTATTAGAGCAGGGAAGCCAGCTACAGAGACAAGAGCCGAGGAGTGAGCTCTCAACTCGGGGTTACCTTGAACCGTAATCCGTGGCACAGGCTACTGCTCTGTGAGTGAGGTCCCCACAAGACCCGGGGAGATACCCCCTGGGGGAGCTTAGGGATCTGCGGGGTTCGCAGACTCCAGGCGGAGCTATGTGCCACAGACAGAGACGATTGGTCACAGGCTGGGTGAGCTCGGAGAGCGGCTGGAGGCCAGGGAGACAGGAGTGATTGGGCGCCTTTCTCTGAGGGTGCACTGAGGAATGGGACCCCGAGCTCTCGGCTCCTCCTGGCCGGAGACTGGGAGGCCGCCATTTTCAGTCCCATCCTCCGGAATTCTACGGAAAGCATTGAGGGAACAAAAAGCTCCCTAAAGCGAACCCAAATGGATTACTTAGCCTGGCCCCTGGTAAAGGCGGTGCAATTCTGCCTCAAAGACACTTGAGAATCACTACAACAGGCCCCTCCCCCAGAAGATCAACAAGAAATCCAGCCAAGACCAAGTTCACTTACCAAGGAGAACAGTGGAATTCCAGAGGAGGAGAAAGCAAAGCATGGAATTCATGGCTTTCTCCCCATGATTCTTTAGTCTTGCAGTTAATTACTTTTTTTTAATTTTATTTTTTTTCTTCTGCTAAATTTTTTTTAACTTTTACCCTTTCCTCTTTTAACGTTTTTTAACTAGTTTATCTAAATAATACCTTTCATTAAAAAAAAATAATAATCTTTTTTGAAACTTCATGGTTATAGTCATATTTTATCCTTCATTATATCTAACTTTATTTTTTGTATACACATAGGGTTTTTTCTTCTAAAAAATTTGGGGTACAACTTCTTCTAACAGATCAAAATACACCCCAAATCTAGCTCCGGGCTTGTTCTAGTCTCCAGCTCGAGCAAATTCTCTCCACTTTCCTTTTTATTCTCCCAACCAACTTACCTTATCAACTCCATTTTAGAAATTTAAAAAAAAATTTGTTTTTCATCTTTATAGGCATATTCCATCCCTTTATTGTGTTTACCCTTATATATGTTTTTCATTCTTTAAAATTTTGGGAGGTAGTTTCTTCTAAGGGACCAAAATACTCCCAAAATTAAGTGGGTGACCCTGTTCTAGTCATCAGTCTAATATATATATATTTTTCTTTTTTATATTTTTTCTTTATTTGTTTTCTTTTTCTAACTTTTTTTTTCCGAACTTCTTTTTATCCCCTTTTCCCCCCATGATCTGGGGTCTCTTCTGATTTGGTTAAAGCACATTTGCCTGGGGTCTTTGCCACCCTTTTAGTATTTATTTGCTCCTTCATATATTCTTATCTGGACAAAATGACAAGGCAGAAAAACTCACCACAAAAAAAAAGAACAAGAGGCAGTACTGAAGGCTAGGGACCTATTCAATACAGACATTGGTAATATATTAGATATAGAGTTCAGAATGACGATTCTGAAGGTTCTAGCCGGGCTCAAAAAAGGCAGGGAAGATATAGGAGAAACCCTTCCAGAGAGATAAAAGCCCTTTCTGAAGAAATAAAAGAACGAAAATCTAACCAAGTTGAAATAAAAAAAGCTATTAATGAGGTGCAATCAAAAATGGAGGCTCTTACTGCTAGGATAAATGAGGCAGAAGAGAGAATTAGTGATATAGAAGACCAAATGACAGACAATAAAGAAGCTGAGCAAAAGAGAGACAAACAAATACTGGATCATGAGGGGAGAATTCGAGAGATAAGTGACACCATAAGATGACACAACATTAGAGTAACTGGGATTCCAGAAGGAGAAGAAAGAGAGAGGGGAGCAGAAGGTATATTGGAGACAATTATTGGAGAGAATTTTCCTAATATGGCAAAGGGAACAAACATTAAAATCCAGGAGATGCAGAGAAACCCGCTCTAAATCAATAAGAATAGGTCCACACCCCATTACCTAATAGTAAAATTTACAAGTCTTAGCACAAAGAGAAAATCCTGAAAGCGGCCCGGGAAAAGAAGTCTGTAACATACAAGGGTAAAAATATTAGATTGGCAGTGGACTTATCCAGAGACCTGGCAGGCCAGAAAGAACTGGCATGATATATTCACAGCACTGAACGAGAAAAACATGCAGTCAAGAATACTATATCCAGTTAGGCTATCATTGAAAATAGAAGGAGAGATAAAAAGCTTCCAGGACAAACAAAAACTGAAAAGAATTTGCAAACACCAAACCAGCTCTACAGGAAATATTGAAAGGGGTCCTCTAAGCAAAGAGAGACCCTAAAAGTAGTAGATCAGAAAGGAACAGAAACAATATAAAGTAACGGTCACCTTACAGGCAATACAATGACACTAAATTCATCTCTCTCAATAGTTACCCTGAATGTAAATGGGCTAAATGCCCCAATCAAAAGACACAGGGTATCAGAATGGATTAAAAAAAACAAAACCCATCAATATGCTGCCTACAAGAAACTCATTTTATATTTTTATTTTTTTAATTTTAATAAACATATAATGTATTTTTATCCCCAGGGGTACAGGTCTGTGAATCGCCAGGTTTACACATTTCACAGCACTCATCATAGCCCATACCCTCCCCAATGTCCATTTCCCCACCACCCTCTCCTGTCCGCCCTCCCCCCCGCAACCCTCAGTCTGTTTCTTGAGATTGAGTCTTTTATGGTTTGTCTCCCTCCCAATCCCATCTTTTCATTTTTTCTTTTCCTACCTCCCCCCAACCCCCCCTGCCTTGCATCTCCACTTCCTCATATCAAAGAGATCATATGATAGTTGTCTTTCTCCAATTGACTTATTTCGCTAAGCATGATACCCTCTAGTTCCATCCACGTCGTCGCAAATGGCAAGATTTCATGTCTTTTGATGGCTGCATAGTATTCCATTGTGTATATATACCACATCTTCTTTATCCATTCATCTGTTGATGGACATCTAGGCTCTTTCCACAGTTTGGCTTTTGTGGACATTGCTGCTATAAACATTCGGGTGCACGTGCCCCTTCCGAGCACCACGTTTGTATCTTTAGGATATATACCCAGTAGTACAATTGCTGGGTCGTAGGGTAGCTCTATTTTCAGTTTTTTGAGGAACCTCCACACTGTTTTCCAGAGTGGTTGCACCAGCTTGCATTCCCACCAACAGTGTAGGAGGGTTCCCCTCTCTCCGCATCCTCGCCAGCATCTGTCATTTCTTGACTTGTTAATTTTAGCCATTCTGACTGGTGTGAGGTGGTATCTCATTGTGGTTTTGATTTGTATTTCCCTGATGCCGAGTGACGTGGAGCATTTTTTCATGTGTCTGTTGGCCATCTGGATGTCTTCTTTGCAGAAATGTATGTTCATGTCCTCTGCCCATTTCTTGACTGGATTATTTGTTCCTTGGGTATTGAGTTTGATAAGCTCTTTATAGATTTTGGATACTAGCCCTTTATCTGATATGTCTTCTCCCATTCTGTCAGTTGTCTTTTGGTTTGTTAACTGTTTCCTTTGCTGTGCAAAAGCTTTTGATCTTGATGAAATCCCAATAGTTCATTTTTGCCCTTGCTTCTGTTGCCTTTGGCGATGTTCCTAGGAAGAAGTTGCTGCGGTTGAGGTCAAAGAGGTTGCTGCCTGCGTTCTCCTCAAGGATTTTGATAGATTCCTTTCTCACACTGAGGTCCTTCATCCATTTTTAGTCTACTTTTGTGTGTGGTGTAAGGAAATAGTCCAATTTCATTTTTCTGCATGTGGCTGTCCAATTTTCCCAGCACCATTTGTTGAAGAGGCTGTCTTTTTTCCACTGGACATTCTTTCCTGCTTTGTCGAAGATTAGTTTACCATAGAGTTGAGGGTCTATTTCTGGGCTCTCTATTCTGTTCCATTGATCTATATGTCTGTTTTTGTGTCACTACCATACTGTCTTGATGATGACAGCTTTGTAATAGAGCTGGAAGTCTGGAATTGTGATGCCACTGACTTTGGCTTTATTTTTCAATATTCCTTTGGCTATTCAAGGTCTTTTCTGGTTCCATATAAATTTTAGGATTATTTTTTCTATTTCTTTAAAAAAAATGGATGGGATTTTGATAGGGATTGCATTAAATGTGTAGATTGCTTTAGGTAGAATAGACATTTTCACAAGATTTGTTCTTCCAATCCATGAGCATGGAATAGTTTTCCATTTCTTTGTGTCTTCCTCAATTTCTTTCATGAGTACTTTATAGTTTTCTGAGTATAGATTCTTTGCCTCTTTGGTTAGATTTATTCCTAGGTATCTTATGGTTTTGGGTGCGATTGTAAATGGGACTGACTCCTCAATTTCTCTTTCTTCTGTCTTGTTGTTAGTGTAAAGAAATGCGACTGATTTCTGTGCATTGACTTTATATCCTGACACTTTACTGAATTCCTCTATAAGTTCTAGCAGTTTCCTAGTTTTTGTTGTTCTCTCTCCAGCTCCTTTAGGTGTAGGGTTAGGTTGTGTATCTGAGACCTTTCTTCTTTCTTGAGAAAGGTTTGTACAGCTATATATTTTCCTCTCAGGACTGCCTTTGCTTTGTCCCACAGATTTTGAACCATTGTGTTTTCATTATCATTTGTTTCCATGAAATTTTTTCAGTTCTTCTTTAATTTCCTGGTTGACCCATTCATTCTTTAGAAGGGTGCTGTTTAGTCTCCATGTATTTGCGTTCTTTCCAAATTTCCTCTTGTGATTGAGTTCTAGCTTCAGAGCATTGTGGTCTGAAAATATGCAGGGAATGATCTCAATCTTTTGGTACCGATTGAGACCTGACTTATGACCCAGGATGTGTCTATTCTGGAGAATGTTCGATGTGCACTAGAGAAGAATGTATATTCTGTTGCTTTGGGATGGAATGTTCTGAATATATCTGTGATGTCCATCTGGTCCCGTGTGTCATTTAAGGCCTTTATTTCCTTGCTGATCTTTTGCTTGGATGATCTGTCCATTTCAGTGAGGGGAGTGTTAAAGTCCCCTGCTATTATTGTATTACTGTCGATGTGTTTCTTTGATTTTGTTATTAATTGGTTTATATAGTTGGCTGCTCCCATGTTAGGGGCATAGATATTTAAGATTGTTAGGTCTTCTTGTTGGACAGACCCTTTGAGTATGATAGAGTGTCCTTCCTCATCTCTTATTATAGTCTTTGGCTTAAAATCTAATTGATCTGATATAAGGATTGCCACCCCAGCTTTCTTCTGATGTCCATTAGCATGGTACATTGTTTTCCACCCCTTCACTTTAAATCTGGAGGTGTCTTCGGGTCTAAAATGAGTTTCTTGTAGGCAGCGTATTGATGGGTTTTGTTTTTTTATGCACTCTGATACCCTGTGTCTATTGATTGGGGCACTTAGCCCATTAACATTCAGTGTAACTATTGAGAGAGATGAATTTAGTGCCATTGTATTGCCTGTAAGGTGACTGTTACTGTATATTGTCTCTGTTTCTTTCTGATCTACTACTTTTAGGGTCTCTCTTTGCTTAGAGGACCCCTTTCAATATTTCCTGTAGAGCTGGTTTGGTGTTTGCAAATTCTTTCAGCTTTTGTTTGTCCTGGAAGCTCTTTATCTCTCCTTCTATTTTCAATGATAGCCTAGCCGGATATAGTATTCTTGGCTGCATGTTTTTCTCGTTTAGTGCTCTGAATATATCATGCCAGTTCTTTCTGGCCTGCCAGGTCTCTGTGGATAGGTCTGCTGCCGATCTAATGTTTTTACCCTTGTATGTTACCGACTTCTTTTCCCGGGCTGCTTTCAGGATTTTCTCTTTGTCGCTAAGACTTGTAAATTTTACTATCAGGTGACGAGGTGTGGACCTATTTTTATTGATTTTGAGGGGCGTTCTTAGCATCTCCTGGATTTTGATGTTTGTTCCCTTTGCCATATTAGGGAAATTCTCTCCAATAATTGTCTCCAATATACCTTCTGCTCCCCTCTCTCTTTCTTCTTCTTCTGGAATCCCAATTATTCTAATGTTGTGTCGTCTTATGGTGTCACTTATCTCTCGAATTCTCTCCTCGTGGTCCAGTATTTGTTTGTCTCTCTTTTGCTCAACTTCTTTATTCTCTGTCATTTGGTCTTCTACGTCACTAATTCTTTCTTCTGCCTCATTTATCCTGGCAGTGAGAGCTTCCATTTTTGATTGCACCTCATGAATAGCTTTTTTGATTTCAACTTGGTTAGATTTTAGTTCTTTTATTTCTCCAGAAAGGGCTTTTATCTCTCCGGAGAGGGTTTCTCTAATATCTTCTATGCCTTTTTCGAGCCCAGCTAGAACCTTGAGAATTGTCATTCTGAACTCTAGATCTGTCATGTTACCAATGTCCGTATTGATTAGGTCTCCAGCCTTCGGTACGGCCTCTTGTTCTTTTTTTTGGGGTGAGTTTTTCCACCTTGTCATTTCGTCCAGATAAGATTTGCTTTCTCCTGCTGTGGAATTCCGCTGTTCTTGGTGAGTGAAGTTGGTTTTGGCTGGGTTTCTTGTTAATCATCTGGGGGAGGGGCCTGTTGTAGTGATTCTCAAGTGTCTTTGCCGCAGGTGGAATTGCACCGCCCTTGCTAGGGGCCGGGCTAAGTAATCCGCTCGGGTTTCCTTTCGGGAGATTTTGTTCCCTGAGCGCTTTCTGTAGAGTTCCAGAGGACGGGAATGAAGATGGCAGCCTCCCAATCTCCGGCCGGGAGGAGCCGAGAGCTTGGGGTTCCGCTCCTCAGTGCGCCCTCAGTTTCAAAAAGCGCCCAACCGCCCCGCCTCCCCAGCCTGCGGTCGCACCTTGAGGAAAGCAGTCAATTGCTGGAACCTGGAGAAAAGCACCCGGTCGCTTCCATCTCCGTGGCCTCCAGCCGCGCTCCGAGCCCACCCAGCCTGCGACCGGCACAAGGTAACCCCGGGCTTAGAGCTCACTCCTCGGCTTTGTCGCTGTAGCTGGCTTCCCCGCTCTAATACCTGGGAGCTCTGCAGCCCTCAGACACCCCTGGTCCTTCTGTGACCCCGCGGGACCTGGGGTTATGCTGACCCCGCCTGGGTTCCCCCCTGGTTTAGCCTCTGGAGCGAAGTCTCCCAGTGGAGCAGACTTTTAAAAGTTCCGATTTTGTGCTCCGTTGCTCCGCCGCTTGCCGGGAGCCGGCCCCTCCCCCCGCGGTCTATCTTCCCGTCGTTTTGGATTCACTTCTCCGCAGGTCCTACATTTCAGAAAGTGATCAATTTTCTGTTTCTAGAATTGTTGCTCTTCTTCTCTTTGATTTCCCGTTGGATTTGTAGGGGTTCACAATGGTTAGATAAGCTATCTAGCTGATCTCCTGCTACCCGATGTCTTCTCAGCCTGCTACTTCTCCGCCATCTTGACTACTCCCCTCCAAGAAACTCATTTTAGAACCGAAGACACCTCCAGATTTAAAGTGAGGGGGTGGAAAACAATGTACTATGCTAATGGACAGCAGAAAAAAGCTGGAGTGGCAATCCTTATATCAGATCAATTAGATTTTAAGCCAAAGACTATAATAAGAGATGAGGAAGGACACTATATCATACTCAAAGGGTCTGTCCAACAAGAAGATCTCACAATTTTAAATATCTATGCCAACTATATAAACCAATTAATAACAAAATCAAAGAAACACATCGACAGTAATACAATAATAGCAGGGGACTTTAACACTCCCCTCACTGAAATGGACAGATCATCCAAGCAAAAGATCAGCAAGGAAATAAAGGCCTTAAATGACACACGGGACCAGATGGACATCACAGATATATTCAGAACATTCCATCCCAAAGCAACAGAATATACATTCTTCTCTAGTGCACATCGAACATTCTCCAGAATAGACACATCCTGGGTCATAAGTCAGGTCTCAATCGGTACCAAAAGATTGAGATCATTCCCTGCATATTTTCAGACCACAATGCTCTGAAGCTAGAACTCAATCACAAGAGGAAATTTGGAAAGAACGCAAATACATGGAGACTAAACAGCACCCTTCTAAAGAATGAATGGGTCAACCAGGAAATTAAAGAAGAACTGAAAAAATTTCATGGAAACAAATGATAATGAAAACACAATGGTTCAAAATCTGTGGGACAAAGCAAAGGCAGTCCTGAGAGGAAAATATATAGCTGTACAAACCTTTCTCAAGAAAGAAGAAAGGTCTCAGATACACAACCTAACCCTACACCTAAAGGAGCTGGAGAAAGAACAACAAAGAAACCCTAAACCCAGCAGGAGAAGAGAAATCATAAAGATCAGAGCACAAATCAATGAAATAGAAACCAAAAAAACAATAGAACAAATCAACGAAACTAGGAGCTGGTTCTTTGAAAGAATTAATAAGATTGATAAACCCGTGGCCAGACTTATCAAAAAGAAAAGAGAAAGGACCCAAATAAATAAAATCATGAATGAAAGAGGAGAGATCACAACCAACACCAAAGAAATACAAATAGTGATCTGCCACAATTACTACATCAGCTATAGGTACTGACTAGCTAAAGCATCAGCTAGAAAGCTATTTCCTAACTCAACATTTCTTTGAATACTAATAAGGTACCATTTCTGTAAATTACGACAGCCTGTTTTGAATAAATGTTGACTTAATGACTATTTGAAAAAAAAATGAGGTTCTAAGTATTTCTTCCTTATTAGAAAGTATTAAATGAGATACTGGTTTTTGGAGACACACAGCTAAAACTACCAATCCAGGAATCACACTGAAGTTACGAATACATAACACATCCAAACTGGAGAACTGCTGTTTTACCCTATAACTTTAATTCCTTAATATTTCAAACTCTAGAACTCAACCTGCATTTACCCTGAGAAAAAAGCAGAAAAACCCACACCAAACTAAGTGGAAAAATTCTAATAAACCAAAAGATCAAGAATGCCTGAAACTTAAAATCTGACCACTGGTTAACCTCAGCAAAAGTAAATAAATTATTAGAATAGGCCACATTACCATTACTTACCAGTATTGCCATTTTTTATCAGTAATACCAAAAGAACCTCAAATGAAATGACAGACAGTATAACATTAAGTGTTGGGGGTGGGGGAATTTCTCAGGGATTTTCCCTGTGTAAAAGGAAAAGATAGTTTAATCTTTTGTTTCTTGAGTACATAAGCAGATAGGCTACTCATGATGGTAGCATCTTATGATCTTTTCAACTAATCATAGGGAATAATTTACTTTTCATCCAATAACAAATGAATAAAACATAATTTCTATAGTTACAAGTTATCAAACTATAAAAACTACAACAGGAACAGTATCTTCAGCTCTCTGACATGTTCTTAAAGTTTTGAGGTTTTTTTTTAAAAAATCACAAAGAAAGATGTTTAAAATTACAACAAAAGTATCTAATGAAAATATGAAAAGATAATCTTATATTACATAAAATCCTTCATTAATACATGCTAATAGGCACAGACTAAAATTCATGTGAGGGAAACCCACTCTTGGAAATTTACCTTAAGGAAGTAATTCAAATGGAAAAAAATATGTAGGAGGACACTCAAAAGAGTACTTAAATACTAAACACAAGGTAAGTATCCAACAGGAAACTAGTTCATTAAACTCAGAATAGCCACAAAACATAGCGCATCCATTAAAATTTAAATTATAGGGCACCCACATAGCTCAGTTGGTTAAGCATCTGCCTTTGGCTTGGGTCATGATCCCAGGGTCCTGGAATTGAGTCCCGCATTGGGCTCCCTGCTCAGCAGGGAGCCTGCTTCTCTCTCTCCCTTATTCTACTGATGCTCCCTTGCTCTTTCTCTCCCTCTCTCTCTCAAATAAATAAATAAATCTTTATTAAAAAAATAAATAAATAAAAGAATAACATGAAAAATTCATATAATGTCTAGCTAAAAATACACAGAATGTGGTATTTGATATAAAATGTGAAATTACGCATAATTAAAAATAAACATGGAAAATAAAGAGTTTATTCTTGGGGTGATAATACTTTTGAGGATTTAGTTTTTTGAACTGCCAATGTCAATATAACAACATTTGTAAAACAAATACATTTTTTAAAGTATTCTAGTTTTTAGACAACCTAAGTTCACAGGGCAAAGACTGAAAATCAAAAGAGAAATCATGGATCGAAGAACCACACACTGTGAAAAGGAAACCAGTTTTATCACTCTACCTCTGTGTCGTTCATCTTCAGCAACCATCCTCTCAAAAACAACAGTAACAACTTGTCGCACTGTAGCAGCAGCTGTATTATTTGTAATGTTATCTTTTGTAAAGTGTAGTCGAAAACAAAGAACAATTGCCTAAAAGAACAATTTTCATTTAGTGAAATACGACTAAAGAGCAGAGTAACTATTTATTTGATGTAACCCAAAACTAAGTAATTTGTTTGGCTGTTTCAATCACAGATACTAAAATTCCCGCCCTCATATATACAATAAAACCACTAAAATCCTTGGATTTTGAAATAATTCAAACTCTGTAAATATACAGCAACATAAGATTATGTAAGATAATGTGAAACATGCCTTTCACAACTTGGTTCTTTTAACATGCATATAAAAATGTGCTGTGATGGGGGCACCTGCATGGCTCAGTTGGTTAAGCGTCTGCCTTTGGCTCAGGTCACAATCCCAGGGTCCTGGGATCAAGCCCTACATCGGGCTCCCCGCTCAGCGGAAAGCCTGCTTCTCCCTCTCCTCCCTGCTCCTGCTCTTACTGTCTCTGTCTCTCAAATAAATAAAATCTTTAATAAAAACAAGAATGACTTGTTTTGCAAATAACAAGTATTCAAAGTTTTTTATATCACTAAGTCATCTGGAGAAATATTATATATCTATGCTAAGCATATAAATGAATAAAATTATAATTTTTTAAAGGAGTCATTCTTTTTAAAAATCAACTTCAGGTTGATTAAGGTACAGTTTTATACAATAAGCTGTATCTCTTTAAGGTATTTAATTTGGTGAGTTCTCATAGTTATAGTCACCCATGAAACTACTGCCACAATTGGGTTACAAGACAGTTTCATCACCCTAAAAGTCTCCCTGTGTTCTTCTGCGCTCCACTTTTTCCTCCATCTTTGGCTCCAGGCAACCACCATCTTGCCTCTTTCACTACAGATAAACTGGCATTTTCCACAAACAGCATTTCATCATTCAGTATGCACTGTTTCTGTGTCTGGTTTCTTTTACTTGTAATAGTCATAAAATTTATCCATGTTGTTCTTTGAATCAGTAGTTTGTACTTTTTAATTCCTGAACAGTATTTCACAGTATAGGCATACCAAATATTTTGCTTATCCATTCATCTGCTAATGGATATCTGAGTTGCTTCCAGTTTTTAGCCATTGCGAATAAAGCTGCTGTGAATATCATATACAAATCTTTGTAAAGACATGTGTTTTCCTTTACCTTGGATAAGTAATTAGAAGTGAAAAGGCTGGATCATATAGTAAGTATACGTTAAACTTTTAAAGAAAATGATAGTTCTCCAAAGTGATTTTACACTCCTACCAGCAGTTTGTGAATTCAGCACTTTCCCACATCATCAACAATACTTGATATGGTTGGTCTTTTTCAATTTTAGCTACTCTAATGGATGTGTAAAACTCTGTGGTTTTAATTTGCTTTTCCCTGATAACTTATGATGCTGAGCCACTTTCCATGTATTCAATAGCCATCTTATTTTGTCAAGGGTCTATTAAAAAATTAGTTCAGGGGTGCTGGGGTGGCTCAGTTGGTTATGCATCTGACTCCTGATTTCCACTCAGGTCATGATCTCAGGGTCATGAGATCAAGCCCTGCCTCCAGCTTCACACTCAATGAGGAGTCTGCTTGAGATTCTTTCCCTCTGCCTCTCTCCCCACTCAGCACTCTCTCTTTCTCTCTCAAATAAATATATAAATCTTTAAAAAAAAAATTGTCTGTTTTTGTCTTGGGTGATTATCTTATGAATGAGTTATAAAAGTTTTTTTTTTTTTTAAGATTTTATTTATTTATTTGACAGAGAGAGAGATCACAAGTAGGCAGAGAGGCAGGCAGAAAGAGGAGCAAACAGGCTCCCTGCTGAGCAGAGAGCCCGATGCGGGGCTCGAACCCAGGACCCCGGGATCATGACGTGAGCCGAAGGCAGAGGCCTTAACCCACTGAGCCACCCAGGCGCCCCGAGTTGTAAAATTTTTATACACTCTAGATAAAGTCCTTTGTGAGATATTTCTGAATATTTTCCCTCATTCTGTGGTTTTTTCTATGGTTCACAGATTTTTTTTTTTTTAATCTACCTAAAGCATCTCTACCTAAAGGTCACAAAAATTTTCTCCTATGTGATTTTCCAAAAGTTTTAGTTTTAAAGAAGCCATGTTTGGAGAAAAACATAATGGTAGTCTAAATACTATATTTAATTACATTAAAATTTTAAAGGAAACAGGCTTTTTATACCAATATTACTGTTTAAATTTCAACATAAAGGAAAGGTTTATGTTATACAGAAGCCTTCATATTACTCCATTTTGTATTATTTCTTTATACTTCACTTTTCATTCCAAAATATTCCATTTCCAAATTAACTAACATACTAAAGCAAGCCCTGCATTTAATTTTAAACTATAATAGTTCTTATTGCTTTGGTAGGTTAAATGACAGCATTTTATAAACTCTTAAATATATTGTATCAGAACAATAATTTGATAGCTAGAAACCAAAAGGGATGACACACAACAAAAGAATACACAAAAATACATAAAATGTTTTATTAAATAGCAGGTAGCTTAAAATAAGCTATTTGCAAATGAGTAAAATCTCATTACGACCAAAGAACATCAAATGAATAACTAAAAAAGACAGATATATTCTCTAGAAAGAGTATATACAGCTTAATGTGACAGCACACTTTTCTAGTTTATTACCCAACCATCTTTAAAGGTATGCAAATTATAATGGAACTGCTATTGAAGTCCAACAAATTTCTTAAACAACAGATGATTAACTAAAGATTTTTCTTTATATAATTCTCTGTACTTTCTGTTCTTTAGAAATAATTCATAGTTTTAAAAAAACTTTTTGAAGAGTGAAATAATAGAACAGCTGTTAACATGTTCCAAAGAGGGTAGGAATGGGGAAGAAATGAGAAACCCCTACTATACATGCAGCTTTATCTAGTACAAATGCCAAAAGGATACTTTTCCAACTACTTAAGAAAGAGATTTAAACACTCTGGCTTACATATCACATAGATGTAAAATTTTAAAAGGTGGGAAGAAGAGCTATCACAGGCATACCCAACGCAATGAGAACACGGATACCTCCAAACATTTTTTCTCTATATTCCTATTTTTCTGCCAATCTTCTCTTATTCCCAACAGGCTCTGCTCCATTACCTAACCTGATTTCAATTCTAATCTGGGGAAAATAAGGCCACAGTGGTTTTTAATGTGCAATGTCCATTATCATGATAGCTACAGGGAAGTTGCTTTTGGTACAAACAGTACCAGGCTTTCCTCTTTCAGTGAGCTTATTCAAATACTGTCTCAAAGCACTTAGAAACTTTGACAACAGGTTTCCTACCTTAGAGAGTGACTCATCATGAACTACTGTATTGGTTGTTAAAAGAACAAGAACTGTTTGAAGTAGCTTAAGTTCTTCAAGACTGTTTTCCATTAGCTGCCAAAGCATATTAATTATATTTCCAGCTGCAGTCTGTAAAATAATTTGTTGAATTATTGTAAGCAAATAAAATATAAGGTGTTTAAGTCCCTAGATAAAAAAAGATGCACAAATATTACCTCTTCTGGTGTTTCTTGATCATAACAACAAAACCCATGTTTCTAGCTCTATAGATCAAAACACATCTCTTAACTAATTTGAGATTCACAGCTAATTAATTTTCTTCTAAAAAAAATAAATTGTTTTAAAATATACCATTTGAGGGGCGCCTGGGTGGCTCAGTGGGTTAAAGCCGCTACCTTCGGCTCAGGTCATGATCCCAGCGTCCTGGGATCGAGCCCCGCATCGGGCTCTCTGCTCAGCAGGGAGCCTGCTTCCTCCCTTCTCTCTCTGCCTGCCTCTCTGCCTACTTGTGATCTGTCTGTCAAATAAATAAATAAAATCTTTTTAAAAAAATAAATAAAATAAAATATACCATTTGAATATATGCAAATAGTTGCATATAGTTCTGAGATACCTAGTCAAAATCAAAGCTCATTTCTACAATATGGGTATATTTCATCTGGGCACTTATAAATATAGACATAAACAAATTAACTGAGAATGCTACTATTTCACATATTATTCCATTTACAATATGTATACAAAAAACAAAATGCAACTCAAATTAACAACACATTTATAAAGTCAATTAAATCTGAGACTGTTTTGAATGTTACATTACAGGTAAAAGAATGTATCACTTCTATTAAAGTAACTTATGGAGTACAAAGTTAAGGTAACACCACTACATTTGAAAGCAGGATGCAGATTTGTAGTGATGAAATGTTTTCCCTTGTTTTAACATAATAAAGTTAGATATAAACAATTCACTTAAATTAATGAACAGCAAACCATCACTTCAGATAATCTAGGAAAATCATTTTTCCTTTTTTAAAAAAATTATAAATTATATTCTCTTCAATGACACTGATCTGTATCACTGAATGGTGATTTCCTAATCATGACATGACAAAATGCACTTCATTTTTATTCATTATTCATGAGCGTTTAATAGTGAGAAAATATGGTGATCTTTTAAAATTAAGCCAAGTGCTTCAAGCACATATATTGTTTTACATTGAATTATAGGGTACGCTTCATTCTCCCCTAATTAAAAATTTCTGATTTGATTCTTAGGTGCACAATTGAGATAAAATCTTCGCATTACCTCAGACACAACTTCATGTGACATGAGTCTCTGAATGGCGGCCAAACATAGCTGAGTAATCTTTGGCTCCTTGGTTCCACAACCCATTAGAAACGGCTGAACAACCTCTGAGCTGTTTTCTTTCAAGGCTTTATTCAGAACACATATAAAATAAATTATTAAATCTAATTCACAAGAAGGAATATATTTATATATTTACAACTAGTATTAACAATCTTAATAAAAACCACTTTATGTAAATACTAAAATAGAAATCAAACAATAAGAGTTAAAATACTTTAGACAGATACTATCAACTCCATATCTAAACTACCCCCTTAGCTATAGCTTTCCAATGCTTTTCTCCTAGCATTGTCTTTTGGTTTTCCCCCATCTCCTGCTATAAAATCTTTAAGGACAACTTCTCAGAAGTTCTATCCTGCCTTGGAGAAGTACTCTATTTCTTCAACAGTGCATGAGGGGAAATATGAAAAAGAATTAATACTCTAGAGTAGAAAAAATAATTAAAAATAGTATATACATCATCCCCATCACCCTTCTGAATGTTTAGAAGCTCCCTAGAATTTCATTACATGCCTTGAATTTATATAGCCCTAATTTCTTCAAGAAATAAACTCATTAAAAAACAATAACATTACTCCTCTTTTTACTATAGCATTCTTTAAGTGAAATGGATGCCCATGCTGTAATTCCATATCTTAATTTAACTCTTTCCACCAAGCCAATTCTTTCAGAAGTTTTAAAGTAGCCAACAAAAATGTAAAAAGTTAGAAAATGCACAAGCTGAGTAATACCTTAAATTTACGAAATGAAATTAAATCAGTATACACTTACTTAATAGCTATACAAAGATGAGTAAGACAGGTCTGTCATCCTCAGAGAATTTAAACAGATAACATTTGTTTAAATTATTAACATAATTTAAACAGAGAATTTAAACAGAATTCCATTTCCTTGGAATTCCAAGGAAAGAGAACATTAAACTTATGTGTTTGGTATATGGTTTTAAAAGGTACTACATCCATCAATTATTCTTTTGAGGTTAAGACTTGTAATTAAGACAGACAAATCTGAATTCTAACTTTTTTTTTTCCAAAAGAAATTGTCAGAAAGTCATTCACAGTCACCATTAAAAATATAAAACCAGTCTTTACATTAATTTCATCATTTAAATCCTCTTCTGTCTTCTCCCAAAGCTCCCTTTATAGTATGCTAAATAAAGCGCACAATCTCCTATGGCATACTCCGCAAAGTCCCTCAGTATGCCAGCATAAATTACTGATTTAACACAGCTTAGAGATGGCAAATATGATCGTCAAAGAACAGTGTTTCCAAAAGGGCTCCTTGCCTTATTTCCTTGCTTTCTTAAGCATAAAAGTTTTGATTCAAACCCAGAGTCACAAATTTTCCATAACAATGTCTCAAAACATATAGATGAATGGTTAACAAAGGAAAATAAAGCTAAAAAAATAGTGAGGCAGTAAATATGCTACCATATTCAATCCTGCCAGAATCTCTGAAGTATGAGGCTATTCCTAACTCTGTTGAACATGCCTAGTCATTAAATGCCATTCAGGTAAACAAAAGTTTCTTGTTTATCATTTTTATGATGTTAACATGTTTCTCATTTGAGTGTCACAATAACCACAGAGAGTTTACAGAGCATGATTTGGCTCAAGTGCACAGTAAGTGGTAAAGCCAGATTTTTAAAATAGGTCTTCTAACTCCTGGTTTGCTATTCTTCCCACAACATTATGCTGCCACTCGTTAAGGTAAACAGCACTTAATGCAAATCGGTTAAAACTGTTTAAAGTATGAAAGAGGACCAATGAACTGCACTGCCTAAAGTCTTCAGGTAAATTCAGGAAAGTAACGGTCTTTATAGAAGGGGGAAAAAAAAGTACTTTCTTGAGTCTCTGAGGACAATGACTTCAAGACACACTGGAGGATCACAAAGACAAATCAGTGCCAATTAATTATGATACAACGCCTTCTAATCACTTAGATTTGTTCCTCACAATTTCGTCCATCAAGGCCATTGTTCCCTCTTGTCTCTTTGATAATAGCCATTCTGACAGGTGTAAGGTTATTGTGGTTTTGATGTGCATTTCCCTGATGATTAATGATACTGAACATCTTTTCATACACGTGTTAGCCATCTATATGTCTTCTTTGGAAAAATACCTATATAGATTTTCTGCCCATTTTATAATCAGATTGTTTGGGATGCTTCATTTCTTGAAAGAGTACTTCACTATTGTCTCTGAGATCATCTAAGCCAATGTCACCACACATAATGATGCTGGTGCTTTTTTGACCTTACCATAAGGTGTCAACAGAAAATTTCTGTACAACAACTAGGTGACATTTTAAATAGGAGTCAAACTTACAGGATATTGACAATGCACACAACTCAAACGATGTAATAATAATATGAATAACTATAAACAAGTTCACATATGCACTGAAAAAGATACCTCCAGACTACCTGGCCCACAATGATTCTAAGATGCCATCAATTTTAAGATGCATTATCAATGTGAGGAATACTAAAATGTGAAAAATCTGTGCAGCTTAGAATGAATAAAATAAGGTTAATTTCAGTGAAATGCTACATAGAGGTCAGTCACAGTTACCCATGTGTCTCAAGTTAGGATAAATTAAAACAGTATTAAAAAAATAATTTTTAGGGGTATCTAGATGGCTTAGTTGGTTAAATGTCCAACTCTTGATCTTAGGGGAATGAGTTCAAGCCCTGCACTAAAATAAAAAAAATTAACGAATAATAATGATAATTCTTATAAATTTTATTTTAATGTAACTCAAAGGAATCAAATATCTACTTCTTGCCTCCTTCTCATTTTCTTTTTTCTCCCAGTTTACATAAGACTAAAATAATTAAAAAGGAAATTCCTATGTTATCCAGGATAAATAATCAATAACAAAAGAACTATTGCTCTGTTGTCTTTTGAAGCATATGTGAAAACGAAAACATCTACCATATCCAGATGACAATACTATAAGATAGATTATAACAACAAAAAAGTTAGTTTTCTTTTCTTCTTTTAAAAGTGACAGTAGTCTTAAGCAGAAATTAATCTAGCTCTTCTGAGAAGCGCTCTCTGTTTATATACAATAATTTTAATGACATGCTATTTAAACACAGCTTTATATAACACCTTCCAATGGGCTTAGACTTTAGAAATCATATTGAGGAAAAAGCTGTATAGCAATAAAGACAACCTGCTCTAACCATTTTTAAAAATCATTCCAGGAAAGAAAGAGAAAAAGGTCAACTCTTTTTAATCAAAACTCCCTATTTCAATATCCTTTAAAATATAAAGTCAGGCTTTTAGGGGGTCAGAAAAAAAGTTCATTTTTTACCTAAGTTCTTTAATAAACATGACTCCTTTAATAGAATAACACTATGTTTGATAAATATATTTTATTTCCAAATTTTATAACTGTGAGAGCAAATGATACACTTTCACACACCTGGAAGAGGTCCAGCAGGTCCCCATATCCTAGGGGTTTCCTTGCTCTGTGCAGTTTCACTGCATAATTGTAGTTTTTATCTGGAAAGAAAGAATTAAACTAGGATACCCCACTATGAATCACATTAATGGGGGTTAAAAGTTTCATTATGATAAATTTTAAATGGTCATTAAATAACAAACTGTAATTCTTGTGAAAGAAATAAAATGTGATGCAGACATGACTGTTATCCTCAAAATCCCTTAAAATTTAATTATGGAAAAGACTGATATTTCTAACAACATTAAAAAAAATAATTTAATGATTCTAAAATCTGAAAATACTTTAATAAAGTCACTCAAGAAAAGAAGGACAAATAATATATGGGCAGTTTCATATTAAAAGCATACTATATGAAAAGGAAGGATTATTCAACAAATGATGCTGGTATAATCAGTTAGTAATTCTGCACAAGAAAAAAAAATCTAGGTCCTCATGTCACTCCACATATTAATTAAGAAAAAAAATAAATTAAAAAAACTAAAGGAAAATAAAAATGACTGTCTACTATGTGGGGGAAGGGCTTCCTAAATGCAAAACAATAAATGAGAAACATTAGATTATGTGAACATGAAAAACATCAGACAAAAATCTAAAAGATAAATGACTTGCAGGAAATATAAACATGATGGGAAGTCAATACTTCTGCTATATAAACAGCTCAAATAATTTGATAAGGAAACACAAAAACTCAAAGAAATAAATGTAAAATGAAAAAAAGAAAATAATATATTCAGAGGAAAATGTTCAACTTTGAAGACAAATGTCAATTAAAATAAGAAGTCATTTGCCTGTACAATTTCCAAAAAAGATTTTTTAAGATAATAATCAGGCAAAAATGTTATAAAAATACACTCACATATTGCTGGTAAAGGCATAAAGTTTTATCTTTTCAAAAAGCACTACGGTGACAAATTCCAAGACCATGTTCATATATTTTGATTTAATAATCTTATTTCTAGAAATTTATCTTAAAAAAAATTCCAAATACTGAAATGTGTCTAACATAAAGGAATGGTTAAATAAGCTACAAGCACTTTTTCCAATATTATGAAGGAATTTTAAAAAATTAGAAAAGACAGCATCAAAGGAAAGTGCTTAACAATGTAAAAATACAAATTAAGAGGTTAAAAAGTTTTTAAATATCCAAGGAAAAGAATAAATAAGAACATATTACGCTGTAGAGAAACTACGAAATATCTGGCCCACTAGATTAACTTGTAAGCATGAAATTAATTACAGCCCCTTAGGTCATTTAGCCGAGATTATAGAACTAGCCCACCAACACACCTCTACTTTATGATGGTACATTGAAATACACCTTCCATACTGTTGTGCGAATAGTTTACATAAAAACATTAAAATGAGGGGCACCTGGGTAGTTCAGTTGTTAGGCGTCTGCCTTAGGCTCCGGTCATGGTCCCAGGGTCCTGGAATCAAGCCCCACATGGGGCTCCCTGCTCAGCAGGAAGCCTGCTTCTCCCTCTCCCACTCCCCTTGCTTGTGTTCCCTCTCTCTTGCTGTGTGTGTGTCTGTGTGTGTGTCTCTCTCAGTCAAATAAATAAATAAATAAATAATCCTTTTTAAAAGGAAAAAAAAAACATTAAAATGAATGTGCCACTGTCCTGATTCAAACTCTTCCATCAAGCAGCTCACGAAGTTACACAACGGCAATGCTTGAATAGTGTATTCAAATAGACCAAACTGTTCTCTCTCTCATATATTCAAGTAATCTGCTTTACTTTCCACTTCTACACCTTATTTGCCTGGCTAAGTTCTTCTTTTTTTTTAAGATTTTTAAAAAAGATTTTTTAAAGATTTTATTTATTTATTTGAGAGAAGATCACAAGTAGGCAGAGAGAGAGGGGGAAGCAGGCTCCCTGCTGAGCAGAGAGCCCGATGATGCAGGGCTCGATCCCAGGACCCTGAGATCATGACCCAAGCTGAAGGCAGAGGCTTAACCCACTAAGCCACCCAGGCGCCCCTGGCTAACTTCTTTTTAAGCTTTGAGACTCAGCTTCAGATTCCCAGCCTGGGTTGGATGCCTTCTCTATGTTCCTATAATAATAAGCCTTTCTATTTTTCCATCTTGGCATTGACCACAGTATTAAAATTCTCATTTAGGGGCTGTCTCCTTCATTACTCTGTTATCTGGCTGATATGAACTAAGTATGACAAAGTTCATCCACCAGAGTCATTATAACATGTAAAATTACACTAAAGACTGGGAAGTAGTAAAACACAGTAGAGGCAACACTAAGAGACTTACATTCTGGAGTGACTCACTCACTATTAGCCTACATTTAATGAGAGCTTATTATTTCCTACGTAATGTGCTAACTACTAACAATATAAGGAAGAGTATGCATCTCTCCTAGTGATTCTTACATAATGATTTCCTTATTAACAATGTATTTATGATATATATTCTATAGATGTTTATAAAATATCACAAGCATATATACTGATAAGATAGAAAATACTAAATAAAATCAGCAGATAAATTACCTTTTAACATCAGAAAATAATTCCAAAGCATATTTACTCATTGCTATTTAAAGACCTTTTAGTAATAAGACCATGTAGATATGAAAAAGGTGAGGGAAACTGTGAGAACAGGACACAAATCACACATAATGATCATCTATGTGAAAATTCTATACGTAAACTGGCAGTAGCTGAAAGCAGCCAAAGATAGATGTAACCATTATGGTTTTGAGTATGGGTTAAATAAACAATTTTAAGATATCACAACTTCATTGGTTTCCTTACTTCAACTATTCAAAAAGCAGATTCTCTCTTTATGTAATTTTTGTATAACACAAGCCTTCTCAGTCAACCTCAAGTATATTATAAACTGGCTTAATAAAAACATTTTGTAATTTATGGTAGTCAAGTGTAAGATTAAGGCATTTGGCCTTGTAAATGAAAAACTTGATGTTGCTATGTCTCACTTGCAGAGTTTTTATCTTTAAAGAAAAAGGAAATTCTGAGATAATGATCTGTATATCTGAATCAATGCTGACATTACCTGGCATAGCATTCCCACTTATGTCAGCATTCATGACAGCAGTGAAAACAAAGAAAAATAAACATTAAAGGAGGATGCTTAAAAGAAGGGGAGATGCAAAGCAAAGATTTATTGGCAATGTAAATAACCTTCCTTTGGAAAATAAATCTAAGAAAACTAAAGCTGGCTAGAAATCTATGCTGAATATCACTGGTCAGACTAGTTAATCCTAATTAAGGGTGCTGATTGTTATAGCAACCCTTTATATTTTCTGAATAGGTAGAGATATCTGAGAATTCAACATCCCATTTCATTTGCAACTCCTCCATTGTTTGGTATCTTTAACATCCATGATAGCACAAAAGAAGTAACCTACAGTCTCTAGAACTATAAAGAAGTAAACACTTCTCAAGAAATTAAAATTTTTAAAAAGTTAACTACAAATTTTTCTTAGTATAAACTGTACTCTAATTAAGTAGTTTAGAAACTATATATATTGACAAAACTCTTTCCCTTATTCTTGAGAGCCTCTGATTTTCAACATGATAGTGGTCTAAAAAGGTACAAATATTAAAGTATCAATGCTATAGATACTTGGTAAAAAATGCAAGGAAATAGTTTAAGTGCTATATAGCTCCTCAATTACATGGCTCTGGACACTATGGATCTTAAAACACGAACTATTAATCGTATTTGCATAAAGATTTGTTCTAGCATCATTTGAATAAAGCTAATTGAATTAAAATGAACAGCCCACCTATACATTAAACTCACACTGACAGACAAAATTTTCTTACTTGTTCTTAAAATTTACCAATGAGACATTTTATTTACTTTGTTATAGAACTCAGCACCAGACAGTGATCCTCTGAAGAAATCAGTCTCTTTAAAAAATCTTCATCAGCTACAGACCCAATGAAAACATCTACTCTTGGTGAATAACTAAGGACATGATATCAGCAATTATAGTAGCAAAAGTTACTATTTGTAATGATATTCTAAAATGATTAGCTAATTTAAAAACATCCAGATCATAATTTATCTTAAAACATTAGTTTCCTCATAGTAGCTAATCCACCCAACATGCATCTCCCAAAACCCACTATCCCACCCTCCAATCCAACCATACCTACCTTTGCCTTTACCCACCACTTTCACTATACCCCTTCTCAAAGTGCACACAGAGCATTATTCAGCGCTGTGAATAATGTTACAAAACTATTTGGTGTTTCGACAGATTGTTCAAAATCAGAGAAGAAGCTGTGAGAAACAGATGCAACAGAGGAAAGCTCACCCTAAGGGCAAATGTCCAGCAAAGCCCGGCAAGCCCAAGTGAAATCCACCTTCCACCCTTAAAACTTGCCCCCAGAAGTCTCCACTTCATTTTGTAATACTCTTTGAGATTCCACCAATTAGGGATTTTTTGGTATCACTTTTAAAAACGTAAAGAGATTTATGAGAGTTGGAGAGATTCTCCACTATTTGAATTTTGTGTCAATCCACTTAATAGGACGGCTTTTCTCCTATAACCAGCTGAGAGCAAAGCACCATTGGAACTGGAAATGGAGACTGAAAGATCAGTAAAGTAAGCAACAGTTACATATAACCCTTGGGAGGGAGTAGCTAGTGTGGAAACCTCACAATACCACGGCAGCATACTGTAACGGGAAGAACATGGGCTCTCAACAGCCCTGGATTTAAATCTAGTTCCACCACTTAATCATGTGACCTCAGTCCAGTAACTTAATCTTCCTGCATGTCAACATGCTCTATTATAAAGCAGAAGTATTTCCCCACAAAGTTGTCTTTTATTAAAGTGGCACAAATGTCTCACATGTAACAGATTCTCAGAAAATGCTACTTTCCTTTTCCATGTTCATTACAGAGGCAAGAACAAAAAGGTGCCAAAGAAAAGAAAGAAGTAGATTGAGTATCAAAAATAGTGCCAAAGAGGAACTCCTGAAATTCCTCCTTGAATACCAGGTTCAATCAAGAGAATGTAAGAAAACTTTTTTCTTTTCTCCACCCAGCTCCCACTCTTTCTTCATGACCATACTGTCTTAGTCCTAGGATTCAAAATTCATATAGTACTACTAAACTTATAATACTACATTATCACCTGTTTATATTATATAAAGATAAAATAGATCTTGGAAGGTGGACTGAGAACCAGTCTTTCATTCCATTCAGCACAACAAATATTAATTGAATGTCTTTTATGGGTAAGGTGTGTCTTAGGTGATGGACAAGACATGGAGGAGAATGCAAATCCTTGCCTGGAAGACAAGTAGTTTTAACTTCTCTGATTTCAGAGAATTTCATAACATTCATCTTTGGCAAACCCAATTAGTTCGTAAGTTAGGGACTTTTACATGTTATCATCATAAACAGCATGCTAAGGCATAAAGGAGAGGCCACAGAAAACCGAAAACTGTTTTCTGGGTTTTTTTAAAGATTCTACTTTTGTTATTAGTGAAATTTTCATTAATGGTTGAATTTTTAAGCAAAAAATTACCTGCCAAAATTTCGGTGTTTCGTGCAGCTATTGTTTTAACTTTTATTATTCCTGATTCAGCAGCCTGCAAGAATAAAAATAGTTAGAACATAAAACTTACTATCAACATGAATTATCTAGGGAAAGAAATCATATATGATCACTATTATCTTTATTTTCAAAACTTCAGAAACTAAAGCCTAGTAGTGCCATAAATATTAAATGTAATAAAATGTGATTCACCTGATTATTCACATGCAAACTCGGTATTACAGCATGTTGCCTTTCTCTGCCTAAGGCACATTTAATCCCTCATGAATTGAAATGTTCATAAAATATAAAAATAATATACAAAAACAAAGTCTAATGGAAAAAACTAGGTTTCTCCTTCCCCATTTCATATCTCTGTCCCCACCACTAAAAAAAATTGCAAAACACTGCAAAATCAAGTAGACCTGTTTTGGATTTGAGGAGAATGAATAATCAAAAACTTTGTTATTACTTTTAGTTTACATTTTTTTAAACACCCACTAGGTTTTCATAAGGCACCTAAAACACTGTATCATTAAGTACATTTAGCTGGCAGCATTTGGAAGTTATATAGCATTTTACACAATGCCACAGAACTGTGCTGTCCAAGACAGTAGCCATTGGCCACACGTCGCTATTAAGCACTCTGTATGAGGTTAGTCTGAATTGAGCTGTACTCTCAAGTATAAAATACACACCAAATTTTGAAGACTTAGTATGAAAAGGAAATGTAAACTATCCCTTAAATATTTACACTGGTTAAATGTTGAAACAGTATTTTGAATATATTGGGTTAAATTATACACTATTAAAATTTAATGCCTGTTTCTTTGTATTTTTAATGCAATTTAAAATTACACATATGGATTGCATTTGTGGTCCACATTATATTTCTACTGGACAGTGCCAACATATAACATTGATATATAACTTCTACCACAGAAACTCAGAACATTTTCACAATCAAGAAACATGCCTATTTTATACTTATACTGGTCTCCACACTTCCAAAAATAATATATATTCATAAGTTATATGCTTAAGTTTTCCTATTAATTTGCTTGCTACTTGCTCATTTATTTTGTCATCTCTTACTGCTTGCTAAGAGACAAATGATAGCGGGTTCTAAAGGTTTAAAAATCATTACAGAAAAACACCTGTGTCCTGGGGTTCTTAGTTTGAGGGGCACTGGATAAATGCATAAAATAAATACTACACTGTAGGCTATACTATGTATAGTATATGACCTTTGTCATTCTGTTGGTTTCCAAGCATGTGAAGCCCTTGCCTGTGTTTGCAAATTTCCCAACTTCATGAGTTCTGACGCAGGACAGAGCTTATCTTACACTATTAAAAATGGAAAATGCCAGATACTTGCTTTCCCACATGCCCTGGGAGCCTATTCTAATCCAAATAGACACACTTAGCAGGGATTCTGAACATGGAGAGAAAAGCAGAGACAAAAGAAAATTCTTTCTGATGACAGCAATAGTGAAGGTGACATCTACTTTCCCAGGGCAGTAATAGCAGAACCCAGTGGCAGCACAAAGGGGCCAGTGCCATCTCAGGTATCCAGTCACTTGTTTGGCAGAGAACAGCAGGTTCCAGCTATTTAGCTTCCCTTTGTTTCTGCACTTCTTCTAAAGCTGGTTCCATCCAGCCTTCTATCAATTATGTGAGCCACTCAATATGTATCAGTAAACTTCATTTCTGCTAAATCAGTCAGAGCCGGCTTTCATTGCTCACAACTAAGAAGCCTGATATACTAGGACTTACTTCTACAACTTTAAGGAATGAAAACGTCCCAAGTTAAATGAACATTGCTACAAGCAAAAATATAGTAAAAATAAAATTCTTCAGGGAAAGATAACTGATTTTCTAATTATTTGGGGCAGGCAGTGTGTATCAGAAACACCAAAGGCTTAAAAAAATCCTGATGCCCAGGTTGTAACACATTCCAAGGAATGTCAGTGGGAGCTAGGCATCAGTATTTTTTCAAATCCTCAGGTGAGTCTACTATGCAACAAAATCTAAAAGATGATTGCAGGGACGCCTGGGTGGCTCAGATGGTTAAGCCGCTGCCTTCGGCTCGGGTCATGATCCCAGGGTCCTGCGATCGAGCGAGTCCCGCATCGTGTTCCTTGCTCGGAGGGGAGCCTGTTTCTCTCGTTGCCTCTGCCTGCCTCTCTGCCTGCTTGTGTTCTCTCTCTCTCTCTCTCTCTGGCAAAAAAATGAAAAAAATCTTAAAAAAAATAAATTAAAAAAAAAAAAGAAGAGAAAAAAATAAAAGATGATGGTATAAAAAAGATGATGCCCAAGGTAACAGTGATTGAGATAATAAAAAATGGTCAGATTCCAAATATACTTTGAAGATGTACAAACCATAGCAAACTTACGATAAAAATTTGGGTAAAGAAAAACAAAAAACAAAAATTCAAGAACACTGAAATCATTATATATACTCTGTTATACTCACATCCCATCTCAAACTCTGTTACATAAATTTCTTACAGAGTCACTCTGTTGTCACTGAGATTACTTCTACCATCATTTTCAAGGTCTTCCCCTCTTCATTATGACCCTTTGTACTCCATATATGTGCAAGTTCAATATTTCTTCCTACTTCAGCATCAACAAAAACTGGTCTAACTGAACCATCATAAATACCACTGTTATTTGTCCTGACTCTGAATTCTAGCTAGTCTGACCTTAACAGTTTCCAAAATCAGTCCTATCACTTGCTAGATACCAGATGTCAGTCAGTAAAAGATTTCAAATTTGCTAGACACTATTCTGATTCCCTGAGATAAATTAATAGCCTATCCATGTCTGTGTCAGAGATATGTATAAAGAAGTATAAATAAATAAATTGTAAAGAGTATAAAATGCTTAACAATTATTTTTATACCTACACGATAAGGAAAAGGAATTAAAAGTGGGTGGGTTTTTTTTTTAAGTATAATAGTTCCAAAGTAGTGTTTTAAAAGATACATAACCAGTATTTTCATTCCTAAACACAAAAAAAATCATAAGGACTATTTGTTGTCTTGAGATAATTAGACCTATCTTAGAGATCCCCATTTTTTTACATGCAGGTTTCTACTCTCAAACTTCGAAAATGTAACAGCTTATCCCCTAGGTACTCTGTGTGGCTGGAAAGTCTCATTATCAGAGTTTACTGACAACATTTGTATACCAGGGACTCCCTAATCACTACAGTCTTACTTCATACACTGGCCTAGCTACGTCTTCAAGAGCGTCTTTTATAAATGGAGGTATTCAGACTCAGATTGCCTTCTGTTTATCAATGATAGTCTATGTGAAGAAGAGTCTTTAACTTCTTGCTTTATAAGTATCCTCTACTCTGATCAGGTTATCTTGTATATCCACTAGGGAATTACTCAATTATAAACATAGTTATTTTTTTTCCTGAACTTGCTCTCAAGCATAAAATATTTTTTTAAGAAAGTTGCCATTTCTGTAGGCTTAGATAGAGATAGGATACATTAAGGTGAGTAGTCTAATATATCTATTCCTGAGGGTAATCTGAATTAGGAAAAAACACCAAAATTAAATACACTGTAGTACTTAATACCCTTTACTCTTAAAATTAATCTCTCTCAAGAAATATTTTTTCTTTTTTTCAATATTTTTTGCTTACCCAAATAGACTCACCAGGGACTGTGGCACAGAAAACAGAGACAAAGAGAATATGTACCCCTCTTCCAAGACCATCTAGAATATTCTTGGCATCACTTCTTACTCGGTAAACTCTTCCTGGGCAATCTCATAATTCCATGGTTTCAATTACTTTCTAAATGCTGAAAGTAATTTCAATTACTTTCTAAAAGACTCCTAAATTATATTCCTGTTCCTTGCCTGCCTCTTAAACTGTAGGACTTATTCACCTAAATGTTTAAGGGGCACCTAAAATTCAAGATATTCAAAATAGGTTTCATCATGTCACCCCCTCCACACATTTCTACTTCAGCCCCAGAAACACTTGTTTCTCCTCCTTATAATCTCTATTTTTCTGAACAGCAGCAGCATCCATCTACTCACTGACTACACATCTAGAGATTCTCCCTCATTCCACAAATCTGATCAACCACAAAGGCTATTTTGTGAGCATATCTTATATTTATCCTTCTCAAATCCACTTCTACGCCTTGATTTAAACTTCTCGTTATCAACCTAAACTAGTAAAATGAAGGTTCTCCTAGTTTAGAACCTAAACAACCTAGAGATTTCTCTACTTATAATCTTGCCCTCCATTCATCCACTGAGTCAATTTTTCAACGGTTCCCTAGCACCTATCTCTACTGGAGTTTCTCAAAACTGAATAGTGTAAGGCCACCCTTTAAAAGAAACAAAACAAAAACAAAAACAAATAAAACCTCATAGATCTACCCAGTTACTGACAAATCTAAGCATGTATAAATCAAATTAGGAACAAATTCCTTATTTTTACTGCTCTTAAATTAAAACCCAACAAATTCAAAAGTTATATACAAACCCAAACTAACACTAATTTAATGTGACAAATAATGCTTTGCTGAAATTAAACCACTGCTGATAACATGAAGATAACTGTAGACTTATGGAGCAGGCTCTCCTGATTTTGGCACCCTTATAGTACCATAAGCAGTGACAGAAATAATTTCTTCCATCAATTTTTTCTGTGACAACTATCAAAAAGCTTTCCCATCTTTGTGGGCTATCCATGGTTTGTACCTATAACACTTTATCCCATTCACCTCATTACATGTCTATTCCTCCATTCTAACTGTAAGCCCCATAAGGACAAGAAATATATTCTATTCATCCCTTCACATTACTAATGCCTAACAGTGCCTGGCATACAGGAACTACATAATAAATGTTTCTAAACAAAAACATTAAAAGTTCTAAGTAGAAGAAGAGACTTCATTGCCCACTAACTGAAAAATCCAGAGGAAATCTGACCCAGAGATTCACAAAGCCACCAGGGCTGCAGTTCCACTTCTTTGCCATTCTACTGGATCTGTCCTGTTCCATGGTAGGTGAATCCTTAGGCCACTTCCAATCTTGGCAATAAAAACAGCTGCAGCCATTCTATACATCACAATTTTATATGACACTATCTAATAAAGCTCTCTTTCAGTAGCTTTTAAGAAAGAAAGGAAACTCATTGTCCAGGAGCACTCACTGGCATTATGTAAGTTGGGCAGAAATGAAGGTGGGGATGGTGGGGGTGGGGAGGGTTTAAACTAGATTAAACTAATCAAGGTATGGTACCCTGAAGAAGGAATAGATTAATTCACCTCAATCCAGGTCTAGAAATGAAGGAAGAGTGCAGCCTACTACTGAAAGACGGAAGAGGAAATGGATGTTAGGAAGAGAATTAACAAATGTCCATTACTTGAACTAGGGACAAACTAAAAAAAAAAAAAAAAAAAAAAAAAAAAGGAATGCTAATTCCCTTTGTCAAAGCTTCTAAATTAATGATCCACAGGACGTAGCATTAAAAAAAAGGGCTAAAGAAGTAATGTGAAATTCAACTTAACAGCAACTTGGATTTAAAAATGTACTCATAAAAAAAATGAAATAAAAATAAAAATGTACTCATAAGACATCAGGCAGGCATAAAGCTGCCTAAAGACTTATGATTTTGGATGTTAGGTAAAATCAAAAGACCTAAAGTGAAGTCTACATTTGGGAATAGGGAGATCTAGAACATTCCCTAGAGGACAATATGCTCATAAAACAATACACTGAAACCAATACAATTTTCTTTTGTAACATTCAATTAATCTACAATCCCAAACTTTGAAAGATACATACCTACATGGCATCCTATTCAAAACCTCTGACCAAAAACAAAAACAAACAAAAAAACAACTCTGGCTTCTAGGAAAGAAAAAAATTTTCTTTAACACATCAAATGAAAGATTAAAATGCAAATTACATGTGGATGGCTAAAATATATATGTGATATGCCTATATATATGGTATCCCTTTTCTTTCCTTTTAAAAAAAGTTTAATCTCCAACAAGTAACTAATTAGTACTTCCTAGATATAAAAATGCTTTGCACTATGGTGAACAGAAAGATAAACAAGATTCAAGATTTACCCATAAGGAGCTATTTGGACAAACAAACAAACAAAAAAAAAACCCTAAAATCACTATAACAGAAGGTAAAATATAAGAGTTATGAGGAAATAACTTTTAAAGTAAGTTTAAATGAAAATTGAGAAAAGAGAGGGAAACATAATAGCTTGAAAATCCTGGGAAAGAGCTGTTAACAGTTTTTGCTCTAGCAACTACCAGTACATGGCACACAGCAGGTACTCAAAAACTATTTCATGAACAAATGAATAAAGGGATGAGAAAAGAAATTCGAAAATTATCTGGGGGCACCTGAGTGGCATCCAATTCTTGGTTTCAGCTCAGGTCGTGTTTCTCAGGATCATGCCTCAGGGCTGTGGGATCAAGCCCTGCATCAGGCCCCATACTCAGTGCAAAGTATGCTTGAGATTCATATTCTCTCTCTCTCTCTCTCTCTTTCCGCCCCCCCACCACACCTCCCCCTTGCAGGCAAATGCTCCCTCTCTCTCTAATAAATCAATCTTTTTTTTTTTTTTTTAGATTTTTCTTATTTATTTGACAGAGAGAGATACAGCAAGAGAGAGAACACAAGCAGGGGGAGTGGGAGAGGGAGAAGCAGACTTCCCACCGAGCAGAAAGCCCCATGCTGGGCTCAATCCCAGGCCCCCAGAGTCATGACCCAAGCTGATGCCCAATGACTGAGCAAGCCAGGTACCACATCAAATAAATAAATCTTCAAAAGAAAAAAGAAAATTATCTGTAAAACTGATTCATTCATGCAACAAATGTATAAGCAACATTTAAAGTGGGATTAAATGAAAGGCAGGATTTTTTTTTTTTTTTAATTTCACAGACAGAGATCACAAGTAGGCAGAGAGGCAGGCAGAGAGAGAGGGGGAAGCAGGCTCCCTGCTGAGCAGAGAGCCTGATGCGGGGTTCGATCCCAGGATCCTGGGATCATGACCTGAGCCGAAGGCAGAGGCTTTAACCCACTGAGCCACCCAGGCGCCCCTAGGATTTTTTTTTTTAAGATTTTATTTATTTGTCAGAGAGAAAGAACAAGCAAGGGGGAGTGGCAGGCAGAGGGAGAAGCAGCCTCCCGCTGAGCAGGGAGCCCGACATGGACCTCGATCTCAGGACCCTGGGACTATGACTCAAGTCAAAGGCAGATGCTTAACCCACTGAGCCACCAGGTGTCCAGAAAGGCAGTATTTTTTTTTTTTTTTAAAGACAGGAGAAGGTGAGTCTGGGCCAGCAAAAGGAACCTCAGAAACATGAAAGAGGAAAGCAGTAGCATATATTTGGAGAATATATAGCAGTTAATACATCTTGGCTGAAGTATAAAGGAATATGAAGAGAATATGAGGGTGATGACACTAGAAAGGAAGGTTAGGACAATCAAGGAGGGTCTTAAATGCCATAATAAGGGGTCCTTTACGTACAGAGCAGCCACTGAGTGTTTCTGAGCCGCTTGAGTATATTAAGCTAGTGGTTACATGTAGAATGGTTTATCTTTTGTGCCATTATTATATACTAAAGGCCAGGCATTTGAAACCTGGAACTAAAATAATATGCTGAGAAAACAGAAAGAAGAAGAGGTATGTTGGAAATTACAGAGCAGGAAGGAACAGGTGACAATGAATACAGAGAGCAGAGGGGGAGAAGATAGCCAAATGTGACTAAGGTAAGCACCAGTGATAAATGCCACCAACAGAACAAATGAAAGGAGGGGAAAGAGCAAGGTCTTAGATAAGTAAGTTCAATTTCAAGAAGTCCTATTTCAAGTGTGGGAAAGATATTCTGGTAGGTGTGTTCCACCAACAGCTAGAAACACAGGTCTCTGCTCAGGAAAGAGAGCAGAGTCTGTGCAGCCAATTTCGGAGTCACTGGTACTGGGGTTAAGGCCAGCAGCAGGGGGAGTTAAGAAGATGCGAGTGCTAAGGAATGAGCATGGAGAAGAGGTCTGAAAAGAAAACTTAGGATACACTTATAAATAAACAAATGGAGAAGGAATATTGAAAGAGCCAGGAGAAACAGGAAAGTAAAGTGATACAAACTTCAAAATGAGAGAACTGCAACATGGAAAAGAATGATGAATAGTAACAAATAATGAAGCAAGGCAGAGGAATGGGAACAATGGTTAAGAACAAGTTGAGTATTTTTAAAGGCACTTTGCAGTATGATACAATGGAAAGGAGTTTCAGAAAGATGCACAGGGATTCACATCCCAGTTCTTCCACTTCCTAGCTTTACTAACGTGTGCAAGTTACTGAACCAAGAAAAAACCGTAATTTCCTCATCTGTAAAATTAAAACAGCATCTTGTAATAGAATCAATGGATGCAAGATCCCCAGACTAATGAAAAGACAGTATTTTACTTAACACTGAGTTAACTTCATAATGATAAAGGCCGTCTCTCATTCATTTTCTTATTTCCCACCATGCTTTACACTTAAGACACTAATAAATTCCTATTAAATTATAACAGTGATAGCAAAACCCATGTTTGGTCATATACATGACTGAAAAAAATTTTCAGTCATATACATGACTGAAAATAAGCCCTACTTATATAAAAGAAAAATGGGAAAAATTCCATTTTTGAAGTATGTCCTAATGTCTTTTATTTCTTCTGTATCACCAAAGCACAGTGATAAGAAGATAATCAATACATTGGACTAAAAGATGTTTTCACTGATCTTTGCTCTCATTTTCTTCATAGAAGTAAAAATAAAATGATCAAAACACTTAGTGAAAAAAATGTTTTATATTTTAACAATAAATGTCATTGTTTATGGTACTTTCATAAATGTATAAGACATGTTATAGACTAACCAAAAGCTGTTTAAAGAACTCTCACTGTAAAATGCTTTTAGAATACTGCAATAATCTAGAAAATTTTCCTAGACGTTCTAGTGAAAACATTTCTGCTTATATTATTCTTGAAGTTAACATCTAAACCATTAATCAGAAGGAATGAATTTAATGAGACCTTAGGAATCTAAGGTAACTCTTCTGGAATAAAGTCATAGAAAGAGCAGAGTCAAAGGAAAAAAGAGAAAAAGAAAAGAAACAAAGGTCAAAGGCCACTCACCTAACACAATTATCTAAAATTGCATTATCCAGGAAAGTAAGTCTTGACTAAAATGATTTCCAACTCCTTACATACTTCTCACATTAATGTGACTGGGGTTGGTAAGTTTTTTTGAATAAATTATGAAAATTTATTTCAACATACAAAACACCAACTTATTCTATTACACTTCTGAGAAAAAGAACACAATTGGTTGTGTCACGAGTAAATTTGTTCAACCAACATCAACAGAAAAAAAAAAAAACTACATTATAAAATATTAAACCAAAATAGCTCCCATTTAAGCATGCAAACATTATCCAGCCCTCATTCTTAACTGTCAAACGATCCTGAAAATGAGATCTTCTCCCTACCAGAAGAGCCAATCAACTTGGTCCTCAGTCCTCAAACAGCTGGTTAAACAAAGAATCCTGTCATAAGTAAAAGGCATCTCTCTCACCAAACTAATACATAACACCACTGGGCACTAAGGAACTCTACTATAAGAACTTTTGCTTTTTAAGGCAAAAATCCCTGACAACTAACTCTTTTATCAAGCCCAAATACACAAGACAAAACAAAGCACCTGGCATGGGAAGACTACTTGCACTTTTTTTACTATTTATACCCTTATTGATTCCACTTCATTAAAAAGGAAAGAAAAAATCCATTCAAAACCCTAAATCTGACCACCTCAACTCAAATGATCTTCATTCCCTTCCTCTTCTACCACCCATTCCCAGGACTTCATCATCCTCTAGGGCAGCCTAATTTGGCAATCTGAAATCCATATCCCCTTACTGTCCCAATCCCTATCCTTCTAGCTCTCCCACTCCTCAACTCAACTGGTCTTTGATTAAATTGGTGCTGCTAGTGCCTTAACCTTCCATCTTCTTCCAATCAGCCAAAATTTTGTTGGATTTCCTTCTTTAGGCATACAACATAGCTCTCACCATCTATCATCATTTCAACCACTTTTCCTGCCAAGACTCTTAAGTGTCCCAAGTCAATTTCTCCTCTACTTCTCTAAAGTGATCCACTGCTCCCCTCAAACTTTCTACCCATCTCTCCTTTCATCACTAATTACTCCTAGCAGTAAGCTTGTTTCCTACCTTACTAAGAATAGAGGTCGTAGGCCAAACTGTCCACAACTTCCTATCTCTCCACAATGTCCCTCATTCAAATTTATCATATTCAAATTCATTTTTTCTTTTTCCCTTCCTCGGTGAGAGGAAAATATGTTCCTTCTCAGATTGAAAGCAAGTTCATTCACTTATGCCCTTGAAACTCCAGCTTCCTCAGGGATCTTGCTTTACCAGTATTCCCTTTCTCTCCCATATCCTTAACTTTAGTTGGCCAGCTACCTCTTTCCCTTTATTGCTCTTTTTTCCCAAAGTTCCTTCTTTGGACCTGATATTTTCATTCTATACACTCTTCCAGAATCACTTTATCTACTCCTATGGTTTCTATTGTCATGTATAAACTGATACTTCTAAATCTGAAATTCTAGACCTTCCCCTTAAGAACCAAATGATCATTTTCGAACTCCTACTGGTCAATTCCACTTGGATGTCACACATGAATCTTAAACTTATTATATTCAGGACTACTCACTTTACCCAAAAAAATCAACTCCTCTTATGTTCCTTCTCTTAGAGATCTATCTTGTTTCCCAAGCCAGAACCTGGGAGGCATCACAGATTTCTCTCTCTGCGTTATATAGGAGGTCACCATGTAATTTTACCTGCTAAGTCTCTCTTTAATCCATGCTCTCGCTTTCACACATGCTCACCACAATGCAAGTTACCTTCTGTCTTCCTCTACTGCTACCTTGATACAGGCAATCATTTTTAAATTTGCCCTCTTTGCCTCAATCTCAGTCCCCTCTAATTCTTTCCACCAATACTGTCAGGAAAATGTTACTAAGGGGCACCTGGGTGGCTCAGTCAGTTAAGCATCTGCCTTCAGCTCAGGTCATGTCCCCGGGTCCTGCAATCGAGCCCCTCCATCAGGGTCCCTGCTCAGTGGGGAGCCTGCTTATCCCACTCCCCCTGCTTGTGCTCTCTCTCACTCTCTCTCAAATAAATAAATTAAATCTTTGGAAAAAAGTTAATAAATATGAATTTATCATATTATTCTCGCTCTTAAAAAGCTTTAATGGCTCCCAATTACCTTCAGCATGAAATTTATTTGACATGAAATATAAACATATGCTATTTCCTCTGCCTGGAATGACCCCCTTCCTCTTCTTCTATTGGCTAACTTCTACTCATCCTATTAAAGCTCAACTCAAGAATTACAAATTTTCTCTGACTGTACTTCCAATCTTAGATCCCCCTCATTTGTTTCCAGAGTAATGCCTGCAAACAGAAAACGACCAAAATGTTTTATTCTTTAAATACATAAACAGAAAGCTTCAGAGATTACTACCTCTGAAGGCACTGAATTTCAATCATCCAGAAATGATTTTACAAAGCTTTAAAGTAACTTTTAAAGCAAAGAAATAATTTTTCATACAAATATTCCAGAATTAGCTAGCACACTTGTGCTAAAAAAGTTACACAGCTGAAGCGTTAAAATCTGTATTTAAGGACTAAGAAAAATAAGCAGGAACACAAGGAGAAGGAATATACTGCTGTTATTATTGAATTACTACAATTACTAATCGAATTATTATAAAATGACAATGAAATTATAGCCACTATTGAAACAATTTAATAGGCAAAGGATAGATTTATAAATGAAAACAACTAAGATGGAGAAAACCATGTGGAAAATCCAAAGATAAGAAGTAAATATCAATAAATAAGGGACTCCTGGGTGGCTCAGTCGATAAAGCCTCTGCCTTCATGATCCCTCAGGTCATGATCCTCGGGTGCTGGGACTGAGTCCTGCATTGGGCTCCTTGTTGGGTGGGAAGCCTGCTTCTCCCTCTGCCTGCGGCTCCCCCTGCTTGTGTGCTCTCTCTCTCTGACAAATAAATAAATAAAATCTTTAAAAATAAATAAATAAGGCGCTATCCTTTACCAATACTCTTTTCTTCTGTAAGCACCATGATCAAAAAAATAGAAATTACTAGAAACTTAAAATAAAGACTAAATATAGAAGCTATCATTTCATTCTACCTTGTTTAAAAGGTAGTGGGGAAGGAGGCATCCCTTCCAAAGCACATGTGCAATTACCTCTGTACTGCACTGAGTTGTTTAGTACCCTTATAAGTAGTTCAGAGTAAGTATTTTTCAAGTAATAACTGCAAAGATATTGGGACAGCGTTAACTAGTAAACCAGTATACAGACAGAAAAGCTTCTTATAGTGAGAAAGGCTTTGCCTTAAGGTCTACCAAGCACCATCCTCTCCCCATCCCCAAAATAAATAAAACAAAAATGTACCAGTTCCTGAGAGAACAAAAGCCAAAACTTGGCACTGCTATTAATTTCCAGGAAAAATTTAATTCAACCAAAATATTTCTTGAAAATCAAGGGTCCCTCCTAAAGAATCATCATTTTCAGACTAATTACTTCATTCTTGTTTTAAACTTGACACAGTAATGGTCATTTTCCAATTCCTAAAGTGGGACCCTAAGTATATTAGAAGTGCCCCTGGTTAAGGAGTCAAAGTTCTAACATTCAACGGATTCTTATGGAGTAGGTACTATATAGGAAATTATGTATCAGAGATTATCACACCAAGAATTATTTTTGCCATTACCTCAAAGAGTAGGTGCAATCACTAAGTATCTCTTTGGCTACGTTCAAGTAAAAAAACTAATGAGCTTTAATGAAAGTTCCTGGATTAGATGGACTGAGTTCTAGAACTCTGTAAGTTACCTGTTTGGAATTCTAAATGCATTTTCCTAAAGAAATAATGTAATAAATGGCAATTAAATTTTCAAGCAAGCCCACAAAGGCCTTTATGTGTAATACAGAGAAATCTCAGTCTCTATATAAATTATAAGAGCTGGGAACAGTCAGTTCTATAAATTGTTAAAATTACAAAATGGATTTGACATTTCAATAATGAGCATTTCTCTTACAATTAGAACAGCTTGATTCTTTAAAATTCTTTAAAACTGCTTAATTCTTTAAAATTACTTAGTATAAAAATTTTTTTAAAAATAAAATAAATAAAATAAAATTACTTAGTATAACTTTCAACAGAAGAGGATACAGAGAAAATAATGAAAATCTGTATCACAAGCTACTGAGTATCTGAAATAAAACATATTATGATATTCATCTTTCCAAAAGTGGCACATCAGGTTTCCACTATTGGGTAATATTTGCTTACTTTATTAAAGAAATACTAGACGGAGTTTGTTGAAGACTGATGAGACCAAAAGCACTTACAGAAAAGTTAAGGTTTCTTGGAAGCCTAAAATCCAAACTTTACTGGATAAGTTTTAATTATAAAATCGTTATAATAATAAAAGCAAAACATTTAAATTAACATGAAAACATTCCAAAATTCCTTAGTGAACTTTTGGTGAATCCTAAATAGTAAATGAAATTGCTGGCATACCAAACTACATTAAATAGGAATAAAACTAATTGCCCTTGGGGCACCTGGGTGGCTCAGTTGGTTAAGTGACTGCCTTCAGCTCAGGTCATGATCCTGGAGTCCCAGGATCGAGTCCCACATCAGGCTCCCTGCTCGGCAGGGAGTCTGCTTCTCCAGCTGACCTCTCTCGTGCTCTCTCTCATTCTCATTCTCTCTCTCTCTCTCTCTCAAATAAATAAAGTCTTAAAAAAAAAAATTGCCCTTACAAAAATATCATTGAAATACCCTATGTCAGGTAAGAGAAAGGAAAATGAAAGGTGATTTTAAAAAGCTTAAGAGAAATAAAATGACATCTAAGAGAAAAGGTCAATAGTCATTAAATTAAAATTTTCAATTTAGAAATATTTGGACAATTTATATATATTATTAATTGAAGCCTGTTTTTAATAATAAGCTTTTTGCTCTGAAAACCTTCCCCTCATAATCTAATAAATCCACCCTTTAACCCTATTCACACATGAGAGATGAAGCGTGTATTGAATTTAAACCCAAATGTCCCATTACAGCTTTGCTGACAACAAGACTTAACATGATTATTGTGGGCCTTCAATATTTGTCATAAGTTAGGTGATTGCATAATTTACTAATACTTGATAGTACTGACAGAGAGTTAGGCTGCGTAACACACCACAAGAAGGAAAACTACTTCCCATTGAGTGATACATACTTAAACGTGAGGAGCGGAGATTTTTTACCAAAACAATTAACAGTTTTTAGAAGTAACAAACTTAAGTTTTTCAATTCTGGCTTGGCTAGTTTCAAGTTTGAAAAAGGCCAGAAAAGGCGAGGTAAGGTACATTAGCTGAATCGGCTCACTCCCCGAAGTTCATTTCTAAACGCTGAGGACAGGAGTAGAGAAAATCAAAGCACCCCAGTCGTCTTCAAAGGAAACTATAAAACGCGCTTGTGGTGCAAGCCACTGACTCGTAAATCTGGAAAGGTGAGGACCAAGTGAAAATTAGACAGGACAGGAGTTTGGGAGTGAAGGGCTGGGTCTAATAGGACCGGACACGCTTACCGTGCCTTCTCCCAACGTCGTCCAAAGCTTACCTCTTTGACAGGTGGGAATTTCTTCTTGCATTCCAGGGACAGGGCCCGTAAATCGCTTTGCATATTCTCCAGCAGCTTCTTCACCGCCTCGGGGCTGTTGGTGCCGGACATGATCCACCAAACTACAATCCAGTATAGGAGCGACGCAAACGAACTCCAGCCCTGTCAGCCCCTTTGGGCGACAGGAAGATCCCTCCTGGCCTCTCTGGCCTCTCTGGCCCTTCGGCAGCCCGCCTCCTGGGCTCCGCGGGGCTCGGCCAGGCCTGGGCTGCGAACCCCGGAGCGTACCCGAGCGCCTCCCGCAACCTCCTCGCAACTCTCGCGGCTCCTATCCGAGGCGCCCCCCGCAGCTGCCCTGCCCCGCTAGGCTCCGCCGGCTCTGACCGAGGAGCCCACAAGGCGGGCAGGTCCCTCCCGCTGCCGCGGGGTCCGGCCACAGTTCGTCACCAGCCAACCTGGCAAAAAGCTTCAGCGATTGCTCCCCAAGCCCTCCAGACTCGCCGACGCCATTACCCGAGTCGCCCACAATTCCGAGCGCGGCCGGGACACGTCAGCCGCACTTCCGGGCACCACGGCCACCGCCCCCGCCGCGGCCAACTGGGGCGGTGAGCCGCAGGAGAGGCGGGGCCGGGGGCGTGGTCACGTTTGGGACCCGCCAGGTTCCGGGAGGAGCCGTTTCCCTCATTCCCCACCCCCGCCCCCAGCCCTCCCGCACACACTTGGGCCACTTCTTACATCGTCTAAATTTGCTTTTTTTAGGGTGACTGCTGTCTGAACGGAGCCACGTATCTCTTGGCCTATCTCTTGGCGTGTGTTTGAGTTAAATTGCATTTCGGTGTGAACAGTTTGCTTCCTTTTGGCTTAATCTTCATCTGTTTTGTCCCTCTTCATTTCTGGCCCCTGGAATCCCTGGGCTAACGGCCCCATGTCAATGCCCACCTCCTGTTAATTTTTGTCCCTCCTTAGTACCTAAATTGCAGTTCCTTCACAGAGTTGTACGGAACATACGGGTGCACTTACTGTGCTGTAGTTATTTATTTCCCTAATTTGTAAAATGGAAGATAAAACTACCCTTTGTTCCAAACCACCCACTGTCTTTCAGTTTCGCCCAAAGTAAAAGTCAAAATTCCTTCCTTGACCTGCCAGGTGCTGCGCGATCTGCCTTGCCCCTTTTACCGCTAGTCCCAGCTAAAATGAGTTTCAGAAGCACTGGAATTTTTTTTTTTTTTTAACCTCTGTTTTGTTCCCTGCAGTATCTCCAGCACTTAGAACAGTGCTTGGCACATGGCAGATGATCAATAAATAATGGAATGAATGAATACCCTGCTAAAAACAGTTTTGATGCTCAAATAAGACACCGATATAAAAGCCTTCATTAGGAAGCAATTGTCTATAAAGCTAGAGTAAACAGAAAAATCATCTGTGCTTCTCCGAAGATCTGGGCCACTATTTGCCCAAGACATCTTGCAAATACTGAGTACCAAGCAGAGAAAGGTAGAGGGAAAGCCTGAACCAGGGTAAAGATAGGAGATGAAGAAATAAGCACCTTCAGACAACTGAGCTGATGACATCTTTGCGGTATGGAGGACAATGGACTGTTGAGAGTGTCAGTGGGCAACAAGGTTTGGCTGTGAAATAAGACCTTGCACCACAAATACTTTGTAAACTAATTTTTTTTTTCCATCCGACAAGAAGTAAAGATGGAAACATGGAGAGCATGTTACCTTGGTGGAGGGACGTTAATGAGCTCTCAGAACAGTAGTTTGGATCATTTGTGTCTACACACAACTTTGGGAAGTTTGACAGCTCCTATAGTATAAGTTTTTGTGTTTTTTTAATGTTTTAATTTTTTTATTAACATATAATGTATTATTAGCCCCAGGGATACAGGTCTGTGAATTGCCAGGTTTACACAATTCACAGCACTCACCATAGCACATGCCTTCCCCAAGACCCAAAACCCCACCACCCTCTCCTCACCCGCCCCACTCCAACCCTCGGTTTGTTTTGTGAGATTAAGAGGCTTTTATGGTTTGTCACCCTCCCGATCCCATCTTGTTTCATTTATTCTTTTCCTACCCTCCAAGCCCCCCACGTTGCATCTCAACTTCCTCATACCAGGGAAATCATATAATTGTCTCTCTCTGATTGACTTATTTCGCTAAGCATAATACCCTCTAGTTCCTTCCATGTTGTCACAAATGGCAAGATTTCATTTCTTTTGATGGCTGCATAGTATTCAATACTATAGTATAAGTTTTATGTATTACAAGCTGTGAATTTAGAAAATAAAAAAAAAGTTTAGGTAGACTATGTGGCAGACATTATTCTTGAGGTCTTAGAGAGCTATTAAAAAAGATACTCTTTTTAAATTATTTAAATTCAATTTAGTTAACATATACTGTATTAGTAATTTCAGGGGTAAAATTTAGTGATGATTCATCATTTGCATATTACACCCAGTGCTCATTATGTCAATGCCCTCCTTAATGCCTGTCACCCAATTATTCCCTCCCCCACTCACCTCAAAGGAAAAAATGGTGCTCTAATAACTGGCTCATAATCTACCATCAAGCTTCCACCCAGTGCCTTTCCCTATGTGGCCAATTTTTCTTTTGAAATTTAATTTTCTTATTATTAGTAACTCTGGCAGGAGTGACTCAAAATTGTCTTTTTTAGAGTCCTTTTCATCTCTGTTATATAAGTTGAGGGAATGAATTAGAATTCATTAATTAAAAATAATACTTACAGTGATTTGAAAACCCAAAATTTCCTTAAGGTATAGCAATTACTTATAACTAATATTCTGTAAATTTCTTTTATTTTATTTTTTAAAAGATTTTATTTATTTGGCAGACAGAAATTACAAGTAGGCAGGGAGGCAGGCAGAGAGAAAGGAAGGGAAACAGACTTCCTGCTGAGCAAAGAGCCTGATGCGGGGCACGGTCCCAGGACCCTGGAATCAAGACCTGAGCCGAAGGCAGAGGCCCAACCCACTGAGCCACCCAAGTACCTTCTTTTATTAAATTCTTTTTTTTTTTTAAGATTTTATTTATTTATTTGACAGACAGATCACAAGTAGGCAGAGAGGCGGGCAGAGAGAGAAGGGAGGAAGCAGGCTCCCTGCTGAGCAGAGAGCGCGATGCGGGGCTCGATCCCAGGACCCTGAGATCATGACCTGAGCCGGAAGGCAGTGGCCTTAACCCACTGAGCCACCCAGGTGCCCCTGTTAAATTCTTAATAGACTTAATTATCCACATGTTTTAACATTCTAGTTGAAAACTAGGAAACCCAGGTGTTTTTCTGAGCCTTTGTTCCAAATCTTTCAGAAAATGTATTTTATATAAATAATGAGCATGTATTCATGTGTAACAAGAAAAGTTGTCTAATGTCATTCTGAAATATCTGTCTCAGTTGATGGTGAAATCCAAATATTACTCAATTTACCTTTCTAGTTGTTCAATCCCTCAGATTTCACCATCAGTCACTTACTCTCTTCTTGGACTTTTTTCTCTTCTACTTACTCCTTAAAGATTATTTCCCAGAATTCTGGTTTTTTGCTCTTTCCTTCTTAATTTATTCTCCTAAAGTGATCTTATTGTGCACACTGATGGTTTCAATTACTACCAAACCGTGTATAACCTCCAACCATAGAAAGTGCAGATTAACAGAAATACTACAACAGGAATGTGGTTGCACTATCAGCAAAGAGATAAAAAATATAAGCTTCTAAACCTTCCAAATATTCAGACTTTCTGGAATACAGAACATCAGACCTTCTAAAACTTCACTTCCCCTTCCGGTCCTCCTCTTAAATATGTAAAGTTAGACTGGCCCTATACAGACGGTTGTGTATAGAGATGGGTCTATAGGTCTCTCTAGAGACCATCTCACGTAGGCAGTGTAGCTCATGAATCTCAAGGTAGCTCCTCAGTCTCAAGAGTTATGTAATACACAACTTCACAACTATGGTGCACTATAGAGCATATTCAGACATGAAAAAAAAAAAACTTTATTCTTAGCTTCTCTAGGATAATGCCCAAGTACATTCCTGAATTTAATGCTATGGAAATAAAACAAGAAAGTTACTGGAATATCTCTGAAAATCATGATATCAAGCTCTTACACACAAACCTATAACCCCAGAGTTCTTGTGTGAGATCCAGACATGAATATCCCACTGCTTATTGGACATCCTTACCTGGAAGTCTCATTGGCATCAACATACTTCCCCAAAAAGAATTGGTCCTCTTCATACATTTTCTTTTTCAGTGAAAGAAATTGGTTGCCACTATCCATCTGGTTCCCATCTGGTTTCCCAGATCAGGAAACTAAGAATCAAACTTCACTCTTCCTGCTCCTTCATCTACTACATTCCAGCAGAATCAAATTCTATTCATTCATCCCATTTTGTAATTTTCAGCTCATCCATTTTCTCCATTCTCAGGCAATCATCATCTCTCACCAGTTTAACTATTTTATTTATTTATTTACTTATTTATTTGAGAGAGAACCTGTATGTGTGCAAGTGGGGAGAAGGCCAGAGGGGGGAGGGAGAGGAAGGGGGAATGAATCTCAGGCAGACTCTGACCTGGGTGCAGAGCTCAACTCAGGGCTGGATCTCATGACCCTAAGATCATAAACTGAGCCAAAACCAAGAGTGGGACGCTTAACCAACTGAGACACATGGGCGCCCCTCACTGGTTTAAAACAACGGTTTCCAATGTGTAATCCCTACCTCTATTGCATTTTTTAACTTATTTTCTACTCTAGTCCCAGACTCCCCTTTCTAAAATGGAAATATGAAACCCTTTTATGACTTTCTAATGTTTTCAGATTAATGTCCAAACTCCTGTATATAGTACTAGTTAGATTCTTTTAGCTACCTCAAGCAGTAGGGCTTCTGAACATAAGAGACTAAAGAATTTAAGCCACAAGTCCAAGTGCTTTGAAAATACAGGAAAAGCTTGGCTTCACAGAGCCTAGAATACAGTGTGGAAACTAGAAAGCCCTTTGGCATCCTGACTGTGTGTTGCTTCCTCCCCATCATCTGATGATGAAGTACTACCAAGACATATCTACACCATGTCTCTGCTAAGATTTCTCCTGCTTCTACCAACCAGTTGCCTTACTCCTTTTCTTTCTTTTCTTTTCTTTTTTAAGATTTTATTTATTTGACAGAGCAAGAGAAAGCACAAGCAGGGGGAGCATTAGAGGGAGTGGGATAAGCAGGGAGCTTCCCTTCCCCATGGAGCAGGGAACCCTAGGACCCTGGGATCAGGACCTGAGCCAAAGGCAGATGCCTAACTGACTGAGCCACCCAGGTGGTCCCAGTTACCTCTCTCCAGATTCTACAGGTCACCAGCATCCTTCTCTCTCATAGCTTCAGCTTCCTCATGGCATCTGTTGCTTTTCTTCTTTCTCTGTGTCTACTCAAATTCTGTTTCTCTACCCTACCAACTACATACTTTATATGTTACATTCAAATTTCTAAAGAGAAAGAATCTAAGTAGCTTGGCAAATTGCATATAAATGCTGTATTCCAATTTTGGTATGCTTTTTGTCAGACCATGTCCTAGGTCACTGAAAAGAATATAGATTGACTGTCCTTGGATCAGGAGACACCCCTGATTCCTACAACTATGGTCAAAGGTAATTGGTTTATGGGGTCCGGGTAAGGGGTTCACATGGTGTGGAACATGGGCAGATATTTTGAGGAAATTAGAGATCTGTTAGTTGAATGAGTTAATATGAAATATTATTGAAAATGTATTTATAAATGCTTTCTTACGCACTTTTTATCAGTACTTATATTCTAAGTATTATTTATAATTTAAACTTCATGTTTAGAGATTAAAATTGTGTTAAGTTCATAATTAATAGCAGTTATGAATTGAATTTTAGATTTTAGTTAGTCTCACTCTTGTGTCTTTTCCTTTGTCATCATTCTCTTTCTCTGAATTAATTTTCCTGAAATAAATTCAGTTTTACAATCTTCTTTTTCTAAGGATTTTACTAAGTCAGAAATGATTAGTCCTTGATACCTCTTGGTACATATGCTGTCTTTGTATTTCTTAAAACATATTCTCAAAGAATCCCTTAAACTCTAATTTTCAGAATTAAAAATTATAACTTGCTGGCTGGTCTAAATTACATTCTGACTAAAGAACACATGCTTTCTTTACAGAATAAAGAAATGATTATGAAAGACAAATTATGAGTGGAGAACCTATAATTAAACACTGTGTTCTTCCTAGATGTAAGAATAAGTTGTTTATATGCTTCCTATGGTTACTCTCCAAATTTTTTTAAAAGATGAGGGTTTTTAAATTTATTTTTAATTTATTTTTAAATAATCTCTACACCCAATTTGCGATGCAAACTTAACAACCCTGAAATCAGGGCACCAGGGTGGCTCAGTCAGTTAAGTGTCTGCCATCAGCTCAGATCATGAACCCAGGGTCCTGGGATTGAGCCCCACATCCCATGTTGGGCTCCCTGCTCCACAGGGGTCCCACTTCTGCCTCTCCCTCTGCCTGCCACTACCCCTGCTTGTACTCTCTTTCTCTCTCTGTCAAATAAATAAATAAAATCTTAAAAAAAAAAAAAAAAACTGGAGATCAACAGTTGCAATGCCCTAAGTGCCCCTAAACCAAGTGCCCCTTCAAAATTATTTTTTAAAATATTTTCTTTTCTGTCTTTGTTGTATCTGCCTTAATATATTTTATCGTTGGTACATTAGTTTGTTCCTTGTCATGTGGAATGGCAGCAACAAGGTAGTACTAGTGAAGGAACAGGGTTTTAACAAGACAGCCATCCTTATAAGGAACTTTCTCCTAGTTAGACCTTCCCTAAGTCATTGTATCAATCACCTACCGGAGCACACCTGAATGCACATGGTGCAGAAATAGTTCTGCTATGAAAAAGCAGAAGCAACAGTCACCCCTGAAAGATGTCTTCCACTCCTAGTAGCTCACAGAATGTTTTAAGCAGCAAAGGGAGCAGTGTATGGTGTACAGATTTGTCAGGTTCTTTCTATGTTACAGAAGTACAGATTGAAATACACCCTTTCAACATTTCAGAGTCCAGGGGATTACAGACTCCTTCATTCTGTGGTGAAGATGTTCTGGAGATATTTAATATTAACAACAAATCATTTTAGAGGTATTTCTTCTAATAGTTCCATTATTTTTACATTGCCTCAAGGCCTTGTGCTCTGTTCTTGCTTTCAACTTCATTCCTGAGACCAAGACCACACTATCTAGTTGTCTCTGGCTCTTTAAATCATCTCTCTCACTGCTGGGTCTTACGCTGGTAATCACGCTGATGGTGGGGAGGGAGCTGTCTCACATACTTTGGTTTTCCAAGTATGTGGAGCAAAGAAACTCCAGAAGCCCACGGGCAGTACTTTGGAGGCAAAATCATGCTGAAAGTGTTGCTGAGTGAACTTGGGAAACTCTGGGGTCTTGACCCAGCTCGTCCCCAAAGGTGTCGCACACCCTGGGATTTGGGTTTCTATCTTTTATGGACAGTTCTTAACTGGGGGATGGAACATTCATTACTTGCGAGGAGAATTTCTTGGAAGCAGGATTTTGTGTTTTCCTCCCTTATTTGGTTAGTGTTTCCTGTCATGGCATCCGCCATCTTGGGCCTGTCCAATTTGATCCAGCTTCTTATAGAGTGCTTCCTAGAGAGGCCTCTGATTTTTCTGATAGCTGGCCAGAACTTCCTGTTGCTGGCCTCCAGGGATTCTGTTAGAACCTAACTAACTGCCTACTCTGACAAAAGAAGGGGAACAGAGAAGGCAGGACAGGCTACACAGAAATGATAGTAGGGACAGGGATCTGGGCAGACTGCTCACTACACTATCTTAGTGGGCCACTGTCAGTCCTTACTTCTTCTGGCTCAACTTATCCCTAAGACCCTCTCACCCCAGACTCCACCAGCTGGAGCAGCACTCTCTTAGCAGACATGATCTAACCCAGTGGTTCCCAATGGAGGACAATGATCCCCCTCCCATCTACTCACCCTCCATGCACTGGGACACCTGAAAATGACTGGAAACATTTTAGATTGTCACAACTTGGAGAAAGGATATTAATGGTATCTGGTAGCTAGAAGTCATCAGAGCCAGTGCTAAACATTCTACAAAGCATATGGCAGCCAGCCCGCTGCCCAGCCCACCCCAAAATGTCCGTATTGCCAAGGACGCTAGCATCAGTCCCAAAAGTTAGATCAATGCTTTATTCTCCTATGTTTGAAACTGTGGCTTATAAGCCCTCTGGTACCCCAATTCTCCAAGTTTTTTTTACAGATCCCCAGAACCCTCCTCAAACTGAGATTTAGCTCCTGAGCTCCAGCTGTATGTCATCCCCACCTGTCTGGATCTCACAATATTGCCTGCCCTTTGGTCCCTGTATCCTGAGCTTGGTCTCCACACATGGCAGAACATTCAGTTCCTCTGGCTGCATCTTCCTGAAGTCAGTTATCCACCCTGAATATTAATGTCGTGGGTTGTTAATCTGTTTTTGGATTTCAAATGCCACCTTCTTATCTAGACTTCTTCCGATGGCCTCAGTTTAGTCCATTCTCTGGCTGGTTCTTCCCACTTCTCAACCTACTGGTCTTTCATCAAACGGGCACACATAGTTTCATAGTCCTCCTCTTCCTAGTTAATCCTACCTCATGGTAATTAACATGTCTATGTCCAGCTGCTTGACTAGATAGCTCAAAATGTGCTTTAGATATGTCTCATAAAGCCAGTTTTAGAGGTAGGAAATCACGTTGGTTTAGCTCAATATTTCCTAACTGGAAAAATCAGGAAAGAGAATGTCCACCCAAAGCAACATCCAGACTAGGTTTGTCTTATGAGACTTCCTCCAAGTCTGAAGAGAGAAAATAGATAACATTTATTGAGCAACTGTGTGGGAAGCTCTCTACAAAATGCATTTACTATCCCAACTCATTTAACCTTTGTAAAAAATCCTGTGAATTAAGAATTACTGTTTCTATTTCATGGATGAGGAAACTCAGGCTGGAAGAGATTAGTTCACTCACTAAAGTTCCTCTAGCTAGTAAGTAGTGAGTTGGGATTCTGAACCAGGCTTTTTTACCTAAAACCTGTGGCCCTACTTCATCTATATTTCAGAAGTGACATGTTGTCCCTTGAAAAATCTGTTAGAACCTGAGGCCTGTGTCCTCCCTTAATCTGTTTCCTGAACATGTTATTGATTGGAACTTCTCTTTTAGACTGATTATTTGTTTAGCAAAAAAAAAAAAAAAAAAAAAAAAAAAACACTTCAGGTTTGTCTTAACACTTGATACATTTCCTTGTGGGGGATAACATGTATCTCATGTAATTGTAGGGGCATCTTTCTGTCTCCTCACTGAGGAGTTTCCAGAGTTTCTTCAGTGGAAAGGTCTTTGTGTTATTCATAGCTATATTCCTCGCAACAGGCATATATATATACTGGGCTTCAGTAAACATTTGTTTCAGTTATATGGATTCTTGTCCTCATAGAGGAACAAAGGTACTGAAAAACAAGAATTCAAGCAAAAGAAAACAAAATAAGCTACTAAGGTAGACACACTGGGCAACCTGCTCCCACAGAGAGGAGTGGGATAAATCCTGTAGAAGTGAGAGCTGCTAGGCATCTTTTCCCATATATCTTTCTCTGAATAGCTGCTTCCCTCCCTTGACAAATGTTTGTGGGGTGAGTTAGTGAAAAAGTGGTAGAGTAAATGAATGCTGCCAGTGGAATGAGATGTCTTCCTCCTGATTTTAAGACCTCCACCGTAACAATACCTGGCCACTGAGGGGACAACTGTGTGTAGCACATGGAATGTGCCAGAAGTCAATGTCTCAAATCTTTGAAAGAAAAACTTGAGTAACAACCAAGAATTCTTCAGACCCATGAAAACAGTGTAGATTCTTGACTCAGACTTGGTTACTCAGCATGCAGTAATAGAGTACTTTCATGCCAATGGTGGTGATATGCCTGACATTTGATAAATCTTTCTTTTAAGTAAATTACTGCATTACAAGATTAGTGACTTTACATTTTTAAAATTAGTGTCAGGGGTCAAAGAGACCAGGGAAAGAGTCAAGTCTAAATAGCCCCTTGCTTCTTGACAACTAGCAGGAGACTTTGTGAGAACTAGTGACCTGGAAAATTTTGACACAGTAGATGGGTATCTACACAGTCTAGGGGCTTCATTAAGCAAGGAATGCCCCACATCACTGAGCCTGTTGATTGCACAAGATCTAGACACAGGATAGCTATGCTTTAAAGAGCAGCTTCCTGGTGACATTGGATGCAGAACCCACAAACCAGCCTAGCCCTGTTTGAATGCACTGTCCCTAGCCTCAGGCAGCTTGACTTCTGGGTCTCTGAGTGTTATGCCAGAGTGGGGCCAGTGGAGACCCAAGAGCTTCCCAGGAGCTTGTCTTTAATAGGGAGGCCAGAGAGAGTGGCCTGTGTCACAAGTAACAAGCAAAACTTCAGGCTGCAAGAAAGAGCTAGAAAAAGAATGCAATTGCTATGACTGAGTGAATAATAAGTGCCCCAAAATGGGAGAGCATGTTGAGGGTACAGGAAGGATTGGAGGATCTCCAAGTCAGAGAGAAGACCCCACCTGCCCAAGCCAGGGAATTGCCTGAGAGCCTTGTGAGCAAGACTTTACCAGTTCTGCCACAAAACAGAGAAGGTCCTTCCAAAATGAAAATTGGGGGGGGGGGGGGAGATGAGCTATTTTCAGCTCTAGAAAAAAAAAAGCCAAGGGGCAAGAAAGACAACTGCAAACCCAAATCAGTACCAGATTCTGTGTGAAGCTCAGATGAAAATAGAGCTGACATTATAGGTTTTCAGGATCCTAAACTTCCAGGGTACGTTCAAGTTCTAGGGCGGATCCTTGGAAAGAAACAGGGTCTTCTTAGTCAGACATTTCCAGCATTTGAGGAAAGTCAGAACTAGGAGGAACTCCAGTTCCAGGCACAGTTTTTAGATGAGAAATACTGTGTTTACAAGGCCCCCTCCTACCCAGATCAAAGGAAAGGGACAAATGCCATATTAAACTACCATCAAGAAGGCTGTAAGGATACGAATAGATGAAAACCCTGAGAAGTCATCCTTACAGAATTGTCAGATTCCAACCATCAGGCATTTTCTCTGGTTAACTCCCCTTCCACACCCACCCCAGCCCCTAGCCCCACCCTGAGGAAACTCCACCTCAAGCTGGAATACTCAAGCATGAACCAAAGTCACTTTCTCAACTAGGACAAGCTTTATTTGGGGAGACGTTTTTCATCAAGCAAGCCAGAAATTCATCCCCTGTTCTTTCTGAGGAGGAGAATCTCTGGAAACAAGGTTTGTATACATACTGAAACAAAGATCTAATAGTCCAGAGGCCAGCAGCCCTCTGCAGAGGGCGGTCTCTGTTCATCACCAGCAAGGATTTTTACTCTTCCCTAATTGTTTCTTCTTAATAGCAATATTTTATTGTCAATGTTCCATGGGGGTATATGTCAGCGTATCCCAGCCCAGCACTTCAGGCTCAGTAAACTGAAGGGTTCAACTTTAATTCTTAACCACAGGCCTGCTTTGGATTCTCAGAGATGACCAGGGGCAGAGAAGGAGGCTGGTAGTAGCATTCCACACCGACCCCATTCTAAGTTTCTTTCTTTCTTTTTTTTAAAATAATTGATTTATTTGAGAGAGAGCGAGCTCATAGGCAGGGGGTTGCTGCAGAGGGAGAGGGAGAAGCAGACTCCCCACTGAGCAGGGAGCCCAATAAAGGACTTGATCCCAGGACCCTGAGGTCATGACCTGAACTGAAGGCAGGTGCTTAACAACTAAGCCACCCAGGTGCCCCTAAGTCTCTTAATCACACCTGCTCAGAGGTCCCATTACCCAAATATTTCTCTTCTTGTTTTCATAATACATTTGTTCTAAGAAAGAAAATATGAAAAAATATCAATAAAACATTCGGGAGCTTTTCATAGTGGAAAAACGATGAAATTGGGGAGATCAGAACTGTCAGAGGACAAAGACAATTGGGGGAAGAGCCCAGGACTTCAAGGGTCTGTCCTTCAGGCCAACATAAAATGTTAAGATTCCAAGTAGAGAGCAAATCTTGTCTAATGGATTATTGTGCAGTTTAACAAAAAGTTATGTCAGACCACTTGGGGTCCAAAAGGCATAGGAAGGGGCAAATCATGTGTTATATTATCTAACCCTACACAGGGATGACTTGTGTACTCATGGGATTCCTTTGGGGAATTGTGAGATGTTGGGGGTACAATAGCTAACTTGTGTCTACGGAAAAGGTGATGCGGTACCGACTGGCTGGGATTATTTTTTCACTCAGCATATTCAAGGGTATTTGGGGATAACCAGGAGCAGATTCCAGGGAAGGCGTATTTATTGAAACTACTGTAATTGTAGTTTACTGTTCGTCTTTAAATTGGGGCTACTTTAAATCCAGTTTCCCTTTTCTTTGCAGCACCTACAGCCATGATTATTGATTAACGATAGTCAAGAATGTCCCTGAGGCCTTGGGTCACACAGATATTCTCCTACTTTAATTCCTAGTATCTTCAGGAATTTACTTTTCACATTTAGTCTTTAAGATATTTGTGGTCCACCTTCAACTATCGTGTTAGGAAGGAATGCAGTTTTACTTTTCCCCATTTGGTAATCCTGTTTTCCCAAAACTATCCATGAAAAAGTTTGTGCTTTCCCCATTTCTAGGAGGTAAGAAGTCTCAACTATATATGGCTCTATCTCTGAACTCTCTGCTCCGTCCCAAGGTCTATTTATCTCTGTTCTTGTACTCTACTCTTCTTTATTGCCATGGCTTTGTAGTGTGTCTTAATGCCTCTTCCTCCCCATGTGGCTCTTCTTTTACAACTGAAAAAGTTAGATAATCATGGACTTGTTCTTTCAAATAACTTTTTAAAATTAACATATAATGTATTATTTGCCCCAGGGGTACAGGTCTGTGAATCCTCAGTCTTACACAATTCACAGCACTCATCATACACATACCCTCCCCAATGTCCATCACCCAGCCACCCCATCCCTCCCCTCACCCTGCAGCAACCCTCAGTTTGTTTCATGAGATTAAGAGTCTCTTATGGTTTGTCTCCCTCCCCATCCCATCTTGTTTCATTTTTTCCCTCCCTACTCCCCATGACCCTCACCCTGCTTCTCAAATTCCTCATATCAGAGAGATCATATGATAATTGTCTTTCTCTGATTGACTTATTTCACTCAGCATAATACCCTCTAGTTCCAACTCAAATAACTTTTGACTGCTGAGTTTCCAAATCAAAGAAAGCCAAACAGAACAGAACAAAAACACAGCTGCAATTTGGATTGAGATTACATGGAATTTATGGATTAATTTGGGGAGAATAGATGTCTTTATAATAATGTTCTGTCATTCAACATAACAAAAAATCTTTCCATTTGTTCAAATCTTTTCCTATGTCTTTTAATAGAGTTTCAACATATATATCATAGATAACTTCTCTATTATTTGGTAAGTTAAATTCTTAGACACTTATATTTTTGTTGCTTAAATTGTATTTTCTGGTTGATTATTAGTCATAAGAGAAATGTTACTGATTTTTATCAACTCATCTTATATCTGGTGCTCTTTCTGAATAATCTCACTCGTGCTAATAGTTGGGTTGTTGAGCCCAAGTTTTCTGTCTCGATCATATTGTCAGGACATAGTACAGTTTTATCTTTTTTTCTTCAAATTCTAACATCTCTTATTTCGTTTCCTTTTCTTCTACAGCTTATTGGGTCCTGCAGAACTATGTAAAATACTACCAATGAATGTGAACAATCTTGTGTTTTCCCGATCTTAAAGTGAATATATCTAATTTTTTTCCATTGAATAAAAAATTCGCTCTAAGTTTTGGTATTAAATCTTTGTCAAGATAAGGTAATTTCCTTTTATTTTTTGTTTGTTAAGGGTTTTTAAAAAATCCTTGCATAGGGGCGCCTGGGTGGCTTAGTCAGTTGAGCCTCTGACTCTTGGTCTTGATCTCAGGGTTGTGAATTCAAGCCCCATGTTGGGCTCCCTGCCGGCTGTGGAGCCTACTTTTAAAATAATTAAATAGGGGCATCTGGGCATCTGCCTTTGGCTCAGATCATGATCCTAGGGTCCTGGGATCAAGCCCCACACGGAGCCCCACACCAAGCCACATATCAGGCTCCGTATTCAGTGGGGAGTCTGCATCTCCCTCTCCCTCTACCCCTCCCCCACCCACTTGTGCTTCTCTCTTTGTCTCAAATAAATAAATAAAATCTTAAAAAAATGAAAATAAATAAATAAATAAAAATTTAAAAATTAGAGGTCTTTGCATAAATGGTAATCATTATAAAAGTCTTGAGTTTATCATACGATGTTCTCTAGAATATTAAGAAGGAATTCTATTGCTAAACTTTTCTGATATGAATTATGCTTACTTATGATAAACTTGATTATAATGATTTTTTTTACTACATTATTGGACTTAGTTCCATAATACAGGCATTTCCTGCTTACTGTCATTAACACTTTTTGAAAATGAGATGTTGAATCATTAAACAGTAAAAATTATAATGTATTTGTATATTGTATAATTTATACATTATATATAATATATAATATACATAATGTAAATGTATAATGTATACATTATAATGTATAATGTATCCAATCCAAAACTTGAATGAATTTCCTAAAACATAGGAAAACTCATTAAAAAGACTGTAAGTAGCAAACAGTACTGTAAAAAATATAAAATGTTTCAAACATCACTTCCTGGGGCACCTGGCTGGCTCAGTGGGTTAAGCCTCTACCTTCGGCTCAGGTCATGATCTCAGGGTCCTGGGATGGAGCCCTGCATGGGGCTCTCTGCTCAGCAGGGAGCCTGCTTCCCCCCTCTCTCTCTGCCTGCCTCTCTGCCTACTTGTGATCTCTGTCAAATAAATAAATAAATAAAATCTTTTTAAAAAAGTCACTTCCTGATAACCTTAAGTTAAATGGGGGTTAATAGGTAGGACTTTGAAAAAGCTCAGCTGAGGTTCAGTCTTGGCCCTCTGTCTTTCCTTGTGTTTCTAACCTGGAAAGCAGGTATGATGGCTGAACTTTCATGCAGCCACTTTGTGATGTTGAGGGTGGAAACTTCATGCTGAGAATGGTGGAGAAGAAAGTCTGCCTCCTTTATGGCTTCGTGCAGCTTGTTTATTAACCCTTGGCTGCCTATTTCCTTGGACTTCCATTATGTGGGGAAATTTACCCTTATGAATCACTACAGATGTGTTCCTGTTACTAGCAGCAACTACTTACCTGACCCAGGTATGTTGTTATCCAGGCCTGTGAGCTCATATTCCCCTGAGGTATCAGTTACCTGGTCAGAGCTTATATATTGAAGGAGAGGCCAATGCCCTACCCTAGTTTTTATTCTTCCTGGTGAGTTTAAGCTGAGTTGTAGGAAAGAGAGGAAATGGGGATAAGACCCCAGGGCAGAAGGTCCCTGGCTGTTGACCACTCCTTTTTTCTGCCAGTTCTTCACACAATTCTTCAGAGACTCTTTTCTGTCTTTAAAAGCAGCAGCAGCACAGGAAGAAGATGACTTCCTTACACTGTAATACACTCGTTCTGAGGATTAGAAAGGGAGAGGATGAGTTTGCGGCCTAATGTTGTAAAAGATCCCAGGCATGGCCACGTTCCCTTAGCTCATTCTCAACACCATCAGCACTATTGCTGGCAGCTGCCATATTGAGTTTGGCTGGAACTCCCTTGGAAAATAGCTTGTTTCATGTAATGTCACAGAGATAGCAAAATCTCTCAGCCTGCAGATATCTGGTGAGTAGTTTCAGGCACCCAGTTCATATTCTATGTCCTATTTTTATATCCTGTCAACTATTTTGCCAACTCTCTTTGAGGTCATTACTCAAATGTTACTTTCTCACCAAAACTTTCCCTGAGTATCCAATTTAAAATCGCACACTTTTCTGGGGCGCCTGGGTGGCTTAGTCAGTTAAGCATCTGCCTTTGGCTCAGGTCATGACCTCAAGGGTCCTGGGATTGAGTCCTGCATCAGGCTCCTTGCTCAGCAGGGAGTCTGCGTCTCCCTCTCTCCCCCTTCCCCCAATGTGTGCTCTTGCTCTCTAACAACTAAAATCTTTAAAAAATAATTAAAATAAAACTACACACTCCCAACTGCCCCATTTCTCTTCCCTGCTTTATTCTTCCTTCACAGCATGGAACATACAGTATATATTTTATTTATTCTGTTCGTCATCTGTCTCCTCCACCTGCTTAAAAGTCCACTAGCATAGGGGTGTCTGTTTTCTTCCTGCTGTACTTCCAGAGCCTGGCACATAACATATGCTCAATAACTACTTACTGAATACATGAATTCCAAGGTGTTATAATGGTTGCTGCATTCCTTTAAGTCAAAAACTAAATTATATTATTCAGAAGCACCTCCCAATGCCCTCAGCCACCCTCAATTCCTCAGGCTCACAAGGAATTCCCTTGGGGGTAGATCTACTCCTTAGTTTGAGTGACCTATCAATCAGAAGACGAGCAAGAAAAGGAAGGCACTGCTAAAAGGTTTTCCTGAGGATTGCTTAATAAAGAGGCTATTTACAAAATTATGGACAGATTTTTTAAAAATCCTTAACAGAAGATGAACTACTCACCCTGGGCTGAAAACTGTAAGGAGCTATTATTCTTCTATACCTTGAACAGACAAGGAGAAGGCCAGTCACTGGAACCTAGGGAGAGTAGTTGTATGTGTAGCAGATGTCCTACAGGGCTCCTGCACGAAGGGAGCTGGAAGAATAATGCCTTGCCCTCATCCTCTCCCTTCCTTATGCCCTCCTGCCAGGACCTCTCTTGGCCAAAGCCAACAGGAACCTCAAGGATACAGAAATTTATTAATGATCGGTTGTAATATTCTAGAGTAGAAGGAAGGGAGGAAAATAGTGGAGAGAGGATTTGCACAAGTGGAAAAGATACACTGGTCAATTATGCAGTCAGTAGTTTTTCTTTCTACCAAACTTTTCCCTGCCATCATTCAAGTCCCAATAGATAGATTCCAGAGGGCCAATAGTGTGTGACTCTGATTGTTTTCCTTGGTGTATCTATCACCCATTAGCATGTCTATCTGGGTCTTCCACTCTTCAGCACATCCAGTACCCCTCCACCTACCATCTATGGAATCCACCTGTACTCAGCAGTAACTGCAAGTGACATGCCTCCTTTGATTAAGAACATATTTTAGCCACAGTCCACCCATTTACTGAGTACACGGGTACCTAATGCACTTTCTCCCTTTACTCCCGCGTTGGCAGATACTGATGACCAATGGCAGAGTTAATAATATTCTTTATTCTTTTCTTAGCTTGGTGAAGCTTGCTGATATCTTTTTCTAATGGAACGAAAGCATCATCTTTCTAATGTTGAACTAGATTGATACAGTATAAATGGGGAATTTTATAGAAATTAGGTGTTTGCCGGGATTAAGTAATCAATATATCTCCCTCACCCACCTGCCCTGCAGGTTATCATTATATGAGGTGGTTCCAACTGCTACATAGGGTGATCTTGCCATCTTAGGGGTTTAGGTTTATGGTCACAAACAAGGAATATCCACATCAAGTAGCTCACTCTGCCCTGGATCATTAATGTACAGTCCCTTTGCTCAGATCACAAATTCAAACTCCCTCCCTGCCAAGGCATCAGATTAAAATACCCTTCTCCCTACTTTACATCTCTGTCTCATGTGGTCATTGCCCTCAAATCAAAGTATGATAGAAACTCGGTTCACAAATCTTCCGTAGTAAGTATGACCGTATTGGCATCCTGGTACCTTCCAACTGCGTGACTGCCCTCAGATGTAACCAGCTTTCCTAGAATTTCATAGGTATGTGTGGTAGACCAAACACTGTTCCCCCTGAGGGACCCCCAAAAGTCCAAATCCTAAATCGTAGGACCTGTGACTATATTACCTTACACAGCAAGAGGGAGTCTGCGTATGATTAAGGATCTTCAGATGGAAAAATTGTCCTGTATTATCCAGCTGGGCCCAATGTAATCACAGGGGTTCTTGTAAGGGAGATCCAGGAGGGTCAGAATCACGAACAGAGATGTGAGAACAGAAGCATGGGTATGTGAGCAAAAAGGAGAGAGGAAAATGTGAAGATGTTAACCTGCTGGCTTTAAAGACAGAAAAAGTGACCATGAGCCAAGGAATGTGGATGGCCTCTAGAAGCTGGAAAAGACAAGGAAATGAATTGTTCCATAGAGCTTCCAGCAGGAACATAGCTCTGCTAAAACCTTGACTTTAGTTTAGAAGACCCATTTTTGACTTTGCATCGCTAGAACTTTAAGATAATAAATTTATCTTATTTTAAATCACTGAATTCGTGGCAATTGTGTTATAGCAGCAATAGGAAATTAATACTGTTGCCACCTTGCCTCTGGGTAATGAGTGATGGGACGACAGCCGTTCCAAGGACAACAGAATGAGTAATAGGTGAGTACAGGTCTGCTGGTCTTTTCTCTCTCTCTCTCTCTTTTCAGGGAGGGGACAGAGGGGCAGAAAGAGACTGGGAAAGAATCTTAAGTAGGCTCCATGCCCAGCGTGGAGCCTAGACTTGGGGCTCCATCTCATGACCTTGAGATCATGACCCAGCCAAAATCAAGAGTTGGGTACTTCACTGACTGAGTCACCCAGGTGCCCGTTTCATCCTCCCTTTTAACTAAACTTTGTATTTGGAATGCTTTTAGAGTTATAGAAAAATTGTGACGATAGTACAGAGAATTTCAGTACCTGCTCTGTTCCCATGCACAGGTGCCAGGGGTTAGGGCTGGGAAGAGGGGATTGTCTAAAACAGGACATGTGGGGAAATTTGGGGGTGAAATGTTATATGATTGTAGTGATGGCTATAGAACTGTACACGTTTGTCAAAAGTAATTGAAATGAACATTTAAGATGGGTTAATTTTTATATATAAGTTATACTTCAATAAAATTGATTTAAAAATAAGTAGTCCAAAAGCATAAGATTTTATGTTTGCACTTATTTAATTCCTGATAAGTGTATTGTTCTTTTAAGTTATGGAATTATTTGATTTTTATGCTCACATCATATTTGAAAAGAAACTGTGTAGTAAAAAACAACGAGAAAAGCACAAGATAAAAGTGAGAAACATTTCAGAAAGAACAAAAGAGACAACATACTTCAAAAAAAAATCCATATTACAATATGGGTGAAACCTGAGGACATTATGCTACGTGAAACAAGCCAGTCACAGAAAGAAAAATAGTGTGTGATCGCACTTACAAGACATATCTAAAGTAGTCAAATTCACTCATTCATTCATTCATTCATTCATTCATTTTAAATTAACATATAATGTATTATTTGTCCCAGGGGTACAGGTCTGTGAATCATCAGGCTTACACATTTCACAGCACTCACCATAGCACATACCCTCCCCAATGTACATAACCCAGCCACCCTATCCCTACCGCCCACCCCCCAGCAACCTTCAGTTTGTTTCATGAGATTAAGAGTCTCTTACGGTTTGTCTCCCTCCCGATCCCACCTTGTTTCATTTTTACCTTCCCTATTCCTCATGACCCCTCCTGCCCTCTCTCTCAAATTCCTCATATCAGAGAGATCATATAATAATTGTCTTTCTCTGATTGACTTATTTCGTTCAGCATAATACCATCTAGTTCCATCCATGTTATTGCTAATGGCAAGCGTTTGTTTCTTTTGATGGCTGCATAGTATTCCATTGTATATATACACCACATCTTCTTTAACCATTCATCTGATGGACATCTAGGTTCTTTCCATAGTTTGGCTATTGTGGACATTGTTGCTATAAACATTCGGGTGCATGTGCCCCCATCGGATCATTTCATTTGTATTTTTAGGGTAAATACCCAGTAGTGCGATTGCTGGGTCATAGAGTAGCTCTAGTTTCAAATTTTTGAGGAACCTGTATACTGTTTTCCAGAGTGGTTGCACCAGCTTGCATTCCCACCAACAGTGTAGGAGGGTTCCCCTTTCTCCTCACCCTCGCCAACATCTGTCATTTCCTGACTTGTTAATTTTAGCCATTCTGACTGGTGTGAGGTGGTATCTCAGTGTGGTTGTGATTTGTATTTCCCTGATGCCAAGTGATGTGGAGCACTTTTTCATGTGTCTGTTGGCCATCTGGATGTCTTCTTTGCAGAAATGTCTGTTCATGTCCTCTGCCCATTTCTTGATTGGATTATTTGTTCTTTGGGTGTTGAGTTTGATAAGCTCTTTATAGATTTTGGATACCAGCCCTTTATCTGATATGTTGTTTGCAAATATCTTCTCCCATTCTGTCAGTTGTCTTTTGGTTTTGTTGACTGTTTCCTTTGCTGTGCAAAAGCTTTTGATCTTGATGAAGTCCTAAAAGTTCATTTTTGCTCTTGCTTCTCTTGCCTTTGGCGATGTTCCTAGGAAGAAGTTGCTGCAGCTGAGGTTGAAGAAGTTGCTGCCTGTGTTCTCCTCAAGGATTTTGATGGATTCCTTTCTCACATTGAGACCTTTCATCCATTTTGAGTCTGTTTCTGTGTGTGGTGTAAAGAAATGGTTCAGTTTCACTCTTCTGCATGTGGTTGTCCGGTTTTTCCAACACCATTTGTTGAAGAGGCTGTCTTTTTTCCACTGGACATTCTTTCCTGCTTTGTCGAAGATTAGTTGACCATAGAGTTAAGGGTCCATTTCTGGACTCTCTTTTCTGTTCCATCGATCTATGTGTCTGTTTTTGTGCCAGTACCATACTGTCTTGATGATTATAGCTTTGTAACAGAGCTTGATGTCTGGAATTGTGATGCTGCCACCTTTGGTTTTCTTTTTCACCATTCCTCTGGCTATTTGGGGTCTTTTCTGTTTCCATATAAATTTTGGATTTGTTCCACTTCTTTGAAAAAAATTGATGGTATTTTGGTAGGGATTGCATTAAATGTGTAGATTGTTTTAGGTAGCATAGATGTTTTCTAAAGTAGTCAAATTATTGAAACAGAAGATCTGATAGTGGTTGCCAGGGGATAGAGGGAGGGGAAATGTAGAGTTGTTATTTAATTGGTATGGAATTTCAGTTTTGCAAGATGAAAAGTTCTTGAGATCCATTGCACAACAATGTGAATAAACATAACACAACTGAACTGTTAATGGTTAACTATAATGCAAACTTAAAAATGGTCAGGATGATATATCTTATGTGTTTTTTTTACCACAGTTAAGAATATGTTTTTAGGGGTGCCCGGGTGGCTCAGTGGGTTAAGCCTCTGCCTTCAGCTCAGGTCATGTTCCCAGGGTCCTGGGATCGAGCCCTGCATTGGGCTCTCTGCTCAGCAGGGAGCCTGCTTCCCCCCTCTCTCTGCCTGCTTCTCTGCCTGCTTGTGATCTCTGTCTGTCAAATTAATAAATAAAATCTCTAAAAAAAAAAAGAATATGTTTTTAAATAAAAGAAGGGGTATACCCTCTATTCCAGCTATTCCATTAATAACACTTCATCCCACAGACATGTTAAGAACCCAAAAGCATATGTGTACATGTTTATAAATATAGAAATGTTTACATACACATGTGTGCACATGTAAATAAACAAGGGGACAACACAAATGTCCATCAAGAGAAGAATGGTTAATTAAATGATACCCTCATTGAAATGTCACATTGGTGAAAATGAGTTAATTATAGCCATACAGACTAAGGTGGATAAATCAGACATATAATGTTGAGGAGACAAATCAAGTCATAGATGTATACATGGGGGATGATATCATTTTCCTAAAACCACAAAGCTAAGCAATATATAAAAATACATATATACACTCAATTCAATTTCAATTCAGCAAATGTTTTTTTTACCATGTGCCAGGCTATGTTCTAGACACCAAAGATACAGGCAGCAGTAACACAAAAGACAAAAATGCCTGACCTCATGGTGCTTAAATTCTGGTGATGAAACAGACAGCAAACAAGGTACGTTAAATATATGGGAGTGGGAAGTGCTAAAGACACACATAATGGGAAATGGCTAGAAAGTGGTAGGGAGAGTAGCAGGGTGGCCAGGGAAGGCCTCTCTGAGAAGGGATATTAGAGGGAGGACCTGAGCCATGCAGGTATCTGGTGAGAGAGCATTCCAGACAGGAGAAACAGCGAATACCAAAGCCCCAAGGTCTGAGTGGTTTGGGTGGGTTTCAGGAACAGCAGGTGTGCCTGTTTGACTGGAGTACTTGGCGCGAGAAACGTAGTAGGATGCAGGTTTAGAAAAGCAAGGCAGAGTGAGACTGACTCTCTCTATGATATTGCAGGGTTTTACTCTGAGAGCCACTGGGGGTTTTGTATAAATCCATGATCTGCCATGATCTGACTTAGGTTTAAACAGAATCACTGGGGCCACTGTAATGAAAATAGATGGAATGGGAGCGAAACAGAGAATCAAGTTAGGAGGCTACGTTGAGGATTCGGGTGAGAGGTGGTGCCTTGAGAAGAATGTTGCTGTGGTGGTGAATTCTGGATATATTTTTTCAGGGTGGAGCCAACAGGATTTGCTAACAGATTGGATATGGGGGGGTGAGAGTAGTAAGAAATCAAAGATGACTCCAAGACTTTTGGCTTCAGCAACTGAGATAGATATATGCTGAGACAAATGACAACAAGGGAAGAATGAAAACCACAAACTTCAGTATTTTTCTCTGGGGGTTGGCAGAAGTTGAGATTAGAGAGAAGCCCACAGACAGCTACAAATACTTATAATTAAGTTCTGAGATTGGATGAAGGGCTCCATGGTGTTTTTTTATTCTTCTTCAAACTCACACATTCATTACATAAATATTCTTTTACAAATATAAAACATGACTTTTTTCTAAAAAGAACAATAAAATCCCAATAGTAGATGAGAGTAAAGCTATAAAAACTAACCACATCGGACTTTTTCCTAAAATAATTAGCAATGTGCACAAAAACTGATACACAAGGGGATTCACTCTTCTTCAGTAGAATGGTAATACATGAAAAATAGAGTAATGGTTAAACTAAGACACAGTAGAATATTATATGGCTGTTAAGAAACCCCATAGTTTCAAAGATATTTATGTGGGCACTTCACTTTACAATGTTAAATGATAAAGAGATGTGGTTTGATGACATTTTTTGTATTACATACACATAAGGAAAGGAGACTGGACTTTCGAATCTAATTGTACTAGATATAAATCTCACCTAGTCTGTTAGTGTGAATTAAGTATGCCTTTGAGTTACAGAAATGCAAAACACAATGGCTTATTAAGGTTGAAGTTTATTTAAAAAAAAAATAGGTTGAAGCTTATTTTGCCTTCATGTAAAAATAGAAGTCCAGGCTGGAACAGTCATTCCAAGGTAATCTGTCCATGTTATCCTTCTATCACCTTCAGCTTGCGTTATTTTTTTTAAAAAAGATTTTATTTATTTATTTGACAGAGAGAGAGATCACAAGTAGGCAGAGAGGCAGGCGGAGAGAGAGAGGAAGGGAAGCAGGCTCCCTGCTGAGCAGAGAGCCCGATGCGGGGCTCGATCCCAGGACCCTGGGATCATGATGTGAGCCGAAGGCAGAGGCTTAACCCACTGAGCCACCCAGGTGCCCCAGCCTGCATTATTTTTAAACACTTAAAATAAAATACTCATGATTAAGAAGAAATTAAATAATAAAAACAAGGAAATTGAGGGGTATTCTTTTCTATACCAGATCTGTTTGTTTTAAGGAATATTTAGAAAGCACAAATGAAGCCTAGAGAAAGTGATAGAGAATACTTTGTATGTTGTGTAGGAACAAGTCAATACTTTGTATCTTGTATGTATGAATACTTTGTATGTTGTATAGGAACTCAAAACATCTTTTGTAAAATAAATATTAAACAAAGGGATAAAAAGTAAGATCCCTGGAAACATACAAGAAACCCTACTTTTTAACATAGTTGAGCTGACTCTGACTTCTGGGAATGCATGGCCCTCTATTGTAACCATTGTGAGGGCAGAAGGCCAAGAGATCAGAGAACATGAGGATATACTTGGCTTGGCCTCTCAGTGTCAGCTGGATGTATTCTCTTAACTGTGGAGTCCCTGAGGGGTGTGATTCCCTGGTCAGTCTAATAAAACTTTCACTCTAGTCTTTGCAAATGTCTTAAGCAGACAACTTAAATAAGCCCAAGGTTGCCTGGCTGGTGAGGTCAGATATCTCGAGAGTATATGTATTTCCCCCCTTTTCTGTCTCCAGTTGAGATTATCTGCTGAATGTGAAGGTAGAAGATTTTGCTCTGTGGAGGTCTAAGGAGAGGACACGTCTTTGTGGGAAATCAAAAATTGAGAGTCATAATCAGTAGAAACTTCTTCCAGTTTTCCAGTTTTAACATGACAATACCAAGTCATTTTTACTATGCACAAGGTGTACACCTTAAAAATGAAAAGATCGGACACATCAGATTAGAAGCACTTCTTATTTAATACAGCTCTCAAAAAGAGCAGAAAAATTGCAATGACACATACAGCTGACACTCCTGCCCCCTTCTGGCTAGAATTGACTACATCTTGGTTTAACCACTAATAGTAATAACTGAAACCTGTCTACTTTTCTAATAGGAGATAGCCAGTTTTTCCTGTACTTTGACCAGGAAATTTCTTAGTTTATTTTCTTCAAGAGGAATACACACACAGAGGGAGAAAGAGATGGACAGAGACAGAGAGGGACAGAAAGAGGAACTTAGAAAACAGTATAGATAAACACAGAAGAACTTGCATCCTGCCTTTTCCTCCCCTCTCTCTCATGGCATTGTAATAGCCTGCTCAAGTACTGATTTGGTTCTTAATATTGTAAGATGACAAGAGCAATGCTTTTTTTTTTTTTAAACATTTTACTTATTTATTTGACAGACAGAGATCACAAATAGGCAAAGAGGCAGGCAGAGAGAAGGGGGAGGAAGCAGACTCCCCACTAAGCAGAGAGCCCGATGTGGGGCTCGATCCCAGGACCCCAGGATCACCACCCAAGCCAAAGGCAGAGGCTTAACCCACTGAGCCACCCAGGTGCCCCACCACCTTTTCATACTTTTAACTAGCAGCATGGTGCCTCTCCAAAGGATGTGAAGAGGGGAGAGCAGAGGTAGAGGAGAAAAGTTGCTTCAGGAATATCGTACCAATCTTTTCACGTAAGTCATCTGCCTGCTGGAATGTAATTATATCAGAGATGACATCACTCTGGCAGAGAACAAACTTCATCAACCCAGTGTTTCTCCCTCCCCCTTGACCACTTAAAGGGGAAAAGAGTAGAGGTGGGTGTAGTATAAATGGAGTGCTTTAGAGGACCTGAGACAGACTCAGGGGGGGAAGTTCTCAGTAGTGTTCTATTATAATTTGGAAGTTCACTAAATCTTTCTACTTTCAAGAGTTGATAGATGGCTCATCCAGACAGAAAATCAATAAGGAAAATTGGGCTCAAAACTACACATTAGAAAAAAGCAAAATGAAACTACACATTAGATCAGATGGACGTAAAAGACATTTACAGTACATTCTGCTCAACAGTAGCAGAATACACATTCTTTTGAAGCTCACGTGAAAGATTTTCCAGGATATATCATCTAGTAGGCCACAAAACAAGTCTTAATAGATTTAAGAAGATTGAGATCCCATCAAATATCTTTGCTGACCACGATGGTATAGAACTAAAAATTAATTATAAGTGGAAAACTGGAAAATGTACAAATATGTGCAGATTAAATAACATGCACCTGAACAACCAATGGGACAAAAATGAAATCAAAGAGGAAATCAAAAAAATATCTTTAGACAAATGAAAGTAGAAACACAACATATTAAAATTTATGTGATGCAAAAAAAGCAGTTCTAAGAGGGAAGTTGATAGTAGTAAATACTTTCATTATGAAAAAAGAAAGATCTCAGATAAACAACCTAACCTTACACCTCTGAGGACTAAAAATAGAACTAAGCTCAAGGTTAGTAGAAGAAATGAAATAAAGATCAGAGTGGTAATACACAAAATAGGGACTAAAATGAAAATAGAGAAGATCAAGGAAACTAAACGCTGGTTCTTTGAAAAAAATGAACAAAATTGACAAACCTTTAGCTAGACTCACCAAGAAAAAAGTGAACTCAGTGAAAGTCAAGAATGAAAGAAGAGATATTACAACCACAGAAATACTAAAGATCGTAAGACATTACTATGAACAATTATATGCCAACATATTAGAAAAAATGAATAAATTCCTGGACACATACAACCTACAAAAACTAAATTATGAAGATATGGAAAACCTAAACAGATCAATTACTAGTAAGGAGATTGAATTAGTATATAGCAGAATGACAAGTCAGTACTAACTTTACATTTAAATGGATTAAAACCTTCAACTAAAAGGACAGAGACTGGCAGGATGGGTAAAAACACATGATCCAACTACATACTGTCTGCTCACTTGAGATCCAAAAACACAAACAAGTTGAAAGTGAAAGAATTGAGTATTTGATGCGAAGAGTAACCAAAAGAGAGCAGGGTTCACTACCCTAATATCAGATTCAAAAATTTTTTTTAATTTATTTATTTGACAGAGAGAGATCACAAGTAGGCAGAGAGGCAGGCAGAGAGAGAGGGGGAAGCAGGCTCCCCACTGAGCAGAGAGCCCGATGCGGGGCTGGATCCCAGGACCCTGGGATCATGACCTGAGCCGAAGGCAGAGTCTTAGCCCACTGAGCCACCCAGGAACCCCCAGACTCAAATTTTTTAAAAAGATACAAGAGACAAAGAGGGATATTATATATTAACAACGGTTCAATACAGCAAGAAGATATAATTATTAATATTTACACATCTAATGACAGACCATCAAAATATATGAAGCATAGTGTTCTGTAACAGATTTCTAGAATTTTTTCATTTTTTAAAATGGAAACTCTATATCCAATGAGCAATGACTCAGATTTGGAACTAACCTTGAATTTCTAGGATAAACCCCACTTGGTCATGGATGTACTATTCTTTTAAAAAATTGTTGGATTCTTATGCTAACTTTTGTATGTGTCTGTGAGGATTTCAGCATCTATGTTTATGTTTATTTTTTAAAAGATTTTTATTTCTTGACACAGAACGAGAGAGAGCACAAACAGGGTGAACAGAAGAGGGACATGGAGAAGCAAGTTCCTGGCTGAGCAGGGAGCCAGATGCAGAGCTCCAACCCAGCACCCTGGGATCATGACCTGAGCCAAAGACACATACTTAACCGAACTGAGTCACGCAGGTGCCCCTGCATCTAGGTTTATTGAATCTGATATGTTTTTAATTTTTTTTTAAAGATTTTATTTATTTATTTGACAGATATCACAAGTAGGCAGAGAGGCAGGCAGAGGGGGGCGGGATGCAGGCTCCCCATTGAGCAGAGAGCCCGATGTGGGTCTCCAACCCAGGACCCTGAGATCATGACCTGAGCCAAAGGCAGAGGCTTAACCCACTGAGCCACCCAGGCGCCCCATCTGATAGGTTTTAGTACCAAGTTAATGTTAGCCTCATGAAATGAATTGAGGAGTGTTCCCTTCTTTATTTTCTGGAAAAATTTGTGTAAGATTAGTATTATTTCTTCCTAAGATAGATAGGCAGAAATCAGTAGTAAAACTTCGAGCCTTTTTTTTTTCCAGAGATTTTTTTTTTTTTAAGAGTAAAACTGACATTTTAGGGATAAAATTAACATTTTTTGAGTGTACTGTACTATGAGATCTATCAGTTTATGAATTAAATAAGTTTTCATTTCATTAAATAAGTTTTCATTTCAAAGTGGGATTACTGGGTTGTATAGTTAGTGTATATTAAACCGTATAAAAAACTGCCAGATTGTTATGCAGAGGGGCCATATCATTTTGCATTCCCACTGGTAATGGGTGAGCGTTCTATTTTATTTTAGCCATTCCAATAGATCAATAGCGGTATAAAACATTGTGGCTTTAATTTACATAAATCCTCATAATGGCTTATGTTAAGCATCTTTTCATTTGTGTATATGCCATCTTCTTTGGTGAAATGCCTCTTCAAATCTCTTGCATTGTGTTGGATATTCTTGCTGGACATAGAATCCTAGGTTGACAGTTCTTTTCTTTTAGCACTTTAAAGCTGTTCTCCCATTGTTTGGGTTTCATGGGTCCACAATCCAAGCTCATCCAAATCATTGTTTTTCTATATGCAATATTTCATTTTTCTCTAGTTCTATTAAGATTAAAAAAAATTTTAAGTAGTTTTCAGTCGTTTTATGTCTGTTATTTTCCTTGAAAATACTATCCCACAGATCCTTGATGGTGTTCTTTTCTTTTTTCAAAAGTCTTCCCTGGACCATGCTCTTCAGACTGTATAATTTCTGTTTATCACTCTTCAGGTTCAAAGACTTTTTTTCTCTTATATTGCCATTATGCCACTGAAAACCATCCAGTAATTAAGTATTTAACTTTTAAAACCTCTTCCTCTTGTAATAGAGAATCACAAAAAGGTGCCAACATAGTACAGTGGGAGACACTATGTATCTTTCATCCTGTTTATTCCAGTGGTTATATCTTATATAATTATTGTACAATATCAAAACCAAGCAATGACATTGGTACAATGCGTGTATATAGTTCTATGTCATTTAATCATATGTGTAGATTTGTGTAATGACCACTGCAATCAAAATACCAAATTATTCCATCATCAGGAAGACCTCTCTTGTGCTACTCTTTTACAGTCATACCACAACTTATCTCCACCACCTAACCTCTGGAAACCACTAATCTGCTTTCCATTTCTATAATATTGTTATTTTGAGAATTATATATATATATGGAATCATATATGACCTTTTGAAATTGATTTTTTTCATTCAGCACAATGCCCTTGAGATCCAATGAAATTATTATATATAGCTTTTTCCTTTTATATTGCTGAGTAGAATTCCATAATATGGATATAGCAGTTCATTTAACTATTTACCTATTGAGAGACATTTTGACTGTTTCCAGTTTTGGGTTATTACAAGTAAAGCTATGAACAATCCTGTTCAGGTTTTTATGAAGACCTAAGTTTTCATTTCTCTAGAATAAATGTCAAGAGTGATTCTGGGTTGTATGATGACTGCATGTTTAGTTTTTAAAGAAAATGTCAAATTATTTGCCAGAATGGCTCTACTATTCTGTATTTCCACCAGCAACGAATGAGATCCATTTTTTCTGTATTCTTCTTACCAGTATTTGGAATTTTCACTATGTTGATTCTTTTTAGTTTTATACTTTTATACTTTGCATTTAAATCTATGATTCACTTTGAGTTGATTTTTGTATGAAGTGTGAATTTTCAGCTTATTCTTTTGCTTATGGATATCCAATTGCTCCAGGGTCATTGCTGAAAAGACTATCTTCTCTCCATTGAATTGTTTTTGCAATTGGCTGTACTTGAGTAACAATATTTTGGGTCTCTCTATTCTGTTACATTGACCTCTGAGTTTATCTCTCTGCCAATAGTACGTCTTATTACTATAGTTATATGTCTTAAAATCTGTTGGTTGTTTTTTCCTGTGTGAATTGGCCACATCTTTCTCATTCTTTGTATGCCAAGTAATCTTGGATTCTATCCTGGATATTGTGACTGTGATGCTATGTAGACTGTGGGTTCTTTTATAATCCCATGGAGGGTGTTTATGTTTTTTTTTCCTCTTCTTAACCAATCAACCTAGTTTAAGCTCAGACAGGAAGTTCTGTCTTGTTTTCTTTTCTTTTTCTTTCTTTCTTTTTTTTTTTTTAAGATTCTTATTTATTTATTTGGCAGATAGAGATCACAAGTAGTCAGAGAGGCAGGCAGAGAGAGAGGAAGGGAAGCAAGCTCTCTGCTGAGCAGAGAGCCCGATGTGGGGCTCCATCCCAGGACCCTGGGATTATGACCTGAGCTGAAGGCAGAGGCTTAATCCACTGAGCCACCCAGGCACCCCTGTCTTGTTTTCTTATCGGCAGTGCTTCCAATCTCAGTTCCGCTTTCAAATTCTTTTCTATTTTCTTTTCAGACTTTCCCACACCTCCATCACTCAGGTTCAGTCTGAGATTTGGGCCATGGTTTAAATCTCAGTTCAAGACATAGAGCTTCTGCTATGTTGTTTTGGGTCTATCACACACATGTGTTTCTCGGGGTTAGTATGAAACTTGAGCAATGGTCTAAATATTAAAGGTTATGTTTTAGATTTGTCCGGTCCATGAACAAATCAGAGGTGAGTGTTAAGTGTTATGCTGAGTTAGTTAATCACCTTCCATAAATCTCTCCTTTCCAGAATTCTGGTTACATTTTCTAGCCTGCAAGTTTCCCCTTTCATGATTCCTTTAGACAGGAACACAAGGTTCTATTTGAGGTTAGCCATCTACATGATTTATATTTCTACAACTCGGTGTGTTCTTAGTAGAATAGGCATGGAACAAAAGACACTCAGAAAATTCACCCCTTTATGGATTGCTTTTCCAACTTCTGACTTCCTTCCACAATCCACTTGTTTTTATGTACTTTTCAGAACATTCACATAGTTGCTTTATTAATATTCTCAAGATTTTAGTTGTAATTCACCAAACAGAGAAGCTGTAGTGGGCTTTAGTGTCTTGATGGGACCAAACCTTCTTTTATCTTTGTGGGAAGGTTTTTAGTTACAAATATAATTTATTTAAGATATAGAGCTTTTCATAATTCTATTTCTTCTGTGTCAGTTGTGATAAATTCTATTTTTGTTAGGTTGTACTCTTTAAGGAAATTGTCCATTTCATCTAAGTTATTGAATTTATTGTCAAAGTAGTTCAAAATAGTATTCCTTTAATCTATATAATATCTACAGTGATATTCTTGCTTTCGTCCCTGATAATGATAATTTATTCTATCAATGATATGGGCTGAAATGTGTTCCCTCAAAATTCTTATAATGAAGCCCTAACTCCCAGTATCTCAAAATTGGCTCTATTTGGAGTAAGGGATTTGGAAGAGGTGATTAAATTAAAATAGGACCATCAGGGTAGGCCTTAATCTACTATGACTGGTGCCCTAATAAGGACATTAGAACACACAGAAAGACACCAGAGGTATAGAGTGGCAATGAGAAGCAGCCAGCCGGTGGCCATCTGCAAACCAGTGAGAGAGGACCTCAGAGGCAGCCCTGCCAGCATGTTGATTTCATACTTTCAGTCTCCAGAACTGTGAGAAAATGATTTTCTGTTGTTTGGTATTTGTCTTTTGTTATGGAATACCAGCAAACTAATACAGTCTTGCTAATTTACTACTTTTATTAGACTTTTCAAACATCAGCTTTTGCTTTTTCTCCATTTTTGATTTCACTGATTTCTTATTTCCTTTGCGTTCAATTTGTTCTTCTTTTATGAGCTTAAGGAGAATGCTGAAACAATTTATTTTAAAACTCCTTTCTGGGGCTCCTGGGTGGCTCAGTGGGTTAAAGCCTCTGCCTTCAGCTCAGGTCATGATCTCAGGGTCCTGGGATCGAGCCCCACATTGGGCTCTCTGCTCAGCGGGGAGCCTGCTTCCTCCTCTCTCTCTCTGCCTACTTGTGATCTCTATCTGTCAAATAAATAAATAAAAATTTTAAAAAAACCACAACTCCTTCTTTCCTAGAATAAGCATTTTTAGTCATAAATCTCCTTTGAAAATGTTTTAGCTTCACCCCACAAATTTTCATGTACTTTTCTTCTTTGACCCATGTTGATTTTCTAGATACCTTATTATCTATTACCAACATAATTATCTGGTGGTGAGACAGCATATTTTGTATGACTTCCATCCTTTGCAATTTACTTAACTATGGGCCAGCATTTGATCTACATAGACTATTCCACATGCATTTGTTGCATGTAGTGTTCTAAAAGTATCATTCATCTTGTGTTAATATAGCCACATTAAACTTCTTATGCTAGGTGTTTGCATGGTGCATTATTTTCCATCTTTTTACTTAAAACTTGTCTTTATGTTTAAATGGAAAAGCATATAGTTGGATTTTTTTTTTCCCTATCTTACAATCTTTGCCTTAGAGAGTTTAGTCCATTACACTTTTTACTGATATGATTGGGTTGAAATCTACCATCTTCCTTTGTTTTCTATTCTTTCTGTTCTTCTTTCCTTTCTTATCTTTACTTTTTCTGGGCAGGGAGGAGAGACAGCAGTTTTTCCCATTTTGTCTCTTAGAGTTGGCTTTTAGTTATGCCTCTTTGGTTCGTTGTGTGTGATTCTAGGATTTGTAATATACATTATTAATATATCTTTTTGCATTAATATTTCACATATAATGTAAGAAATATACAACAGTATAATTTCACATACACTCCTCTCATCCTTTGTTGCCTATTTTATTCTCACATTACAAATCTCATAGTACTTATCATTCATTTTGCTTTAAACAAGTATCTCAGTATTTCTAAGAAAGTAAAACTACTCTATATTTATCCACAATACTCTACTCACCATTTCCAGAGCTCTCATTCCTTCCTATATGTAGATCTGAATTTCCATCTGGAAATTCCTCCAGCATTTATTTCCCGTAATGTGCAGTATAGGTTACCAGTGGATATATTGTTTTTATCTGAAAATGTTTAATTTGCTTTCAATTTTGAAAGATATTTTCCTGTGTGTCAATCCTAATTTTGACAGTTCCCCCCTTCCCTGCCACACCTCTTAGCACCTTAAAGATCTTATCCCATTTATTCCTAGCATTGTTCCTAATGAAATGGTTAGTTGTCACATCATTTCCTTAGTGAGACTTTCCCCCTATGGTTGCTTTTAAGAATTTAAATTTTTACCTTGGAATTTTATCAGCTTGACTATAAGGTTTTCTCTTTATTTATCCTGCCTGGGGTATGCTTGATTTCTGGATGGGTTTTTTTTTTTTTTTTTTTAAACCAAATTTGGAAAAACTTCAGCTATCTTTCCTCAATTACATTTTTCTGCTCCATTTTCTCTCTCTCCTGTTTGGTTCTGTCTCACAGGTTTTTGAGTCTCTGTTAATTAAGAGCCCCTCCCACCCCTTTTCTTTTTCAAAGACTATTTGACAGAGAGAGCGACTCAGAGAGCACAAGCAGGGGGGATGGCAGAAGGAGAAGCAGGCTCTCCGCTGAGCAGGGAGCCTGTGCAAGGTTAGATCCCAAGACCCTGTAATCATGCCCTGAGCTGAAGGCATACTCTTAACTGACCGAATCACCCATGTATCCTGAAACAAACAAACAAAAAAAACCCCTTTTATTTTGGATACATTTTTAACTTATTTTTATTTATTTTATTATTTAAACATTCTATTTATTTGACAGAGAGACAAGGAGAGAGAGAACACAAACAGGGAGAGTGGGACAGGGAGAAGCAGGCTCCCTGCTGAGAAGGAGCCCCATGTGGGCTGGATCACAGGTCCCTGGGGACATGATGCTTAATGAATGGGCCACCCGGGCACCTCTTTTTCACTTATTTCTAATTATTCTGTTTTGCCTCAATCCCAACCAATAGTTTTTGATTTGTTATTATATTCTTTAGTTTTAATATTTCTATTTGTTTTTTTTTCAATAATTTTCATATAGATCCTGAAATTCCCTATTTCTTATTTGTTCTCTTCTATTTATTCTAACCTTTTCCTATAGATTCTTTAATTTATTTATTATAATTAAGGCCCTTATTTGCCACTTCTAACACATGGGTTATCTTTACCCATTTCTTTATATTTCTAGTGATTGTGAATGTTATTTTCTATTTAACAACATATGAAGCAATGAAGTAATGTCAATGCCTCATCAAAGCAAGTGAAATTAACGTTTTTATACATATCTTTGGACTCTATTTCCCCATTTTTTAAATGATAAAATAATTTGCATGTAGCGATTTTGATCCTGATATTTTCCAAGAACTTGGTTTTTCTGTATTTGAAATTATGTTAATAACAACAATGTGACAGTTGTGGAAATACAGTCACAAATGATTTACTATGGAAGGACCTCTCTCATCCCTGAAGTTAACAGTTTAGTTATAGGTAGTGTAGTCAATATAGTTTTCTTATAAATGATAGGCAGCTTTTGAAGAGGGCAGATCAAGGGAGTCCAAGAAGAGAAGACCTACAAAGACAGAGAAGATGAAACAGTAACTTAGAGTTTTAGGGGTAAATCCCAACACCACATTTTGACAAACCAAGCCCGCAGGATATGAGTAAGCATCAGAATCTGGATAGATAAACCATGCCCTTGGAGATCCAATGGAGTTGTAGAGAGACAAGAGTTACAGAAGGATTACTAGGTCAAAATTCAAGTTTACAGAGATACCAGCCAAAGAGAAGGGTAGAGACAAGAAGGCATAAAAGTTTTCAGTGAACAGAAGTGTCTCAGGATCTGTGAAGAGTAAGCAGGCCCCTTGACAGGAGAGGGAGAATAGGGTTATCATTTAAGGCAAGGAGCTGTCTTCTCTCTGCCCTTCTCTCTGCAATTACTAGGGAAATTCTCATTAGCATTTAAGAACTCTACCTTCTAAGAAGATGGAGGAAGAGACTTGTTGATTATACTTTCAGTCAATGAAGAGGCAAAAAGAGCCTAGATCTTACTTTTGGTAGTTGTTTATTCTCTTGGAAAACCCTGGACTCTTTTCAAGTAAAATGGACAATCTTAAAGGAAAGACATCAGATGGACAAAAGGAAATTAAGTAGCCTAGTCACAGCATGCTTTACTTTGCCACGGAAACCACGTAAGATGTGTTGGAAGACATAATTCTTTACAATAAAAACCTACGCACGTATGTATTGTAAGCAGGCTCCACACTGGGTGTTCCCCCATGTGGGAGTCCCCCCATGCGGGGACTGAATTCATGACTGAGAGATGAAGACCTGAGCTGAGATCAGGACTCAACTGCTTAACCCACTGAGCCAAGGTGCCCCAATAAAAACGTCTTTAAAAAATATATAAACTATATTTCTTACATTCTTTTCATTTAATTTCTATTTTCTATTTTTATTTTATTTTGAATATCCCAAATTTCTTAAATGATACTGAATTTAGACCATCACTGTATTTTAATTTTTAATCTATTTTTAGTGTACATTTGTAAGGCAAATTTACTTTTAAAGATTTAACAATATGTACTTAGTAATATGTTAGGGATAAAAAAAATCACAATACAGTGATATTTGAGATATTGAGCAAATTTCTTCATTTAACAATTAGCACATTTAGGAACACTGAACAAAATCCTTCCATCAGATAATTCAGTCTAATAGGTTAAGAAAATTATGTGAATTATAGCCCAAGGTGGCAACTGATGTGTCAGGAAGACCAAGCAAGTACATGCTGGGTTAAGTCTTGAAGAATGTGTATAGGGATTTGTCAGGTAGAAGATATGGCAAGCCAAGGCAAGCTCGAATAGTATGTGGAAAAGCCCACAGTCGTCAAATTGTACAATTTGTTTGTGGGAAGGTGAAGAGTTAAATAAGGGCCAAATTCTCAAACTTTTCCCTCAAGCACCAATTTTGGTAGACCAACTGTTACCTTACTCTTTGCTCTCTTGCTAAAGAAAGCATAGTATCCTTGAGAATGAATAATAAAGAGAGAACAGTCATTCCCACATGTGGGTACTTTACTAGTAATAATAATTCTACAGGAGCACCTGGGTGGCTCAGTGGGTTGGGCATCTGCCTTCGGCTCAGGTCATGATCTCAGGATCCTGGGATCGAGCCCCTCATTGGGTTCTCTGCTCAGCAGGGAGCCTGCTTCCCCCTCTCTCTACCTGCCTCTCTGCTTACCTGTGATCTCTGTCTGTCAAACAAATAAATAAAATATTAAAAAAAATACTGCTACATTCTTCATTAAGATCAAGATAGTTTAAACCTCACGGTTTTGAAAGGTAGGTAATACAGAGTCAGAAGTGGGTGGCTCAGGTAGATGGGGAGTTTGGTTTCCTCACAATAATTATTGATAGCTCTCCACAACTAAACTGCATTCTGTGAAAAATCATGTGCTCGCTAAGCAAATAAGCAGTTTAACAGTCTCACACTTCCTTCTAATCAGACCCCAAGCTCTCCTAGATGGAAATTCTACAGCTGTTCTAGGTTATAAACTAAGGAAGTTAGAGTCAGAGGGGCAACATGACTTGCAAGAAGATGGTAGGCCTAGAATTCAAGTGGTTTAACCACCAGGTCTATGCTCCAAACCACTCTTCTCCTAATGGAGGGGTTAGAAGAGAACTTTGAGTTGGGAGAGGAACAGAATCTTTTATTTTTATTTTTTTAAAATGGTGATCACTCTGGCAGAATAGAGAATGAACTGGAATAAGAAGAGACTAGTGGTCAGGAGACACAATCCTGGTGAGTTGGATCTGCTACATTTCAGTCTGCCATAACATGTAGAGTTATTTAATACTCGTTAAATTCAAATACTTATAATTGTTACTAAATATATCCAAACATAATAAAAGCTATAACCTCTGGAGTCTGAACTATTATCTTTGACTCAAATGATTATAGACAATGGTTAATGAAATTAGGGGGAAAAAAACCAACAAAATCCATGCCTGCCAAAGGCAGAGAAGTTGTTCTCTGGGGTGCCTGGGTGGCTCAGGCAGTTAAGCGTCTGACTCTTGACTTCCACTCAGGTCATGATCTCAGGGTTCTGAGATCGAGCCCCGTGTTGGGCTCCCCATTGGACCTGGAGCCTGCTTAAGATTCTCTCTTTCCCTCTGCCCCTCCCCACTCTAAAAAATAAAAAGTTAATATAAAAGCTATGAAGTTACAATCAAGAATAGCTTTAAAAATCATATTTGTTAGTATGCAACTGGATTCTAGTATTCCATGATGAACTTTTAATTCTCAAGTGTACCATCACAATAATACTTCTGCTCTGTCTTTTACAGGAGCTAGGACAAAGATTAAAAACAAATGAAAAAAAAAATTAATTTGGCCCAGCCTACTGGTTATTCTTTTGCTAAAAATATCTAATTCAACAATAATTTCAAAAGCTCAATGTGAGCCTTCCATTTAAGAGTTCTTTTATGATAAGTGATACAACATTCTAGGTGTCCATAGTAGAAAACACTCTTATTTTGCAAAACCTCAAAGTTCACACCTATGTGTCTATTACCCACCTTGCAAGAAACTGGTATCATTTTATGGTTCAGAAAACTGAAAATCAGAAGCTAATGATTTTTGAGTTAGCTGTGGGGAAATATTTTTAAATATAGAATGTTCCTTACCATACCTCACTGTCTCCCAACAAATATACTACCCAAGTATCTGTAACTACTGATGTTCACTGTTTGAATCTGCAGTATTACCTCAACTTACACATAGACACATGGCTCAAAACAGATTTTAATTCTGAGTTCTTTATTTTATTTATTTATTTTTTTAAAGATTTTTATTTATTTATTTGACAGACAGAGATCACAAGCAGGCAGAGAGAGAAGGAGGGGAAGCAGGCTCCCTGCTGAGCAGAGAGCCGGATGCGGGGCTCGATCCCAGGACCCTGGGATCATGACCTGAGTAGAAGGCAGAGGCTTTAACCCACTGAGCCACCCAGGTGCCCCAATTCTGAGTTCTTTAAATTGAAGAGTTTATCTTACTAAAGTCACTCAATATTTAAAAGTTATACAGGAATCCTTCCTCAAATTAAAACAAAATGTAGTTTTTCCATATTTCTAATTTATTTTCTCATTTTTTGCAATTGAGGGCAAGTCTAAAATAATTCTTATTTATTTCAGGACACTGGTAATTCACCACCTCACGTAATGGAAGATGGTTTTCACCATAAAGAAAATGAAATACTTTTACTTGTTTATAGGGAGAATTCAATATCAGAAGAAAGCAGGCTAGAAGAAACAGTGAAGGCACACATGGAAGCCCAGACATATATGAGATACTTTACTACATAAGTCTAAATTATCTGAATCATATCTAATGAATCAATGAACCTCTGATGCTCTTTTACAAAGTTTAAAAGAAAAGTAAATACTGTAATAAAAGTTTAATGAGACTTGAGATGTTACAAAGTTTAAAAATCCTGAAAGATTTTAACTAAGAATTTAAAACAAGGTGATAGTTAAGCTTTTATTTTATTTTTAGAGATTTTATTTATTTATTTGACAGAGAGAGAGAGAGATCACAAGTAGGCAGAGAGGCAGGCAGAGAGGGGTAAGCAGGCTCCTCGCCAAGCAGAGAGCCCAATGCGGGGCTCGATCTCAGGACCCCGAGATCATGACCCAAGCCGAAGGCAAAGGCCTAACCCACTGAGCTACTCAGGCGCCCTGATAGTTAAGCTTTTAAACAAGTTTGGGAAATTATAAGAATGTGTCATTATTGAGAAAAAGGTAAGAATACACATTATGGGAAAAGACTGTTGGGATGATTCCATATTTATTGTTTTACTTTTATGTATGTAGATTTAACTCCAGCTAGCAATGGACTTGAAGGTCACAGCAAATGAAACTATTTCTTGTTTCACCAAACTATATAGAACAAGCTGCAAGTTCCTGATGTGAGGAAATTTTGGGCAAAACGAGTACCATCATCAACAATGATTTTCTACAGTAGAACATAGTTAATTACCAAAACAGTTTAAACATTTAAAATATTTGATTTTGTGCATATTGGAAGATACTGAAAATATTTATTCTTCCAGGATTTCCATTTAAAAGAACAATTACAGAAGAGCTGTATATTTAGCTGCTTTGTATAATCACATCCAACAGACATTTCTAGAAAAAAATATTACACCAAAATCTATTTGATTCACTTGCTCCCTGTCCTCTGAGACTCTAGACTCTATTATGTCAACTCTTGATTTTCTTAAATGGTTTATCTACTTTCTAGATTCCCTTAATAACTTAAGAGTCTATCTTTCATTACCCTGGCAATTTCTGCACTCTTAAAAGGTAGAGACGGGATACAATTAGACTATTGTATGATGTATGATGTGCGGTGAGTATGTTTCCCAATGTATTTATTTGCCAAAAATAATTTTTTTTACTGCCTGTTTTATGTTACCTACTAAAAAGTTCTTTACTCCATCATTACTGCAAATAAGTCTTGATCAATATTTGAATTTTACTATGTACATTTTAACTTCCCAATTATGATATTTAAAAATCTACTTTATGTAGCTTATAAAAATTTGAGTATATTTTTTAAATGAAAGTTTTGTCTGGACTATTTGGAAATTTTTTTGTTTGATATATAGTAAATATGAATTAAACATATGAAAAATACACATATCTAACTGAAATGTTCCACAATCTAAAATGCTTATAAGATTATATATATTTCTCATTGCAAAAATCTGATAACAAAACAATGTAGTACAGCTCTGCAACTTCATATATAAGTCAAGAAGGATATCCATATATTCTCCTTTCACCTCTATCTTTTAGTGCTTTTGAGTGCCATTCAAAGAATTATTTGGGAATTATCAACGTAATTATATTTTCAAGAGAAGTGATTTCAAAGGAAAACAGAAATTTTATTTTATCATAAAATAAACAATACAATTAACTAGGGCACCTGGGTGGCTCAGTGGGTTAAAGCCTCTGCCTTTAGCTCAGGTCATGATCCCAGGGTTCTGGGATCAAGCCCTGCGTTGGGCTCTCTGCTCAGCAGGGAGCCTGCTTCCCTTTCTCTCTCTCTCTGCCTGCTTGTGATCTCTGTCTGTCAAATAAATAAATAAAAATCTTAAAAAAAAATAAAAGTAAAAAATGCAAAGAAAGATTTCCACTATTCTTTGGCTCCAGAAATGAATTTTTTTTCTGAGATTTTAGAGGATTTCTGGTTCTTTGCCCTAACAATCAAGAATTTTCCACATTTGTATCTTAAAAACTAACTTAAAGAGAATGTGCTAATCTATACTGCACAAGCAAAGATCAGGAGCATAACAAGAAGGGAGGATGGGAAGTAGGCAGTAATGAAATGTATTGTCAATAAAGAACATAAACATAGGGGTGCCTGGGTGGCTCAGTCAGTTGAGCAGCTGACTCTTGATTTTGGCTCATCTCAGGGTTGTGAGATGGAGTACCTACTGGGATCCACACTCAATAGGGAGTCTGCTTCTCCCTCCTGTGTCCTCCCCCCAGGTTTTTCCTAAAATAAATAAAAAAAAAACAAACAAACCATAAAAAAACTGACCAAAAGTTGGCCTGCTTTTTATTTTCACCATGCACCAATAATAGTGTCAATTCCTCTTTGGGGTGAAAGATTCTGCACACACCCCATCCCCTGCCCCTTTGGTAAGCCAATGAAAGAGACTCACCTCATCTTTTCTTACAGTCTCCTAGCTTCTTTCTTTCTTTCTTTCTTTCTTTTTTTTTTAAAGATTTTATTTACTTATTTGACAGACAGAGATCACAAGTAGGCAGAGAGGCAGGCAGGGAGAGGGGGAAGCAGGCTCCTTGCTGAGCAGAGAGCCGGATGCGGAGCTCGACCCCAGGACCCCGGATCATGACCCGAGCCAAAGGCAGAGGCTTTAACCCACTGAGCCACACAGGTGCCCCTCCTGGTTTATTTCTTATAAAATGTCCTTACCTCACGGAGATTAGTTGATGAGGAAGTGTTGTCCTTAAATTCTGTCCTTACACAGAAGCTATCAATAGTTACTGATTTTCTTCATGCCCAAATCAAAGGTTTGTGTGGTTTTATAGTGAGTTGCCAGGAAAGCAAGGATAAATATAGGACTGCCAAGAAGAACAGACTATAAGAGAAAGCAAGATCTTTAAACAAAGTATCAAGCTATAGCTATTGCAGAGATTAATTAAAACTAAATTATATGTGAAGAAAAAAGTCCTGAAAATTAGGGATGCATTTGCGGAAATGTAAAGAAGGGCATACTTGAGTTAGATGAACAAGGAAAAAAGTGCTGTATTAAATTTAAATCAGTAATGAGTATACTACATAGTTTACAAAGCACCTTTCCATAAAATACATGATCTCATTTGAGATCTCAAAAATCCTGTGAGGCAGACATTATAACAAAGTGGGAGGGAGTATACAGAACTGAGGATAGAATATTGGCTCCACCACATAGTAATTATGTGAACTTGGGAATAGTAACTGCTTTATACCTTGGTTTCTCCAAATGAAAAACAGTGGTGATGAATGTCTCTACCTCATAGCTACTATGGGATTAAATGAGATACTATATACAGCACTTTAATATACTACCTGGTCCATTTTAAGTGCTCAATAATGCTATTATTATTATAATTTTATAGGTGAAGAAACATACTGGGAGAGATTAAATTCAAAGTCATCTGACTACTAAGTAGAAAAGCTAACAGTAGAATTCTAGACCGACTACATTCCTACCACCCTTATTATTATAATTAGATATTATTAGACTATCTACTTAGATATTATTATGAATATCTACTTTTAATTAGAGTATGGATTAACCTTTTGCACTGTTTTTATTTATTTATTTATTTGCAGCTGACAATGTCATTTGAGTTTGACAAATTCAATGGTATTATTAACATCATTTTCTATTTTAAAAACACTTCTTTTGGTGGGAATAGAAGTTAATCAAAGGCATTGAAAAGAAATGGGTCTCCACGGACAACTGGGGTGGAGTCTACAATCCAGGGCTGGAAAAAGTTAATTTTGGTTTTTCTGTAAACCTCAGAAAAATGAAAAGTCTATTAGGTGGTAGACAGCAGAAAGACTGCAAGCTCTGTGAGTGGAGGGATGCTTGTTTATGGCTCTATCTCAAGACTACAGAACAGTGATTAGTAGGTGCATAAATAAATGTTTAATGAATATTTAAATTAAAAATCAACTTTGAAACACATCCTTAAGAGGATCTGCTTTATTCTGACATGCTTTCTTTTCTATCTTTAATTATATAATAACTAAAAAGTCTATCATATAGTCACCCACCCATAAAAATAGGGGGTTTTTAATCAAAAGATTCAGAGTAAGAAATAAAAGACTAAATAAGGCCTTAAATAGCTTTATTGAAATCTGTATAAATAAACATGCACATTTCAAATGTAAACTCAAGTGAACTCAAGTGCAGACAAAATTTTAACCTCTGTCATGCAGGAGGTTAGTTTACATTAAAAAAAAAAAAAAAAGAAGAAAAGCAAGAAAAGAAAGGAAAAGAAAAGAAAAGAAAAAAAAAAAAACCCAAAGCAGCTTTTAAAATACCAGGATGAAAAACCAGCTTTAATATCAAGGTATAAAGCAAAGCCATGATCAACATACCTCATTTATCCTGGTCAAATGCATTTTTTCTTTTAACTTTTAAATGCTAACATAAATAAATAATTTACCAAAATGTGCACTCACAGAGTGAACTTTTATTTACAATACACAATTTATAATCTATTGTATTTGATTAGTTCAAGTGAAGAACATTATACTTTTTGCTTTAATAACAGTGGGACACAAAGCAATTTCTCAGGTAGTCGATATGTGAAATGTGCCCCAGCATTTAGATTTTCTATTAAAGGCAGTATTGTATGCCAATCAACAATACATTCTTTCAACTAGATTAAAGGGAAAAAGCAGCAAATGAAAAATGTTTCAAATGTTCACACGTATTTTTGGCATCCTGGATCCTTGAATGTGGTGAACTTAAATCAAATTCAAGGTTTGTATGCTTTATATACTATACAGGTTCTGACTCTAGAACATGCAATGCCAATTTTCTTATAACAAGTTACCTTCTGAGAAAAGCTGTAAGGCTATGGTGAATTCCATCAGGAACACACAAAGAAAGTTAACAGACCTACCTTTAAAGCCAATTGTCCATTAATGATTTAAAGGCCAGTATATGAAAAAAATTTCTCATCTTAAGCTTGATGTAGTTATTACTATGGATACAGAATATTCTTAAGTCTGTCCTTCTATTACAATAATTGGAAGAGCTAAAAGTTGCCAAATTACCAAAAAATGGGGTAGAGAAAAACAGACAGCAAAAATTTTAATTTTGGACCACACCAGATTAAAGATACGCATTTTAAAGCAAGTCAAAAAATTTTTGAGTATCTAAGCAATAGATCCAAATAGCAGTAAAAAATACTTACATTTAACTGAAAAATGATTTTAGATGGAGTGTGAAATCTAGAACCTGTTTCCACAGCAGCAGTAAGATGAACATAATATTCTGGATTTTTAGTGATACTACAAAAGAAAATAACTTTTCCAAGATTGTTTCTTATATCATGATTTGGTTTTTTAATAGGCCCATGTAGATTACCAGGGATAGATTTGAAAATTTGGTTTTCCAAGAATACTACTGCAGTATTTATGCCACATTGATACTGCAGCTAAATATTATAGTAATATATGTGGCAGCCTAATGCACATGAACTAGATTATCCAAAAACTAAGTTCAGCCATAGTTTTCTTGCAGTATTAGAGCAAATAAATGACCAACATCCACAAATTTAACATTTGTCATCAATTAACTCACATCCAAAAAATTAAAGAAAACGTAATTCATCAAAACAGCAGCAAACTTAAAAGGGATTTATTTGTGATTTCCTATATATATTTAGCTTGTAATTACAAGACTGTAAATGTATTAAGAGACAATTTCTGTTAAAGTTTTCATTGTGTTTCACTTCAAGTACTGCACAAGTTAAAATCTGATAAAGGATTTACATTCGGTTATCTGAAACTCCCCATCTCAGACTTTTGTTTAATGTGGTGGGTAACTTCATCATTTCAATAGATACCACCAGCAGGAAAGTCTCTCTTTTATGGCTTCTAGGACTTTCATTAGTTAGTGTGCATACAGTTTTCGTTTTCTATATCATTGTCATTATCATTGCTATCTTCATCACTTTCTAATGGGATGCCTGTGGCAGCTGAAGCACCTTTAGTTTCTCGGTCAAGAGGAAAAAAGCCAGTTCCACTGAAAGTGTCTTGTCTCTGGTAGAAGAGTACATATGCCGCTTTGGACTGTTGAAACAAATAAAGCATGTTAAAATCGTCATGATTCTCAAAGATCACATTAAGTATACTACGTATTTTTCAGCTGGTAATCCATTTTGGTCATAGGGCATAAATCAAACAGAAAAATCACACATGGTCAAAAGAAGTTACTAAAATTGGTTTAAATATAAGATGACATCTATATATAAAGGCGGAATAGTCACCAGAATGAACATTTTTATTCTCTATTACATTGGTTGAACAGAAAAGTAAATGCAACTATTTCATAGACTGACCTAGTTACTCTAACATGAAACAATTCTATGCTTCTTCCCTCCCATCTCTAAGGAAAAGGTAAGCTTCTTTCTAACACTAATCACTCTAAGTTTGCTTTAGAGTCCAGCTTTTCCTACTGTTAAGGATATTGCTCCATTCATCATCACTACGTATCTTTAGTAAGTTCTTTATCTACTGGACTTCTTGGCATAACAAATACTCAAGTCTTTTCCCATCCTAAATCCCTCTTCATTCTATTGCCTTCTTCTAGTTGCCAGGCTGGCAGACAGAGTTGTCAAATATTCATTTTTCACTCTCGTGCACACTCCTCAATTCAGTAATGATCTGTTGCCCCAATCATTCTAATGAAATGCCTTTCACTAGAGGCAATAATCTGCTATAGACAAATTAAATGGGTGCTTTTTAAAGTTCTTTTAGTCAATCTCTCAGTAGCATTTAATGGTTTACTCCTCCTCTTTTATGCATCAAATAATTTTTGGCATTTATGACACTATTTTTCCTTAGATCTTCTATCTCCATGGTTGTTTCTTTTTTTGTGTTCTCATTAAGTCCTAACCTTAAAAAAAAAAAAAAAATCACGTTCTATCCTCTGCCCACCACTCTTTCTCAATCTGTATCTTCTCACTAGGTGACTTATTCAAACCTATGGCTTCAACTGCTACCTAAGACCAATAATGCAAATTTATAACTTAAGCTAGTTCTTACTCCTGAACTCTAGTCCTGTTAGTCCCACCTTCTAATGGAAAATTCCCCAGAGCTATCATATAAGTAGCTCAAATTTCAACAGCAAATATTCTTCCTATATTTCCTATCGTGGTAAATGCTGAAGTAAGTCATCTTCAACTTCTTCCTCTTTGCATTTCTATGTCTTTATTTATATCCAATCTTGATCAAGTTCTAATAATTCTATTCAGGAACTATCTTATAAATCTATTTCCCCCTTGTCTATACATTACACCACAACCTTAAATTTAGAAGCTTGTATTGCAGAAATGACACCCTTCTTTTAGCTGGAGGCTGTAATGGTCTTTCTGTTTCTTTTCTCAGTGCCTTCCAAATTTAATACTATTCTATTGCTTAATAACCACCCATGCTTCTCATAGTCTTTAAGAAAAGCTCTAAACCCTGAAGAATATCATCCTTTTTGATCTAATTGCCAAGTTTAAGTTTAGCCTAATTTCTGCCCCATATTCCTAACAAGTATGTCCTTTCAATAATACCAAATTATTTGCTGTTTTCCTAAATGTCATGTTCTGTCATGCCTCCTTGCTTTTGTAGGTATTGTTTTTCTGCTTAGAACACCTTTACTTCTTTTGTTTAACTTACTTCCATTTGCAAAGTTGCAGACTCAGGTCAAACACCACTTTCTCACGCAATCTTCCCTGCACTGGTCCTATCTCTAAACCCTAAATCAATGGAGAGATGGCTGTCCTGTTTCCATGCAGTCAAGATGTTTCATAGTACTTATGATTTAACTGTTAATTTACTTCTCTGTCATTTCTGGACTTTAAGCCTCTTCAAGTCACAGATAGCTGTCTTTTAATCTTGTTTAGAATTGAGTCCTATATAAAGAAGGTACTCAAATACCGGCTGACTAAATGAAGTATCACTGTAGGTAATTTCAGGATGTTTTGGTTGGGAGATTTAGAGAGAAGAACACAACTGAAAAGTGATGGTTGAGGCCTGAAATTGGAAGTCTAAATATAAACTGGAAATGTAATTAATTTAGGCACATACATATTTAAAAAATATTAGTGTTCAAGTCTCTTTGTTAGGGAGTTAAGTAATAGTACACAATATATATACACACATAGATAAAGATATAAAATATCTGTAGAGACAACTCAAAATTATTTCATATCTGTTCACCCAACAATGGATTAAAACTATGTCAACAATAGGGCTCAGAAGTTTATTAATTTATTAAACTGGACAATATAAGTTAAAGACTTAAGGCATTACAAACTAAAGAAAAAGCTAGTCTCTGTCCTCAAAGAATGTAAAATTTAAACTGGGAAATATGAGCTCCATGCTCACAGGAGCAAATACTACATTTCTCACTCTTCGTACTATTGTGATCAAATAGTAAAATTTTAGGAATACAAACTTTAATAGAAAAATAAACCCTTATGAAGCCAAGTCTTCGCTTTCTTCTTAGAATAAACTTGTCATCTCCTCACCAATCAATATTTGTTAATGAAAATATGCTCTGCTGGGAAGCAAAACAAATGCCAATATTTTGGCTCTACCTGTGGCTAAAAAACTGATGCAAATATGAACAGATATTACTTCCTCATTTTTCTACTATTCAGAAAATATCCAAGTAACAGATACTCAAGGTCAATTAAAAAAAATTTCTCTAATTTGTTTCATCCAACCATGTAATTTTGAGTTTAAATGTTTAAGTGTCACAAAGCATAAGACTTTACTTTAAAAATCGCAGGTATGGTAATGGAAGGCCCTTAAAGATTTTTCCTTTTCTATTTTAGTACTCTAAGTAGTCAATGTCCCCAAATGTCTGAACCTATTTTCCAAAGGAAAATTTTATTATTTTCATTAGAAAACTCCATTTTTCATGAAGAAATTTATGCTTCTTTTAGTAGGCAAATTTGGAGACAAATTTCCACTTAGAGGACAACTTTACATTTCTTTAAATCAGAGAAAGTCTCTCTTAACTATTAGAAACTGCTAAAATATAGACTGTAGTGTTTCATGGGAGCTTTTAAAGTGCCTCTTGTGATTTTCAGGAAATAAAGACATACTTACCACAATCTGGTCTTCAGATGCAGTTGAGACACTACTGTCATCAAAGTAGTACCATTTTCCATCATCTTTATTTTTTGCGAAAGCAGTATCTAATGAAAAAATATAATCACTTCTGTGACTGAAATGATCTATGGTTTCCTGGGGGGAACCCGCAAAACTTTACAATCATCTATATAAGGAATACATATTAAAATTACATGACAATCATCTACACAAGACCTAAAGACCTATCTATTAAACATTCAACTGATTCCATTGATTACAGGTTTTAATATATTCCCTACAATCTAAATGCCCAAGATAATTTTCAAAGACATTGAAATTTGTGACTTTTTCATCCCAAAGACACACAGAATAGATTTATTATTTTTCAGTTCACAGAATAATACTAATAACAACACATGGGAATTAATATTTATGTAGTGCTTATGGTAGACCAGCTCTAGTGCTAAGTACTTTACATGTATTATCTCATAGAGAAGGTATTATTATTCCTCTAACTTTAGAAATGGGGAAAGTGAAACATCAAGAGATGTTTAATATGTAACAGTAAAGCTGGTAAGTGGTTGAGTGAGCATTTAAACCCAAGTTATTTAATCATAACTTAAATTTTGTATGACAAATATTTTTTCAATAATACCCTCCTATTAACTTGTAGTAGTTTTTAAACCAAAATCTTTTTTAGTCTTTAACAAAAATACGGAGCAAGAAAAAAATAAAAAGTAATTTTTCTGTACAACTTTTAAAGATTTGCTTTATCATTAAAAGTTAAAAATGCCCCCTTTACACATTCCATGCTTTGTCTTAACTATCCAATAACTGAGGAAACAAAGTTGCAAAATGTCTGCAAAATAATTTTCTGTCATCATAGCTTCTAAAAAGTGACACTTTACAGGTTCTATCTTCTAAATTGTTCTACCCCTCACAAAACAAAATTGTTGCTCTTCTGGGTGGAGCCTATTGTGGGTTGTAAGTTCGTCAGTTGAACTGCAGACCACTGAATCCACAATTAAAAATAAACACTGAATAAAAAGACAAGATCTAGCAATAAAATGGTTTATAAGAGAAAAACTGAACAAAAAGGCACCTAGAGTTTGCAAACCAAGTGATACCAAAAGAAAAAATATGTCAAATACTGGTAAAAGGAACAACAGAGAAAGAAGAGCTACCATTTTAAACATAAATGCAACTAATAATGTAAAACAATTAATAAAATTATTAGTAGAAATAGATAAATCAACATTTTAGTAAGAATCCTGACAAATTCTAAGAAATATAACAAATACCTGAATATAACTGATAAGCTTCAAATGTAAGAGATATATAGAATTCTATGTCTGGACAGGAACTACATATGTTTTTCAGGTACATAAACATTTAAGAAACAGACCATGTACTAAGGTACATGGACACTTTAATAAACTAAGGATTAATATAACATAGGCAGTATCCCCAACTGTTATGTAATAAAATCAAAATTAAGACAGAAGGAGAGCATTAAAAAAACCAAACATTTGGAAAAGCGTATGATTAAGTGCCCTGGACTAATAAGAAAATCATAAAGGAAATTAAAAATATATACAGAATTAAAAGTAGATGAAAATACTACATTTCAAAGTTAATGGAATAAAGATAAAGCAGTAGAGGGAAATTTATAGCTTTAATTATAAATTATACCCTTCAACAGAGGAGAAAAAAAGTAAAGATCAGGAGTCACATGCTACTGATCAAGGCAGCCAGGCATCCTACATTTTCCCTTTAATAAATATCTTAAGGAAAAAGTCCGCAGTAATCAAACATCCTGATTTTAGCAAAATGGTAAACTGTCAACTTACAGTGTCCTCCTCCCATCCCTCCATAGTGGTTGGAAACAGCAATCAAATTATAGCGACAAGGACCTGCATTTGGATTAATTAGGAATTCTGACATATCCAGGTCACTGTTTAACAAAGAGATCAAGTTAGTTTTATGTTTTCTCTAAGTGTCATGAATTCTATTATCTTCTGTCAATGTTGCTTGACTCTCATTTATATAAAAAATCTCCCTCACTAAAGAAATTAAGAGTCAAATAACTGTAAAACATATCATACGTAAGTGTAAATACATACATATATATAATTTTATACATATATATAGACACACACACACACCAAAAATATGCATACACCTCTAAGTTTTGAATATTTTGACAAAAATTTTCTTAGGGGTTAGGAATTTTAAAAATTATCTACTGACTGCTGTTTATTCAGATTTATGTTTTATGCTAATACACTTAACTCTCAGTATATAGTAAAAGAGTCATCACCATTTGCCATTGGGACCCTTTTAATTTTTCATATTTCTGAAGTCATTTTTAGTAATTATGTATTTAAGGATTATTCTACATTTTCCTGGTTCTGATGGTCTATATACCCCAAGTGGCCAATATTTTTTGAAACGCAACCAACTGTTTGTAATCTGTCATGCATGAAACTGGAACGTGACCATTTTATAACTTACCATTATTTGTTTTTTTTTTTTTTTTTGGACTTGCATCATTAAAAAGCAGTAATGATTCAAATTTCAAATATATCTCATAGATTCCAGCTTATCATTACTTCGGTTCTTCTTGCACTTAAACTATCAAAATGCTATATTCTTTTTTTTTTTCTTTAATGCTATATTCTTGAGAAAACTTTGATGGCTCATAATTTTTTGTATTTGTGCACCAGGTGTTTGATACAGTTAACAAGTAGACACCTGCCATTGGCATGTGTGTGTGATTAGAAAGAAACAGAGGTAAAATTGAAAACATTCTTTGGATTGCTTATTCTGATTGGTGTTTATAAAGTTACAATTAAAAACATTTTGCAGTTTTTTACCAGAAAAAAACTGGTAATTTTTTTTATCTAAAAAGGAATAAAAATTTTTACTGATCCTTACAAATTTTTCGGACTACTCACAAATACACTAAAAAACTGAAGTTGGATCCAATACTATCTGATGATTTTACGAACCTACAGTTGCCCAATGTTTATAAAGCATAATCAAAACTTACTTGATGGGAAAATCAACTAAAGTATCCAATTTGTCTCTCATGTATCGACTGTAAGAAAATCGCTTGAGATGTACCACAAGTACTGGAGGCAGGGACCATAAATCCAGTTTCTTTGTGGCTTGCTGATGTTCTTTACAATTTGGACAATACCTAAAAATAAAGTGAAATATTTAAAGCTTGCTAAAGGTAATGAAAATAATAGATTAAAAAAATGCTTGGCAAGTTTTACATTTATTCAGTGGGCAATTACTAGGTGCCTAATATACATCAAACACATATATATATCTCTTCAGTAAATCAAATTGATTTAGAATATTATAAATTAATATGTATATAGGTATTCAAAGAAATGATGAAGGCTAGATTATTTACATTTTAGAAAGCTAAAAGAACACAAAACTATGCTGAGATATAAGTATTAGAAAATCTCAAAACTTCTGGGCGCTAATGGAATTAATAACACCACAAAACATGATTTTCCTAAAAATGTTTCTATCAAAACAGCTGCACAGCAAAAAATTCTTGGGAAAACTAAAATTATCCATAGTAAAATTGCTACTGTAGAAAATACAGTAAAGAGATTAAAGCTTAACATTATAATAATACTTCTAAACATCTGAGTCACTTTTCTTTTTAAAGATTTTATTTACTTATTTGAGAGAGAAAGAGAGACAGACAGTGACAGATAAAGTGAGAGAGAGCACAAGTGGGGAGGAGAGGAAGCAGCAGGCTCCCAACTGAGCAGGGAGCCTGATGCAGGGCTCGATCCCACTACCCTAGGATTGTGACCTGGGCCAAAGACAGAAACCTAAACCCATTGAGACACCCAGTGCCCCTCGAATCACTTTTAACAGACTATTATTATTTAAAGAAGTGCTTATTATTTAAAATATCAAAAGGAATTTAGTTACTGCTTTTTCAACTTGATATATCACATACCTCAGTACAAATCCTTAAAAAATAATTAGATGCAATTTTTTAACTTTGTCTCTTACCAGGGATCTTCAGCACCTAGCTTTTCTTTTGTTGTAAAAAGCTCAATGCAATCTTTTAATTTCACAAAGGGTTTTTTAGGAGGTTTATATTCCACACTTTCATGTTTTTCAAAATCCTAAAGAGAAGTATTTCTTGAGTTAAGAGAACAAATGAAACAAAACTCATTTTAGTGATACCATCTTACTATGAATAGCAATGAAAAACTCCTAAACTTTCTCAAAAGAACTATAAAGCTTATTTCAGCTGAGATTTATACCACTCTTCTAAAAAAACTTCTCTATACACACCTACATGGGTGATTAAAACTCTTAATAGAAAGCATGTTTGTAAACCAACAAGACTTTTCTAGTACATAACCATTTTTCTACTAGCAAAATAACCATACTTGGTAGAAGGAAAAGAAAGTAACAAAACTGCAATCAACCTGGGTAGATATGGAATGAGTGATGACTTACCTCAGCAGCATTTTCATCAAAATATCGTTTTTTCAAATCAGGATCCCAATCCAAAGCAAGAAAAGATCTTTCTAAGATGAAAAACACATTTTTTTCTTTAAAACTTAATATGCCTTCATTAAAATGAGTATATTTTAATGTTAAGATATATACTAGAATAAACAATCTTTTCTACTTGGACTACTTTTCTACTTGCTGTTTCCAAGCCATTAAAAATTTAAGGAGTTAAAAAAAAAGATAGGAAACTTAAGCATAAGTCTAACCTCCATTTAATAAGCAGTGATGTATTTTAGTACACTTAAAAATTAAGACTTTTCATTTAAGATACATAGATATTATATAGATAAGTGAATGTTATTTTTCATGACTATTGAATTTCAGTTTTCACCTAAAATAATAACATACTTTGCTCAAGTTCAGTGTTCAAGCCAGTTTTCATACTTACCATCTAGCCTAAGCTGCCGCTCGTCAAATCTTATATGCCTGGTATCATCTTTGATGTAGTTGATATCTGTATTGCCTAAATTGTTGAACTGGAATGTAAACAATCTTTTTTTGTGTCCCGTGAGTTGACCTTTGCAAATTTCCTCAGTACATAATCCATTTTCAGAATCATTATCTCCTCCAACTGAATCTTCAGACTGACTATTTTCATTCTCGGAGGGAAGTTCTTGATCCTGGCTGGATTCATCATCTGGCTCATCTGTTTCCATTTCACCTAATTTTAGATATTAGAAGTCTTTAAATAAACCCAATGCTACATTTAAAAGTTATTAATATTAACAATATTTTTCCCAGGCTTGGAGAGATTTTTTTAGTTCCTTAATCCCCATCTTCTTTTTTTCTTAGGCAATAATCCAAGGGAAAGGTTTTATAATTTAACAGGAAAGTCTTACTTGGTGAGCCTTCTTCATGTATGCTATTTGGGCCATTCCCATTAATATTTTGGTCCTTACAGCAGTGTAGGGATCCTTCAGTTTCTTCAGTTTCAGTAGATATTTTGACATATCGGCTTAAATAAAATCAGAAATCATACAAATTTAGTTCTATGAAGGTAAAAACTAAAAACAAAAAAAAGAGTTTTCCATTGTTTCAGTACTTTTTAATGAAATAATAGTGGTCATTTAGAAGATTCAAGGATAAATCAAATTCAGGATATAGTACCATAAGTGCAAGTGACTAATCATTTGTTTTGGTTGTCTTTATAAAAAGAAAGGAGGTGATTTGTTACTTCTAGGGTTTTAATATCTTTCTATGATAAAAGTTTGTGGCAAATAATTTCTTGACTTAAAATTATTGTATAAATATCTTCATTTAGGTGATATATGTATTGCTAAGATCACTTATAATTGTATAATGTGATCTTTATGTATGGGTTATGGGACGACAATGATTAAAATAGTTACGCAAGAAAGAATATGTCAGTTACAAAGGATAAAATCAAAGGGATCAAATGGCAGTTTTGATTATATTTCAAATCAAGGTTTTTAGGAAGACAAAAAGGGGTTGGCTTAAAATACTCTCAACCCTGAAAGTTTATTCTTTTAAATAAAACCATCTGTAGGAGTTCCTGAACCAGCAATGTAATAAAGAAATGAAGCATCTGAAATTTGTTATAATATCAGTGCATACATGACAAATTCCTATTTTTTTCCAACTGTAAACTTCTGGTTTAAAACAGCTAAAAGATTCATGCTTTCTGGGTTTGCAATTACCTAAGTAATGTGTTTTACATGATCAAGAAACTGAATTAAACTATAATTTGATTTTGTAAATTTCTGTTTAAACACAGTTGAGATAATAAAGGCTTACCAAATTATATTCTGATAGTACACTGCACAGTTATTTTTATTAACTATTCTAACACTCATTTTGTTAATGTAGAATTGTCTGACACTTACCACATTCTCAAAAGCAGGAGATTATAGAGTTTATCTTCAGTATTATTTCGTGGTACAGCCATAAGAAAAGGCTGACCAAAAAGTGAAGAACCAGTATGGTGGGTATAACTTGAGTGTCTAAATTTTTCTCTTAGGCAAACAGGAATAATCACATGCTCTGTATCTTCTGTCCTATTGATGTTAATTTCAAACCTATAAGGACAAAACTGACCATAAACTCTGAAAACTTTTATGTTATTTCTTCTGAAATTTTCCCAATTAATATTTTGCACAATGAATTTTATACTTACACATAAATATCATCCCGTTCCATAATACTACTAAGGTTTTCATCCATAGCGAATATTCTGTGAAATCTATGATTGTATATATCAGTAACTATCATCTAAAAGGAAATAAATTTCTATTAAGCTGGTTTTACATCACTGAAAAACTAAACTCCAGTTTACATACTTCAAACCCAGAAATACCTTACCTTATCTGCAGGTACTCCTGACAAAGCAGACAATGCTGTACAAAGATCAAGTATATTTCCAATTTTGGGGACAACCACTTTGTACTAAAAAACAAAAAAATTGTAACGAATTTATTACTTAGGAAAAAATACTCAGTAGATGAAAATGAACTCATGGTTGCTTCCTCACATTCACTTGGTATTTGTTTTACAGTGTCTTTCTCCAATCCTACCATCATCCTTGCTGGCGATGTCTCTATGGATAATTTATCTTAGCCTTATTGTTCCCTGGCTCTTTGATTCAAAGACCCACACTTACATTCAACTGTAGTTCATTTCTTGCACCTTGCCATAAACTTGTTCCACCTCCGGTTTCTTAAACTCTTATCAGGCTACTGACTAACCATTAATTACTTCTCCTGGAAACTCATTCTTCCCCATTCTTGGCTTGCACTTAGAGCTTTAGTCCGTTTAAATCTCAATTTTCTCCTGGTTTTCCAGCCTCCTACTGTCTTCATGGCCTTCCATCCAGACCCCACATGATTCATCACTTCAACTACTGCACTGTAAAACCTTTAACTATTTTGTTATTCAATTTTATTCTTGCTATAGTTTCTTAGAGCTGTTTGATATGCTGGAGAAAACTGACCAACTTAAGAGACTGGTTTGCTACAAATTCACAGTGCCCAAGTCTTAACTAATTGTTCAACACTAGCCAGAAATTCGGTGCCTCCGTTATTTACTTCTTCCTTCATTTCTCTCAGTAACTATATAAAATCCTCACCATTCCTTAGGCTTCCTATTTCACCACCTCTCCCTTCACTGTCCACAGAATACGAAAAAAAAAAAAAAAAAAAAAAAAAAAGAAAGAAGAAAGAAAAAGAAAAAAAGAGGCTACTAGATAGGAAAATCTCCAACTTTGTGTCCTTCAACAAACTTCTAAAAGATCCTTTTCTCCATCTCTTTCTACACAGGGAAAGAGAATCAGGTGTCACCCTTCCCATCTAAGGCTAAACCTAGCATCTATGCTCTGAATCTCATCCTGTTCCATTTCCTTGGGAACCAGCAATCAGCCTTTATTCCATTTTGTTCTGATCCTTACATAAGCAGTGAAATAATTTACAAGTCTTTCAAAAAAAAAAAAAAAAGAAAGAAAAAAAGAATGAAATAAACCACTCCCTCACTGCCTCTTCCCTCTATCTCCCTTTCTCATCTGCTTTATAAATAACCTTGCTAAAAGTAATGTCTACACTATCTTAACTTCCTCACTTCCCATTCACTTATCAATCCACCCCTAGCTTCTGTCCTCATTTCTTTCTTTTACCTGTTACCAAGGTTGTCAAATTCCTTTAGAATTTTACCCTTCATCTTTTTTTCTTCGTAAGATTTTATTTATTTGTCAGAGAGAGAGAGAGAGAGAGAGAGAGCGAGCGCACAAGCAGGGGGAGCAGAAGGCAGAGGAAGAAACTGGCACCTCCTTGAGCAAGGAGCTCAATGTGGGACTTGATCCCAGGACAATGGGGTCATGACCTGAGTCCAAGGCAGATGATTAAAGGCTTAACGTATTGAGCCACCCAGACGCTACCCACCAGCCCTCTTCCCCCACCCCCTTAGCCCTCTTCTTGACTGTATAGGCTCTCTTTAGAACAGGTGACAATATACCCCAGTTTGCTTTGGCCAGTCCTGGATGAGCCTGCTGTCCTGGTATAATTATTAATAATGGCCCCTTTTATTTTTAAGAGAATTCTGGTTTAGATGATACATTACAGGATCACCCTAGCCTTAAGGAATCTCATCCTTCTAAGACATTTACTATTATTTTCATAGAGTTCACTGCCCAATTTCTATCTCAAGCATAGACATCTCTCCTCCAGTCTAGATAGAGAAACTCAATGCCAACTGATAGCTCTACCTAAATTTTCCTCATGCACCTCAACATGTACAATACTTAACACAGATTTAGGTCATGTTAGGTCAGCATATCCAATATTAAAACAGGTTTCTTTCTAAACCTTTCTTCCTGTATATCCCATTAAAACAAATAGCACCTCTGTCTCCTCAGTTTTGCAACCCAATAAGCTTGGCATCATCTTTGAATACTCTTAAACATTTTTACTTCTTGTATTCAACTATTTCTTCTAATTGCCATCCTGACACTAATCTTAAGAGCTCAAGCCTTTTTCATTTATCATCTAATCACTGCAAAACTCACTTACATGGTCTTAGTACATCTGACCTAAGCTTTTCCAATTCAATCTTTGCACTAGCCTGGGTCTTCTTTCTCAAATACAAATCTGGTCATGTAATCTCTCATTTAATAATCTTTAATGGCTCCCCAAATTTCCTTTCAGGGCAGCAGACTTCTTTATTAGCTCACTTCTGCTTACCATATTATCTACTTATAATTTCCAGATGTAGGCCATATCCTCTTTGCCTTTAGCTCTTTGTAAATCCCACTCTTGTGCTCTACAATGTCTTTATTTCCAGCTTTCACATGCTTAAAACCTAATCATCCTCAGGATTCAACACAGGTGTATTGGTAGGCTGGGGTATGTCACTCCTATATACTCCTACAGTACCCTGTCACAGCATTTTTCACACTGTATGAAAAGCTTCTTGGGAACAAGAACCAGGAACACCTTTGATTTCCAGCACTTCTCAGAGCATGGGAGTCCAATACCTAATACATGTTCAGTACAATTACTAATAAACTATGACCTAAATCAACTTCAGTGATGGGAAAACTCATCAAGTAAGTTAACTCAGTTAATTTCTCTTTCCTCTCCAGCTGGTTAAAGCACACTGTTAATGAGCCCATCATTTTGTATTTGAATTGTTAATGCCTCCAAGTAGGAAAAAAATACCCAATTTTTTGTGCTGACCATGGCTCCAATCTCCACAAATCTGCAGTTTTGGCCACGAAGTGAAAAAAGAGGTATACTGGGGCACCTGAGTGGCTTAGTAGTTAAGCGTCTGCCTTCGGCTCAGGTCATGATCCCAGGGTCCTGGGATCGAGTCCCGGACTGGGCTCAATCCCAACTCTGAGGTAAACCTGCTTCTCCCTCTACCACTCCCCCTGTTTGTTTTCCCTCTCTCACTGTCTCTCTCTCTGTCAAATAAATAAATAAAATCTTAAAAAAAAAAAGAAAAAGAGGTATTCTAATGGAATTCATATTACTGGGAAAACAATTTAAAACCCAAATTATGGGAGAACATTCAGTACATGCCTTATAGGCTAATGTGAAATTTGAATGCAATCTGTCTCTATGTAAAAAGATTACTTTGTATTACTAGCATGGGAGAGTACTGTCTTTAACAAATGTAATGTAGAAAAACAGTATATTTATTTTTTTGTTGCAATAAATTTTACTTATTGTTTTATGCTTCTCTCTCATTCCATTATACTCATTGGCATATATTTACAAACTTCCAAACTAGAGGTCCGAGTGTAGTTTAGCATTGTTACTGTTTCCCTCCACTGAAAAGAACATTAACAATTTATTCTTATTAAAGGGTGTGATTTTAGAAATGTGAACATATATTCCCCTGGCCAAAAATAAAAGCAGACCTTTTCTGGCCCTGCTCAATATTCTTAGTACTACTGAATGAGATATTGACATGAGGGCATCAGGTTCAATGAGTTCATGAAGGAAACATATAAAGTAGCAAAAGAAATAGGGGAAATGTGCATTATGTGTATGACCAGTCTTTACTAGATTTTAATCACTCTGAATGAAAGGACTATACTTTTATTATGAACACTTCATTTATTGTGTCCTGTTTACTGTTGAGAGTAAACCCAAACACTTACACTAAATTAATGGTAAGATTTTAATTTTGCTCAAAAGTAGACCTTTCATACAGATCTCATGATATTGCTATTGACTGAACTGTGTCCCCTTAAAATCTAGTGTTGAGGGCGCCTGGGTGGCTCAGTGGGTTAAGCCTCTGCCTTTGGCTCAGGTCATGATCTCAGGGTTCTGGGATCGAGCCCCACATTGGGCTCTCTGCTCAGCGGGGAGTCTGCTTCCTCCTCTCTCTCTCTGCCTGCCTCTCTGCCTACTTGTGATCTCTCTCTCAAATAAATAAAGTCTTTAAAAAAAAAAATTTAGTGTTGAAACCCTAACCACTAATGTAATGGTATTTGGAGAGGGGGCTTTTGGGTGGTTTATATGAGATCAAAAAGGTGGGGCCCTCATGATGGGATTAGTCCCCTTATAAGGAGATGCGATAGAGTTTATGTGCAAGGAGGTGCTCTCTCACTGTGCTCTCTCTAAACATGGTGAGGACAAGGTTGTCTGTAAACCAGGAATAGAGTCTGCACTAGATACCAACCATGCTGGTACTCTTACTCTTGATTTTAGTCTTCCAGCCCCCAGAATTGTGAGAAAAAAAATGTCTGTTGTTTAAAGCCACTCAGTTTATTACTACTATGCTCTAAGAAACTGCACTATCTGGTTGGAACTCTAAGCTAAAGATCTTCAGTAAATAGTCTTCTAAAGTAGGAACCATGTCTCCTGTTTGTCAAACAGAGCTTTACAATTTCATGAGGTGCCCAACACATATTTCAATGAATATAATTTTTGAATATTTCTCCATCAGTAGTACTACAAGTTATGGGGGTTGGAAATACAAAGATTTACAAAGTCCCCATCTTCAAAGAACTCATGATCTAGTGGAGAAAAGTAAACCAAAGGTCATAATAAAATTTATTAAGTGTGATAATAGAATTGAACTGAAGGTAGAAGAGGAAGAACTACTTTTTTAAAGGGTGGTTCAGGTGTCAGAGAAGGATTAATTGATTAATGAAGGGAGAAAATATAGTGCTTTGCTTAGAACATTAGTGAAGTAAGTATTTATAGCCAAATTAAATTTATATTTCTCTTCCAAGTTAACATGCCTAAATATCAGAGGTAATTAAGTATACTATTATCAAATCATGAATCAAAATGTATGGTATTAGTTCTACTTCCAACAGCCATTAGAAAAAATATATAATTAACATTAAAGTTCAAGTTGGAAAATGGGAAAAATAATGTTGTTAATCTTTGGTAAGCTCATATTTATCCTAACACTGTAAATTGAACAACCTATCATTTTTCTTTCAATAGAAAAAGACTTAGAGAATTTTGCTTTTACAAATAATAATTTACACATCCCTCACCTTTTCAAAATTCTAAAAAGCTGTACTAAAATTTCTGAAGTATTTAGTTTATAAAATCTCTCACAAATAAACTTATTATTTAATTGTGCTTGAGCCACAAGGTCTCAACACCAAGTTTTTATAAAAGTAAGAAATGCAAAGAAAATAATCATGATTTACCTGCATAGGTTTAGTAAGTGGATCCATTCTAACTAAATATACTTCCAAGGTACGTTCTTTTTTCATGGGCAATGGAAGTGTCAAGTAACAAAAAGGATCAAATGTTACAGAAATCTTCGCACATTCAGGACAAACTAAAGTTGATTTGAAAAGGCCGTGAAATATATCTACTATGATAGAATCATTTCTTTTTAAATGGTTTTCCCAGGCTTCTTCAGCAACAATCTGTAAGAAAAATAGACACATATTACACAGAGATATAACATTATTATAACAGTGGTGACAATAATATCATTCAATTTACCTTATCTGGCCTTCCATCTGCATCTTTTAATTGTATATATGGTTTTTTCCTAATTCTATTCAAATCTTCATGTAATCCATCTAATAGGAAAGCTAATAGCTCTTGACAGTCCTGCTGCTGGTATCCGGAGAACTGAGGTGCAAAACGTCCTACTTGTGTCTGTAAGAAAAGCAAAACTATAAAATCAGTTATAGGGACAAGACTGATTTAAAAAATTTGATTCTCACTATTCACAGATCTCATATTTTGTGAATTCATTGACTGCTAAAATTTATTTGTTACCCCCAAATCAACTTGTGGCACTTTTGCAGTCATTTGCAGATATGGTAATTACACATAAGTAAACATATATAATTACATATCTTAAAAACATTTTTTAAATAAACATTTTAAAGTAACTAATCTGTAATACAGATAAGACCGGAGGACAGAAAATATAGTAAAGTTTTGTACAAAGGATTTGGAAATACTAAAGACTATCAAAATTCAATATTACTTCTGGGTCACTAGAAAAAATTACAAAGCTCTCATTTTGTTTTCTGTATGTAAAAAGAGGATAAATCTCAGGGATAACAGGAATGTTTGTGTTCATATATAATTTTCCTAGTCTTTGCAATACTAGTATTTTTTTGATAAAACTGAAGAAATGTGAAAGAAAAAGTCACATATCAGGACCCTGTTTACACATAATTTTAAGATAGTATCTAGTAAAATAAAACTAACTGGAATCATGGGTAAGGGTTAAGAAACAGTTTGTCTAAACTAGGTTGTCCAAAGCTTAGAAAGTTAAAGAAGATACATAAATGCAGTAGTGTTTTCATTTGTTGGTTTTATTTTTTAAGAACTAGTATATAGTTAATAAAATGTTGCATGGTAGATATCCTATGTGAGTATCATTTAAGTTTGTGTTAAAAAACAGCTGAAAACTGCTTATTCTCTTTAAAACAGAACTCACCTGTAATAAATAGAAAAATTATTTCCCTGCTTTGTGTCCAATAAAAATCTTAAAAAAAATTGGAAAAATTTTTTAACTATATAAAACTAAATTTCAGCTCAATTCTTATTTGAATGGCAAACTAAATTACTTCAGGTTTTATTGGTTCTAAGAGGTAACCACTTCACAAATAAGAATAAACTTAAAAGTTTAAGGATTATATTGAAAATATTTAATTAATATATAGTGCTGGTTTTGCAGACTAGTTTCATTTCAATAATATTTCAAACTTACAATGACTCTCAAAATAAACTGAGTTACTAGACTTCAATGACATGCTCAAATTTAGCCTTTACATTTGTAATAAAAATTTATGTAGGTTTCTTAGATATGCACTGTATTCTAAAGCAACCTGCATATGCTCTGCTGTCTCTTGTCACTTTGTACCATAACAGTGTTTTCCAGCATTTCATTATTTCCCTCCCCATCCCCTAGAACCTTTTTGGACATTTTAAAGTAATCATCTGTCCCATCCCCCACCCAGGAAATTTAACAGCACAGATATATTGTGTATCTGTTTGTGCTGGGTCCCTATGGAGAGCCACAAATCAATCAATCAATCAATCTATCTATCTATCTATCTATTTATTTATTTATTTAGAAAGATATCATTTATTTATTTGACAGACAGAGATCACAACTAGGCAGAGAGGCAGGCAGAGAAGGAGAGAGGAGGAAGCAGGCTCGCCGCCGAGCAGAGAGCCCAATGCGAGGCTCGATCCCAGGACCCTGAGATCATGACCTGAGCCGAAGGCAGAGGCTTTAACCCACTGAGCCACCCAGGTACCCCCCACAAATCAATTTAACAGCTATGATTTTTTTCACTCCTTCCCCACAGAACCTGTTTTTGTCCTCTTGGGGATGATACAGCCGTTATAGAAAATGTACTTACTAACCTTAAAGGCTCTTGGCGTGACATAGCTAAATTTTCCAGACCACATTTGTTTGATCAATTCAGCGTAGGATTTAGCTATTTCGCCTCTCATTCCCAAGGGATTGTCAAAATTCAGTTCTTCTTGATACTTATCATTGAGGAAGTATTCAGTAAGTGGAGGTGTATTGCTCAAACACTGCAAAGAATAAAACACATTTTCAAGTAAAAGTAACCACGTATTAAACATGTTAAAATGAAGAGAGAAACAAACTGACTTGCCATAATATATAGAGAAAAATTTACATGATGGTCTCTTGAACTAATAAGTAATTAGTCAAATAAACACTCAAATGATGCACTCAACTATTCATTTCCCAAATTTCAAATCAAGTACTTATAATAAATGAAAATGCTAATTTGTTGCTGTAAAATCTGCATTAATTTTAACCACAGCAAACTACCTGTTAACTGGGAGAGAAGCTCAGAGTTTTCTTTCCTTCTTTTACTTGATTGGTAGAAATTATGGATTGTCTACTCATCCCAGGCACCTGCAAATTAGCCTGAGTAGGTAAAAACTGAGATAGAGTGCAACAAGAAATTAACTTTAAAGAGGTATTTACTGCTTCCATTGTCAATTCCTTATCATGAAAGAGCAGCCTTTACGTTTTCCATTTGGTCAACCATTTTTAAAAGGGACAGTACAGATTAGCTGAGCCTGAGGAAACCAACTTTTGTTATGTGAACTCTAGCTAAGTGTGTTCTTACATCATCAAGTTCTTCAATACTATAACAATCCAATTTTCCTTTATGGCAAGATTAAAACTATGAATAAGTTAATTCTCCATCTCTATTTCCATTTAGAATTAAATAATTTAGGATTTAAAATAAAATAGATGGCAGAAGTATAGTTTTTCTACAATACATTATCTCAAGATGAATAATTTTAAGTCAATAATACCATACAATTTGACTTAACTATAAACCCAATATTACTTTATCAATTAGATGTCTAGGATCATCAAATAGAATATGTAATGACTGACAGACATATGGTCATATAGGTCACTTTCTTTTGCTGCAGGAAGACATTTGTCTTGGGAGTCAAGTTGGAAGGTACTTAAGTGAAGGTAGTTGCTTGCATCTAAAGGAGTCGAAATCCATTCTTATGAGTGCTCAAATTTATATTAATGGAAATCATGATTTTTCTTTTCTTTTTTTTTTAATATTTTATTTATTTGACAGAGAGAGAGAGAGCAAGAGAAGGAACACAAGCAGGGGGAGTGGGAGACGGAGAAGCAGGCTTCCCTGCTGAGCAGGGAGCCCCATGCGGGGCTTGATCCCAGAACCCTGGGATCATAACCCAAGCTGGAGGCAGATGCTTAATGTCTGAGCCACCCAGGCGCCCTGGAAATCAAGGTTTTTCAAAGCTTGTTTACCATTCACTTGGATTAAGAGTCTGGGATTAAAGTCTTGGTAGCTATTAAAAGTTCAGCCTGCTGGGTTTACGCCAGTAACTTGGGTACCATAAACTATGTCTATATACCATGTACTGTTTGGCTAAAAATTCAGAATTAGGCATATTTGTTTTCTTGAATTAAATCATAAAGTTCTATTCTGTGTTTTCAAATATGAATTAATTTATATTTACTGAAGTTTTATATATATATATATATAACATAGTTACTGAAGTAACTATAATATCTATTTTGATATTTTCAATGAAATTAAAATAGTACAGCTCAAACTGGTAATCTGGCCCCTGTCATAAGGCAAAAAGAGAGAACTACTTAAAATGTTGAATCTGTTATTCTATAATTCTTGGGCAATGAAAGCAATATAGAAACAGTAAAAAATGTTTGGGGTAGACTATACAGACTTTACGGTAATTTACAAGTCATCTTTTAATGTGAGCAAGAGGAAGATAGGTAGGTTACAGTGTAGGAGGCAATTTGGGAAAGGATACTTTCGTACTTCTGAACTCTTTTTATACCTCAACCTTTCATAAGCTTACACACCTTTGAGATTCATTCTCTCTTCCTTTTCCATTATATGTTCTTTTAGTTATAAACCCAGCACTAGAGGTAGGGTCAGGCAACCCATACATCATGGCTACACTAAATGCCATCACTTAGTAGCATCATCTGATTAAGTACAAATAGGATCAACACTATATAGTCAATGAGGCAAAGGGGAGGCGGTCAGACAGCATTTCCAACAATCAGTTTTCAAATCCTTGTCTTTGATCAGTTCAGAGTTATTCGAAGTATATGATATTCCACTACTGTCTTTAACACCATTATACAAAGAACCTAATTGATGGTTTGACCAAACTAAGACCCAAGTTGTACAAACACTAATAATTTTTGAACTTTTTCACTTACTTATTTACATGTACCCTTATCTTGCAAAGAGCTTCCAAATATAACTGAAAATTCTGTAGCTTTCCAGTAGCATCTAGAGTGATCTTTCTAAAATTTTATCTAATCATGTCATTTCCTTGCTATAAATCCTTTAAAAGCAATTTCAGGTAAAAATCTCAAATTTTTGGAAGAGTGTCTTTTGCTTCCTATGTAGCCTCAGGTTTTGCTAATCCCTTTGTCTGACTCCATCCTAGCCTCATTTAATTACTTGTGGTTCCTTGACCTCCATTCAATATCTCACTCTGTAAATCTGCAGTATCACTCCATCTATGTGAAATATACCTTCTTTGTCCTACTAATTTCTACTAAAGCATCAAGAGTCATGCATTCTGTTTACGAAGTATTCCTATATTTCCTTATAGTGTTTCCATGTGTATGTTTCCATAATGCATAATGCTCACTTTTATTATAGCACTTATTTTACAACATAGTGTAATTTCAATTTAGTTTGTCTGTCTTGCCAAATGGACTGAGACTCTCATGAGAGGAGCCATAATATCAATTATATGTAAATCTCCAGCACTCAGCATGTGTACAATAAATGCACGATTAATAAAACATGTTTTTCCCTATACTAACAAATGTTTTTATCCTCTTAAGTTTTTTTTACTCTTTCCCTTCAATGTTTAGTGCAGAGTACTTAAATTTTTCTTGAATGAATTATTATTAGATGAGGCAAAAATATATTAGCTGGTAATGAATAATCTCAAAAGTTTCTTCAAGCACTTTTACCTGAATACTAAGCCAAAGAAAGACAGTATTTATTAAAAACTTCCCCATGCTTTTGTGCAACTCTTAATCTCAGAGTCATGAGTTTGAGCCCCACAAAGGGTATAGAGATTACTTAAAATAAATAACTATTAAAAAACAACAACAAACAAACAAACAACCTTCCCATGCTTTTGTTTCACTTTAATTCAATCCACTGCCTGCCTTGTAGGGGGTCTCTGCTTAGATTTTTAAGTCCCTGACACAGAGACCAATGATTATTTTCAAAGTGACACATGTGGTTTTGAAGCTGACTATAATTCAACATTACAAACTAAATAACAACAACAACAAAAAACCCAAATAGTTTTAATGATAAGTGCTTGTATTATGTGTCAAGATATCATAACCAATATATTTTGAGATAATCATATTCAAATTTCAACCATTAAGTCCTATGGTCCAAAAAAGCATTCTATTTGTTAAACACAATTAAAAAAAAAATCTAAGTATAGTTGACACACAATGTTACATTAGTTTCAGGTGTACACCAGAACATAATGTTTTAAGAAACTCACAAGCTGGAAAAAAAAAAAAAAGAAATTCACAAGCTGCATTTTTAAAAAAAGTTATACAAAGACATATAAATACAGAAATTCAACAGACAGCTTAAGTGTTCTACTAGTGCACATATCATAGTTTAAAAACTGACACTGAATCAGACTTTAGTTTCTCACGTTGAAAATACCTTCTCTCTCACCTTGAAAATAACGTATTATTCTCGAAATAGTATAAAGACCACTTAAAATAATAAAAGTTCTCTTTATAATTTTTAGTACAAATTTCAAGGTATAATTAGAATACAGGTCAAACAACTAAAATTTTTCCAGGCCTTAAGTGTTATCAGTATTCAATGCCATCACTGTGGCAGAAGAAGGTCATTTCTTAATACTGGTCATAATGTACTCTGAGTTATAATTCAAGCAACTCCTTTTATCTTTTAACATGAGGTTATCTTAGAAACATGAACATCTTTGACAAGCATAAGAAAACTGGACACTTGGACTGGTTGCCATTAAATACAATGTTTTGAAGAATAAATATTTTGGCTGGTTCAAGAATAAAAACCACCACAACGATAGTTCTGAAGCATCTCTTTCAAAGATTCCTCTATTATAACAAACATCACACTTTTCCATCTGATTGGGACTGTCCCAAAACAATTCCTTTCTTAAGACATATATATATTAAAAACCCTACATATGTAGACATAGGGAACTTCCTTTTCAACCTGTAAGATACTTTACTACTGAGTGACATAATATGGACCTGAAATCACACAACATGTGTTGTGTGCCTATGTGGATGTATTTCTTGCTCTCAATGATTCTTGAACTGTAAAACAAGAACAAAACTCATTCTTTCTTAACATGCATGGTTATTCCTAGTAAAATCTGAGAATATATATATAAAGCTATCATAAAAACAAAAGAGATTACAGAAACATTATTTGTATGTTATTTTTGTGGCTACTTATGAGTTTGTGACATTCTACCAGTCACATGCCATTTTGAGTTTCACCTTTGTTAATTCAGATTTCAACTCCCTACCACTGACAAATACCAATACTTCAGTATTTCAAGGAGAACTGCCTCTGGCAACTCATCACCAAAAAAAGTGAAGTCCGAATATGAGGTAATGTGACTGATCATAAGACACGTATCTTAAACCACATTTTGTTTATATCATAATGGTTCCTACAGTTGTTCCTAAAATTGGGTAGAATTTTGTCAAATACCATGTTAAAAATAAAGCTATAATCAGAATGAAGAAAAGGATTCTGTACCAGTAGTTTCAGTTCTTAATGTAAAAGAGAATTAAGTAAAAACTCATAATAAAGAACAAGCAAAAATGTACTTAACTAGGCTAAATAGTTCTATACTTAAATATTTTTTATGATTCCTAGGCAAGTTAATGTGTGAAACTGACAAAAGCGATTGACGATCTAAGGATTAAAAAACTGAATTTCATATTTAGTACATGTTAGTTTTGGCATTCATTGGTTAACTGGAAGGTTCAGGATACAAGCAAATATGAAAAATTGTTGATCCATGAGGAATGAGAATGCCTGGGTAGGTGGCAAGCCAATCATTTTGTAAGCAGACATGACTGCTAAGCACCTGTTCCTGAAAGTGGCTCTGTGGTTCTCTACTTGTGCTTAGATATGCATTTTAAATGGAAACTCCAAATAATAAAGAATATTCTTGAATGTGAATTTGAATTAGGAATCTTAAGACATAGTTAGCCCTTAGTTTAATCTGTTAAGATTGAAACTCAGCATGTACTATTTCTTCTCCCTTTCTTAGAAAACTCTTCCCCTGTTAAGAAATTCCTACTCATTCTTTAACACTCCTCTCAGCATCTCTTACAAACATTACATCTTCCTCAGCACCTCAAGGAAGAATAATATTCCTTCCTCTGAGCTAACTCTACACCTTGACCTCACTTATACTGCACTTATCTTGAGAGCAGTGTCCATGTCTAATTCACTTTTGTACTTCAGGGTCTATAGCACAATGCCTTACACATACCTTGATATAGGTGTGCTGAATGAATGAAAACTTATATGACAGAAAGACTGGAGGCAGTCCTTAGAGAAATTGAGAGCAGTAGGAAAATACTAAAGAGGTCTGAATTGCATCCCATTATAGAACTATAAGCTATCTGAAAGTTGTGTAAGTTCAAAAAATAAAAGTCCAAATAGTGCCTAGGCAGGCTTTCCTAATGAAGGAAAACAGCTATTGTGAATGCTTCAAACTATCAAGATCAATCCATGTAAGTAAAAGATATGTAAAGGAAAAATATTTGGAAATAGATTTTTATAAAGACTCTTCCCCAAATCTTCAACCTAGAACTAGACATAAAAATTCTAAAGAGAATTCTTCTAAATAATCTAATGTCTCATTGAGTGTACATTCTGCTATATGGTTCAACTATAGAACTTTAACCACTGCCACTATGAAGAGCTATTTTTAAGAAGAATGCATGTATCATTCAACTATTTCATAAAATAATAATTCCCTATGAAAAATTCTCTAGTTATAAATTCCCACACATCTAAAATTGTACTATTATGTAAGGTTATGAATTTTCTTTCATTATTTAATTATTTGGAAAAGCTACTATGCTCTGCACATAACTTTTCCTTATACACACATGTACAAATCCTATTGCTCTTACATTATTTTCAAAGAGTTCTACCATTAAATATGTTGTGATCAATTAAGAGTGATGTTTTTAAAGTTCTCTGAAAAAAATAAGTGACCCATGTTAAGTCTCAATTTTGTATTTCACTATAAATTTCTACATCATTTTTTTAATTGATGAAGTGAAATAAAGTTCTACTGTATAACAAAATCTCAAGTCTGTAATCAACATATTTTAGGAAATGAATAATTAATAGCCATCCCAATAACTTTGTAATGAATCTGGAATTTCCCCAGTACCTGGAAAATAGCCAAAGTAATCCCCTTCAAAAAGAGAAAGTTGTCTTTTGTAATGCTGAATATGAACCACTCCCTTTCTGTTCAGGTGCTCCAGAAGCCCAATTTTCAAGTGATCATGTATGCTCACTATTTTAGTAAACCGGTAACTAGAACAGGAAAGAAAACAAACTTAATTTTTGATTACCTAAAGCTTTGAGTTGTGTAACTCATTCTGCAACTGATCAAAATGTAATGCCACTCACAATCCCTTTAAAAAAGGTAGCTAAACCTTCAAACTAACCAATACTAAAAATAAAAACCCAATCTAAAATGAAGAAAACATTTTATCTTATGATTTAAAAATAAAATCTGAAGTAATCCATGGTTAAAGTAACCTTAGAATAACCCAATGTTTTTTTTTTTTTTTCTTGGATTTTAAGATTAAATGGAATAAGAACTTTCAGATGTGCCATGCTATTGTTTTTCACTTTGTCATGACAACAGTATAAACATTCTGAAAAGGTACTGTATAATTCTGAAGATTTCTGTTAATACTGGGATACTGGCTCTAGTTCTGTAAAAAATAGTGGATAAGAAAGGCAAGTGTGATGTAGACTTTTATAACGAAGAAGTATAAATATAAGCCTGTCCCTTCATCAAGTAAATTTTTAAAATGAGATATTTTTATTTTATTTTTTGTTACTTTTTTCCCTAGGAAAGGTAAATCTCATATCTGAGAGATCAATTCTAAAACTTCTCCACACATTTTGGGAAAGCAAATATAATTGCTCTATTTTGTTTGTCTATTTCCAATCTCTTTTCAAGCTTTCTTTAAAAAACATGTTTAGGTAAATAAAATATAAGTGGATATAACTTTAATTCATTTATTTTTAAAAAACTTTAAACTGTTTTTTCCCCCATCTAACTAGTCAGAGAATAGAGCACTGGCATATGCTCAACTTGAAATATTGAAATTTTACATAAAATAGTTTCAAAGGCAGCAATTTTGAATTGGACAAGGATATTGTTCTAATGTTTCAGAGTATGTCATTAATCTGGGCACTATGCTTAAGACCTTAATAAAATTAAATTTCATTTAAAGTTCCTGCTGTTACCCTTTCCTTCAAATTCTGTGAAATTTCTTCATACATTACTTAAATTCAATGAAGAATTATGAAAGCTCTGGGAAGCAGGAAAATTAATGGGAAACATTTTGTTTGCTAGCAAAGAAATATCAGTGCTTTATTTTTCTCTCATCTATAGGATTGAGGGAGGAGAATTCTAAGTTTCTCAAAAAGACTACCCTGTTACTAGCAGTGAGTAAATCTTAAAATGTTAAAAAAATCACAATTACGTAAAGATCACTAATTTTCATATTAAATGCTATAAGTAGAAATTAGAAGATCCACTTGCAATATAAATTTTGAAAGCTTCTGTGATAATGATTTCACCAACAATACTATAATTTTCAGGCAGATGTATTTAAGGTTTTCAAACTACTAGACTATTAACAGCAAATGTCTGAATATTTTTTTTAGTAACAGGCTATTTAATGAGTGATTTTATGTTTAAAATTCAGTTTATAGGAAGAAAGCTAAAAACAAATGGTTCTAATAACATTAATAAACTTTAATGTAAGTTATATTTATTTTAAAGAACTAAAGTATATAAGTTCAATTTTAATATTTATTATTATATGGCTCTACCCCTTTAATAATACAAAAATGGCTCACGGTGAAATGGATGCCAATATTTTAGTCAAGCAAGAGAAAGGATTTAGGATAAAAACGATTCTTTAAAATTTTATGTGTGGTTCAGTACCTTGTACATAATATTCTGTAAAGAAACATTTTTTAATAAATGAGTATTATGAATTGTGTGATTCAGTGATCTTTTAGTTCTCCTGTGAAGGCATACAGGAAAGGATAGCAGAAAATTTCTAAAAAGTTTAACTGATTTTTTACATTCGTTAAGGGAAACCACCATGTCATATACTTCTCTGCATCATTTCATTACATTAGGCCCATAACTGACTATAAATACTTCAGGTGAGTTGAAACAGAAGTTTAAATACCATGTAATAGCATGAACTATGAAGGTTTCTGATTATTTTTTAAAATCAAAAAAGAACTTTAAATTTATCTAATCATTCAACAAATACTTATTAAGAAAAGATCATTATTTCAAGAGTCTCTATAAAAAGTATAAAAATAATGTTCTAAAAGGCTTTTTTTCCTATAGTTCACTGTGAACTCATTCAAGAAACTATCTGCATGGTAGTGGGGGTTTCTCCGCCAAGCTGTGATTAACATGGCAGCCCAATCCAAGAGTTACCAGATTGGTTACACTGCTGGAGCATAAAGCTGTAGTATTTCTTAGACTTTATATATATTGGTAGGTTTCTGACTCTTCAGCTGCAAAAAGTAAAGATAGATACTATATGCTATAATTCTTTTTAAAATTAATGTGCTCTTTTGGAGTTTAGACAGTTTCAGAAATAACATTAATCTGTTACAGGTCAAGTTCTAAGCATTTCTGGTATATTTTCTAATGCTAATTTTCTCTAACCATTTGTGTGAAAGAACTTATTTTTTTTTTAATTTCCAAATCATCACAGACTGATACTTTCATAAAATACAATAAAAATGAACCACTAGAAAAAATAAAAAATGACATACAAAAAACAAATCCCCACTTTTTATTGAGATTCAATAGATATAAAATTACCCTGACAAAAAGCTAGAAAAATTTTAGATCACTTATGCTTAATTTCTATGCTTATTTTATTGCTAACCATGCCGTCTCATCCATAGACACCCTGTGAGAAACACTGTTCCGATGTATTATTATCTGGTATTATATTAAACATTGGGGATATAAAAGACAACCAAACACAGTCTCTATTTTCATAATTCTCACTGCGTAATACATATTTATCCAGAAGAAAGAGACAGAGGAAAGGGGGCAGAGGTAGAGGTGTGGGAAAAGGAAGAGAAAACAAATATACACAAAGAAGTCTGAAACTTAATAAATTCCAAGAAACTCTAGTTTTGGCTAAAGAGGAGGCAGAGTCCCATTGGGTTTTATCCTTATGGTGACAGGAAGCAAGTTTTAAGCAAAGAGATAACATAATTTTATTTTCATTTTAAAACAATTACTCTGGAATCAGTGTACTAAATGTAGTGGAAGAGGATAAATGAAGGAACAAAGATATGAGTTAGAGATATATTTCAATAGTTCACAGAAAAGGTGCTCAAGTATTCAAACAGTGTACTGACAGTGTAAGAGAAGATGGGTATACGTGACATTAAGAGGTAGTGGAATGAACAGGATTTGGGCAATAAGTCTCAAGTTTTTGACTTGGGTTAGTGGGTGGATAGTTGCAACTATAAGGGAGTATATGAGATAAAAGGATCAGGTTTCTTTGGGGAATATGTTTGGTCCTAGCAGACATATTTAGTTAAAGTGTGGTATTATCTAGGCAGAAATATCCATCTAATAGTTATATACTGAGGGAAACTCAGGAGGGAAAATTATGGTTGAAACAGGTTTGGGATTTGTTAAAGTGTATGTCAACTTCTAAAAGGTAAAAAGGCTACAAAGAACTCTGCAAACAGAAGGTCAAGAATGACCTTATCAAAAGCAATTTCTATGTTGGTGGTATGACCGTCACAGCAATGATGTAACAGTAGTTGATACTTACATATGCTTTTCTAGGTACCAAGCAATTCTTAAGCAATTTATCTACATTTAACAGATGAAGAAACTATTAAGAAGTTTATCCAAGATCATACAACCAAGTAGCAGAAACTTGGATTTAAATCCAAGCAATAAAGGTTCTAAAATCCATGCTTGTAACTACTCTTGCTATGATGCAGAGGACTACTGGATGGGAGATGAAAAAATAGGGAGAAAGCACAGACCATTATTTTCAATTTTCTTTTTTTTTTTTTTTAAAGGAGTGTTCGCCACATCCACTACTTTTTTTTTTTTTTTTAAGATTTTATTTATGTATTGACAGATAGAGATTACAAGCAGGCAGAGAGGCAGGCAGAGAGAGAGGAGGAAGCAGGCTCCCTGCTGAGCAGAGAGCCCGATGCGGGGCTCGATCCCAGGACCCTGGGATCATGATCCGAGCCGAAGGCAGAGGCTTTAACTCACTGAGCCACCCAGGCGCCCCTATTTTCAATTTTCAAGATCAAGAGTCCTCCTCACTCTATCCTCCCCGACCCCTTAAAGAAAGAAAAAAGACTTGACCATGTATATATGCTTAAAGAAACACAGTGAAGAGGTAGGGTTAAAAGTCTGTAACAATGGTATGATGCTTGATGGAACAAGTCTCAGGAAAGATGGCAGAGGTCCCCAGGGAGATGTATAATCATGATGAGACAGACACTTTAGGAATGGTATTCAGTGAGGATAAGAACAATCTTAAAATGTTCTATTTTACTATTAAGAAATTCCTTATAAACAATTAGGAACATTTTGGTAAAAAATTTATAATTTCTTTTAAAAACAGTTACTGAAAGCTTTTTCTGTATTTAATACTTAGAATGGCCTTGGGCAATTACTGAAAAATCATTCATAATACCTCAATTATATAACAAATCGGTTTAAAAAAAGTATATATATTCATTTATACATAATGAATATATACATGTGTATTATATTAATATGTGTATCAATGATTCAGTTTATATTCAAAGCAAAATCTCTCTAAATGAAGGCCACAGTGTTTTAATTTTATACACGACATGGTTATAAAGCTGTGATTTTCAGTAAACCCTTCAAATTCAAATGAACATCAACATTGATGTAATTACTTTAGGAGACCATATGCTTATTCTCTTGATATTGTCATTGCTCAAAATATTTCAGGTACTTCTCTTCAGAGTTGGCACACATATGAAAAAGCATCAATATCTAGCATACGGGGGGGGACAATATGTGTTTAATTTATGTATAAACAATGTGTTTTTTGCTATGGTAAAATAGATTTCTAATGTAGAGATTTCTGTGGTGGAAAAAAATATGGAACAAGTATGAGATATAATACTATATTTGTACCTCTGGTAATCCACTGCTATTTTTATGGCCAAATGAACAAAAAAGAAGTCATTATGAATAATGTACTCTACCAAACAAAATCAAGGCTCGACTCAGAAGTCATCTCTTTGGTGAAACCTTACTTCCCAAGGGCTCTCTTTTCTCTGCTTCCACAACATCTAGCTGATCATGCTTTCTATCCTATCATATACTGTATCATATTTATTTATATGTCTTTTTTCATTCATTACACTATCAGCTCTATTACTACTGGCTGGAACAGTGCTTGGCACACAGCAGAGACTCAATGGTTGTTTGTTGGTTTAGCTAAATAAATTAGCCCAATAAAAACAAGAATTTAATTTAGTAGCTCTTAATTCCTTTGCCCTTTTTCTCTCTAACCCTAGATGAACCCAATGACTTATTATATGAACCCAGTCATCTACTCTATGTACTATGTAGCTGAACACTGCTAGAGAAAATTTCAAATGAATACATTTCCACTGTTCTGAACTGATGATCTTCAGCTTCAAATGAGATCTCAGTACTGCCAAGCAATCTTACTCTTTAATTCTTAGCTAATAACCGGGCCTCGTATTTTTAGGATAATGGAAGTTGAAACTACTTGCAAACAATCTTTTCTCCCATTGCTACAGTAGTGTCTTTCCTCCACTTGAATGCTGTATTGTAAGGCTTAGTCCTAGGACCTCTTTTTCACAGATGCCCTCATTTAGATGCAATCATCCCTGATTTTAAATATCATCTACAAACAGCCATATTTCTGTTACTAACCTAAGTCTTTGGTCTGTATTCCCTACCAGAAAATCCACCTGGTAATTACATATCTAACTTAGATGTTTCATGGGCATCACAGACTGAACATGCCTAAAGTTAACTCATATTCTTCTCCCTACCCCAGATCTACTTCTGCCATTGTGCCCCTCCTACCATCACTCCGATTTCATTAAACGGTTCGAACTATGATGCATAAGCCAGAAACTAAAGACAGACGTGACTTTCCTCATTTTTCATTAATTTGAGTGTCTACACTGTTCTAGGTAATAGGGCTAGAGCAGTGACTAAAACAAAGCTCCTATGCTCATAGAGCATGGATGAGTGTGAGCATGTATGAGAGAGAGAGGTGGGGGGGGGCAGACAGATAAATGGGACTATAGCAGTGAGTAAAACAAAGGCCTTGAGCTCACGAAGTGTGTGTATGAGCATGCATCTGTGTGTGTGCTTGAAGTAGGCGAAGGCAGACTGACAAAAAACCCCAAATACACACACACACACACACACACACACACACACACACACAGCATGTGAGGTGGTCATGATTCATGTATGGAATGCTGCAAAGGCAGTTACTACTGTATATGGAGTAGACAAGGTTCTGACTGATTTTATACCATTCCCCCTCAAATATTATTCCACAGGTTACTCACCTTTTGGTTCCTCAAACTTGCCTGTCCTAGAGGCACTGCACATGTTGTTGCTCCATCTAACTACAACTTTCACCTGCCTAACTCATACCCATTCTTTGGTCATAGCTCAAATGTTACTTCTGGAGAGTGAGATACCCAGTATAAAGCAGGTACTCTCCAAGTTCTTGTTATTTACTCAGAGCACCTCAGTTTTCCTCTTGATGATGCTTAGCATAATTCATGATTTATTTAATGTTTATCTTCTCTACTAGACTATGCTCCATGGAAACAGATACTGTTTTGTTTACAATGGTGTAATTAGCACCTATGAGAGTGAAAGGAACTTAGTAGGCCCTCAGTAACTAAGTGCTGAGTAAATGAATGGATGACTTCATAAGTATATTTAGTTAAAAAAAAATTACCTAGCTTGATTGCCTATAATATTCTGAGGACAATGCTCTGAAAAACTTTTAGGTTTTTGAAAATCAACTTCATCATCAAAGCAAGAAAAACACCTAGTGGTGATGTTATGAAAAAGGAATGTAATTCCAAAAGGAGTTCTTAAAATGTTTCGAACACTCTTACTATTAAATGAGTTAAGAGTGTTTATAACTTCCTAGGAAACTCTTTTGATCTGTACAACAGTTATAGTACTTCAGGGGAGCATCTTGTATTAAGGGGCCATATATTTGACATAAACATAAAAACACTGTTAATGGTTGTATAATCTGCATATACCTAATGCCACTGAAACATATACTTAAAATGATTTAAACAATAAATCTTGTTAAGTATATCTGACCACAATAAAACATTTTTATGCATTCCTTACAAGTTGACAAGTATATTTTAGAAAGAACATCATCTCAGAATGTTTGAATAATAACTCAGTTTTAATTCATTTTTTAACTTGTCCTAGTGAATGAAAAGTCACTTAAACCTTCCTTGCCTCAATTTTCTCATCAGTGAAATAAGGATACCTTATGCCTTAAATGACAGACCTCCATGAAGAGGAAATTAAGAAAGTGACAATGATATGAAAAACGTGCACTATGTAAAGAAGGGCAGTGTTGTCTCAGAGGCTGCAGGTTTATTACTGGGTTGCTAATTTTTTAATATGACTTTGAGAATTAGTCATTTTTAAAATTTATTTGTTTATTTATTTTTTAATGAGAGAGGGAGAGAGAGCATGAGAGCTGGAGAAGGCCAGAGGAAGAAGCAGACTCCCTGCTGAGCAGGGAACCCAATGTGGGACTTGATCCTGGGACTCCAGCATCATGACCTGAGCTGAAAGCAGTTGCTTAACCAACTGAGCCACCCAGGCGCCCAAGTAATTTATTTTAAATATTATTAATTAAGCAATGGTTTTCAGAACCAACTCACTGAGCCTCTCCCTACCCAGTATAGCATAGTTTACAAATCACCGTAAGGACTGATTGATAATACTTAGTAACTGGTTTCCATAAATATAGTATTAAAAGAATACTGAACTAAGCAATTATTTGCAAAGTGACATTATGAGGTTGTTCATGAGCTATAAGCATAATCACAAACTATTTGTACTCACAAACTAAAATAGAAAGGTGATTTTTTTTTTTAAAGATTTTATTCATTTATTTGACAGACAGAGATCACAAGCAGGCAGAGAGGCAGGCAGAGAGAAAGGAGGGAGCAGGCTCCCTGCGAGCAGAGAGCCCGATGTGGGGCTCGATCCCAGGACTCTGGGATCATGACCTGAGCCGAAGGCAGAGGCCTTAACCCACTGAGCCACCCAGGTGCCCCTAGAAAGGTGATTTAAAGATAAATGACATCAAAAGAAAAAAAAGTCCAACAGATTAAGAACTTTTTAGTAATAAATAAAGCACAGCCTCAGGTGACTAGAATTTAAATGTATATATTAAAACAAACAAAAAGTCAATAAAACAAACCCTTAAGAGGGATTTAGTGTGCCTTTCCTTTTTTTAAGGCTCTATCACACCAATATCCTATTTTTCCTAGTGATGCGATTCAGTAATAGCAACTTTAAATTTAGAATATTAGCCTGACATATTTTAGAATCTTCTAATTATTAAAGTGTTGAATGATATTAGTGTGTATTTAATAAGGGAGGAAATAGATCTTAGAAACTATTCTGATGTCCAGAAAATAAACTGTTTGATTTTTGGGTGATAGAAGTAAATTTGGAACCATGTTCCCTTTGGTGGTTTTTTTTTTTTGGAGGGGAACAAATGTGTAGTTATCATTATAAATTACAGACTGACATTTCTTACATTTCCCTTTATTTATTAAAGATTTTATTTATTTATTTATTTGAGAGAAAGAGCTAGAACGCGCACAAGGAGGGAGGAGTGAAAGAGAGAGAGACGCAGACTCCCCACTGAGCAAGGAGCCCCACACGGGACTTGATCCCAGGACCCCGGGATCATGACCTGAGCCAAAGGCAGATGCTGAACCAACTGATCCACCCTGGTGCTCCTTACATTTTCCTTTAGCTACAAATAAATATCCTTTAAACAACTATTAAAATCAATACAAGAGGGGCTCCTGGCTGTGTTGGTGGAGCTTACGACTCGATTTCGGGGCTGTGAATTCTATGATCTATGTTGGGTGTAGAGATTAAGTAAAAATTAAAAAAAAAAAATCTTAACAAAGTCGATACAAGATACTTCATTCTGATTATATTAACTGCTGTCATAAGGTATAATCACTATAAATAATCCTACCTAGTAAGTGTATGTAAATTGGTGTTGATCTGCCAGAGTAATGTAAAAACAATTCTGTATTAGAATCAGGTATAATTATTTACAACTCCTTAAAATAATCCCTGTATTTTTCTCTAATCTATATTCATGTCATTCCCTATTACAGAATTAGGGGCACATAAAACATTTAAGTCTATACTAATTCAGAAATAGAGGCATTAATCCTAGAGATACTTGTATATTAATTCAGAAAATGTGAAGAACGAACTAAGATTATTCCCTTCAGTAAAAGGCATGTCTTCATGACAAGAAATCACAAACAGCCAAGTTACGTAGGTGCAAGTTATGCTTTTAGAGATACCATTTCTCCCCCGGTTATGAAAACTATTTCTTAGAGAACTATGATATATATATTCTTCTCCAAAATAATATGCCTGAGAATTCAGGTTCTGCTTTCCCAGCCCCCTTTTTCTTTCTAAAAGAAGGAATACTTCTCTCCTATCCTAGTTCAAAGGGAAAAGTAAAAATATTAGCACCTGTATTGAGAAAGTGAATGGTTCTAGTATAAGTAAGGCTGTTTCCATTTCTTTACTTTGATCAAAATGGAAAGAAGACCCAATTGAGCTGTCATTTAATAGATGATTAAACACATTTTTGATGATAGTGCCATGTAATTTTTGGCACATAATATAGACACTCAAATAACTGAGTTTAATTTCCTGGATTAGTGTCAAGTACAGCACAGGGAATATAGTTAATAATTTCATAATAAGTTTGTATGGTGACAGATGGTGATTACATCTATCATGGTTATCATTTTGTAATGTATAAAAACATCAAATCACTATGTGGTATACAAAAACTAATATAATATTGTATGTCATTTATAATTTTTTAAAAAGCCTGCCCTAGGAAGAAGTATTTGAATTTTTAGCTATATTCCCAGTTTATCAGAAGAAGTCATTTTCTTCAAAATCCTAAACTATTTTTTAAAACTCTTATGTCTCAAGAGCTAATTGATTCCTTTTCTGATGAAAACTATTTTCACTTTAACTATAAATTTGGTTAATTTGAATAAAATTAGAAAGCTTCATGTTAATCTGGACTTCTAAGAATTGGTGTTCCAATAAATGCAAAAAGAACGTTTCAGGGTGACAGGAGAACAGCATTAAATTTAATCATATGCAAATGATAAAGGACTACAACAGAGAAATTAATAGTTTTAGTAATGACTTTTCCACTGTTTTACAATATAATAAGAACCTAGTTTCTTAAAAAAATGTTATTTCGGTGTAGCATTACTCATTCTTTTTCAAGTTTTTTTAAAGAGCTTTAAGCTTTCTATTCAACATTCTTCAGAACTTACTGAATAGATTGAATAGATTTTTTCCTAATCCAACAGACCATTAAAAAAAAAAACTTGACTTACAAATGCTTGGAATCCCAACTGATCTTACACTGTATGACAGGAATAATGAACAGAGTCTTGATTACTATCATTTTTTTCAATGACTTCCTAGAGCCCTAATACTTCCAAGTAAAGAGTTTGAAAACAACCATCTTACGCCATGCTGCTTTCCAGTGGAAAAGACCATATCACTCCCCTGCTTCAAATCCATCTGCAGAGTTGCTTCTTCCAGGAAGCCAATCATGAGCCTCCTAGGCCTTGACAATGAAAAAGACAAGGGTTGGAGTGCTCCTGAATCTACTCAACTGATGCTAATTAAAATTACCTCCAATAACGCATATTTTAAAATTAGACATTCTCTCAAAGATTTAGGGCATTAGAAAACTATTTTGTTAACTTACTTGTACCACTGAGACTTAGTGGTGTATGCCTGCAATCATAACTACTCAGGAGGCTGAGGCCAGGGATAACCTGAAATCATGAATTTTATGTTCTCTGAAGATTGAATATGCACAAACAGTTCTACATTATTGTATTCCCTGCCTACTAGTTTGCCTGGGGAGAGTTAAACTAAAACAGTTCAAAAATGGAGATGATAAATGCCATTACTGCAATAATACTAAGTGAAAAAGAATTAAAAATATGATTGGTTCTTTTTTTATTCACTAGGTACAAGCCAAGTGAAATGAGACTTCTAAAAAAGGAGAATACAGTGGTTATCAAAATTAGATCTTTTCCAGTTACTGTGCTTAGCTCCTTGAATTGAAACAAAACAACACAAGACAAAATATCAACCTATTCCCTACTGATTTATGATGTGCTAGTCACTATTCTAAGAGCTTTATATTCTTCACCTCATTTAATCCCCACAAAATTCCCAAGATACTGATCCCATTATTTTCCTCATATGATGTGAAAAATGAATTGTGAACTGACTTCTATAGGGTAACACAGATAATAAATAAGAGAGACATGTTTTCAACCCAGGCAGTATAACTCCATAAACTGTGCTCCTAATCTGTATTGTTAATTTTTATTGTGTTCTTTTCTTTTTTCTTCCTATACTATAGTTTTTAGACTATTGTTCTTAGAGTCCTGGGATCCCATGGGAATGCTTCCATGGCCATTAAGGAAAGTAAGAGACAGTAGATGGGATTCTATACCCTTTACCCAACCAAAGCAACTTCGCTAAATCTCTTTAAATATTGAGGATAAAATCAAACTTTTCATAGTAATAATTAAAAAGAAATGTCCTTACTAAAAGGCAAAAAGTGTGAAAACCACAGTATCTAGACTATAATCTTCATGGACACAGGATCTGTGTCCAAAAGTGTTTCATATATGTCCAAATATGTTTCATATTCAATAAATATTAATAAATTAAAACTACATAACAGTACTATTCTCATCAAAAAAGTTTAATACTCATTCATATCATTACATAAGAGAAAATCTTGAATACAAATATAATTAAATAGTAAGACTAATAATATTAAAATCAGACTCAGATTGGTGCCACTTAGTTTTTAACCATAAGTAGTCAAAAGATTTCATTACCTCAAGGCTACTGATAGGTCAATAAGCATAATTCATTCTCATATACAAAAAGTAGGTATGCTTTCCACAAAAAGTTTTTTGGCATATCAATAATCATACTGCCCAAGGTATTAAAATGTCTATGTATTTTTAAAGAATTATTGACTATAAGAAATTATAATAGAATCCAAATTATCAGTAGAGATATTTTCTGAAGTTCATGAATTGTCTTCAATTTCACAGAAGTTATAAGGAAACTTGATAAAAAAAAAAAGGCTAATTGAGGAAACTATCTAAAAAAATTATTTAAAAAAAATCTACTCTGTTAGTTATCTTTAACCCCTTTCACCTGTGGACCTAACGACTTACATGCATGTTCATGAAACAGGGATAAAGCCTACCGACATAATTTTGTATTCCCTTTAATGATGAATTCTCAGCTTCAGAGTGAACATCTAAATCAATCAAAAATCATAAAAGCTTTAAGAAAATAAAACTGAAGTATTAGCTTTTCTAATTGTGGGTTTGAATTAAAAGTCAAAATTAGCAAAAATAAAAACTCATTTTTTTCTCTTGCCCAAGGTGATTAGAGATTTTAATTTCAGCAAAAATACAGTTTCCAGCCAAGACACAGACATGAAATAATATCCACTGCTTAAAACGTAAAAACCCCTGAAGTTTTCATCTAAAATTTTTCTTACTTTATGACTAATACCAGAAAGTAACAAACTATCACCCTCATGACTACAAACCTCACCCTCATGGCTCGAATTTTAGTCGAAATGGAACATGTAAAGGCGATATATATTGAGAGGATCAGCATTAAATTTATAAATTTATTATAATAGTTTTGAAGTGAGGCAATAACTAATAGAATGAATTTTCTGATACCTTAAACATGTATAAGAAAGTCTAACAAATGCCAAATATAGCCCAAGATAAGTGATTAGAAGATTTAATTTTAATACTCATTTTTTAAGGAATTATAGTTAACCATATGGAGACAAAACACTAATAAGTCTGTATCAAAGGCATAGGAAACTAGAACTTAATAATCCCTTAGAAGGAATTCAGTTTGAATGAAAGCCAGAGCCGCTTCTGAATGATTAGCATGAACATTAACTCTTGTTCTCTTCTGACCCTCTCAAATTTAATGCCTATGCTGTTAAAGTATTTTCTTAATCCTTATAAGAAAGCACCAAGATTGGTTTTAGATTAACCACCGCCCCCCCACAAAAAAAAACCCTCTCAAGTTTCATAAAGTGTCTAGAACCAAAATAATTTTGGCAGTGCAAGGATAGGAGTGATCTAAATTTTAATACGACTTGGTGATACAAGAAGAGTTTTCTGGTACTGACATACCATTTATATAAAACATCTTCCAGAGATGGTACTAAAGATGTTTTTCTGTGGTCAGGTAGAATAGTCCAACGGATATCCAAATAAAATTACAATCTGTCTGGCCTGTTCCTGTCTCTGAAAGCTTAGCACCCACACACTTTACTTTGTTATTTAAATAGCTGCCAGAATAAAAGTATGTTTTGGCTTGCTCTTCTCAGATGAGTTCCTTTTCTCCTCTCCCAGAAATATAAAGATAAAAATTTTTAAAAACTGTTTATTTAACTAGCACTGGGATCCTAGAAAAATAATTTTGAATAAAGTAATTCACATTTAAAGCATAAATTAATCATCAAAGGTTTAAAGGAAGAGTTTATGAACCCTACATAGTATCTGCTTGAGCATAAAGTCTATTTTCTGAGTGGATCAACTCTAAACCAAGAAATCAGAAATTAAGTAATTATATCCCCTAGGCATTTCTAAAAGATTGCCAATTCCTGGTCTCGACAATTATGACAAATACTAATTTTCCAAGAATACTGTAAAGACAATGGTTAATTTAGGAGACAAATATGTTAATGCCAATGTATAAAAGGAATTATTAGAATTTTGGATTTTGGATGGTGAAAAGTCCTATACTATTTTCAGATAGTGAAAAAGAGTTGTAATAATGTCCTTAATTAATCCATACTCTGTATTTAATCTACTATCTTTGGAGGATGCCTCCTAGGCATAGGAGATTCAGTATTAAAATATGAATTGAGAACAAAAAATTTCAGATTTAAAAATAAAATTTCTGAATTTTCAAAAAACAAAAACACTCCAAAACAAAAAAAAAGGATCCCCCCAAAGGCTAAAATTGAACTATCAAAAATAGTATACCATTATTTTGGACTTTCTGAAGTACAGAATTTTATGTGTAAAAAGAAAATGAAATAACCATTTCTAATTTTATAATTAGTGACAGTGATATTAAGAAATATATAGATCTCATTACTTCAAAGTCAATCAAAGACATAAACATTCAATAAGCTGTAAAAGGGTGTACACAGAGCAGGAAGAAAAGGGAAACTCCATGGAGAGATAAAGGGAAAAAAGGGGCAGTGATCAATTACATCCCCAAATTAAAAACATCTTTAAGGGAAAGTGATTTGTTAAAATATGTATGCAAAAGGAAGTTCATAAAATTTTCTCATTAAAAAAATCTTAAATTTCATATTAAGGTTAAAAAGATTTAAAAATAAATTTATTTAGAGTTAAAGAACTGGTGACCATAAAAGATTTATTCTCTAAGATTCCCACCAATGTCCAAAAAAAGCATGACACTTGTATTGAAAATATAAAGGAGTGATCTCACTTTTATTTTTCTTTTCAGAGCGCCTAGCTTTTCTGTTTGAAATTATAAATTATATTTTGTATAGGTAACAGTTAATCTTCTACCATGTGGTAATCAATCATATGCCACCTAATTGAGGAACATGATAATATTCTATTAGCACTAGAATGAATGAGTCAAATATGTTTAAATCTTCCATGAAAACAGAAACTCTCAAAACATATATAATACTCATGTTCTGATATGTAAAACTCTACTCTTCTTTTATTGCTGATTTCCATGAAACATGTGAATTTCACTTTGGAAAGACCTACCTGAATAGCTGAGTTCATGAAACACGTATTTCCCAAGTTACTTAGGCCACAGAGGCCTGGCTGTTCATTGTTTCTGCCAGGTTCTGAATAATCATAGTTCTTATAAGCAGTATATGATGGGAGACAATAATTTGAGTTTTTCACACTAGAAGAAAACAAAGAATATTTTTCATAATGCAGCCAATTATTAAAAAAATAGTTATATGAACAGAGTACTTCAAACCAATTTGAGATAGGTGGTCAGTCATTAAATTTTTTTATTAAAAAATTATCTTATACTTTTAAAGATATGAACCTAATGAAAATAACCCCTTTAATTAAGATACTTCTCATTCAATCAACAAAATCACTGCATACATATGCCACACCAACCAATACAAACCACTATTATATCTTTCTACCTTTGATTAGCTGGAGCAGCTCCACAGCTCGCTCCATTCTTCATTGCTCCATCAAATTTAAAACATTCAGATTTTAAACACCACCCGCAGCAATAAATCATCTCATTTATGTCCCTTTTACATCCTGCTACTGTAGTAGAATGAGAACAGTAGAAACAGGAGGAGTTGTACTTTAGCTACAGGTGAGAGCAGAGATTTCCAAGGTCTCTGTGACATCACTGGTCTGATGCACTGAAGATTCTATTTATAGTTTCTATGCTAGACCAGCAAAATCTAGTAATCAAATGCAGAAAAAAGCCTGGGGTGATCAGAAATGATTCTAAGCAAGTACATTCCAGTATTTGCTTTTTTTCCCCCTAGTTTGTTAGAATAATTTAGTTTTTTTTTTTTTTACCTAGATGAATATAACCTTAGGATAATTTGGACTATCAGCATAATAAATACTAATCACAAAAAAAGCCAAATAATTTTCAACCTTAGAGAAACAGAGTAATTTTAGGACAAAGAAAACTCAGTAAGTTAAACTGTCCCTCTTTCTTTCTACATGTAATAAAACAATAATTTTGTGGGAAAGGATGAATTCTCCCTTAATTTTTAATAGGTTATCTTATAAAATATTTACAATGGACACATTAGATATAATTCAAAGCCATACTCTCAATCATCACTTTTTTTATTCATGAGAGCAAACCTGAATGAGAATCAAGGTCATACTAAAAGTAAATCACAATTCAAATAAAAGAATACAGTGTTACAAATAAACATGATTAATCAGTAACCCTGATAATCTCAATTATCTACAATTTATTCCTGGTATTCTTTTTTAAAAGTATTTTTTACTTATAATTTCAAATATTTCCTACTGTAGCTTCTATACTATCACTTTATTATTAGAACAGTTTAAGAGAACTTTATTACTGCTAGTTACAACAAAGCCTTTAGTAAACACACACACACCCACCCTCTAACAAGCTTCACAAGTAAAACAAAACTATCTCAAACCAAAACTATACACACAAGGCTAACCTAATATTTTCACATAATTTAAGAACATACCCACAACACAAACAAAAAGACCAGTTCCCAGACTCAAAAAAGCAAATTATCCTGATACTTAAAAAAAAAAAAAAAAAAAAGGAGGGCACAAAGAAATGCAACCTGATCAATTCTATTCTAGAACTTTTAGACTTGTAATTATATTTACTTGTTTTAAACTAAAAAAAAAAAAAATATAAAACAAAAAATAGACTCAAGCACCTTTTGTTCTGGCAGATCACTAACCTTATGATTGATATTTTATATTCCCCAAAACTACTAAAATGTAAGACACCTATATGTTCATTCAGTGATTGATGACTGGACTCTTGAATCTAACTTGGAGGACATGTAACAAAAGCTAAGTCCTGTTTTTCTTTTATTTCCGTAAGAAGTGCTAAAAATCAAGGTCTCTACATTAAAAAAAAAATGAAAGGCCTGCATTTTCTACACATCCTCCACATTTTAAAAAACCCCACACATATACCAGATATAAAATTAAAATGAAATTTGAGCAGAGTTGGGGCACCTGGGTGGCTCAGTGGGTTAAAGCGTCTGCCTTCAGCTTGGGTCATGATCCCAAATTCCTGGGATTGAGCCCCATAGCAGGGAGACCGCTTCCTCCTCTCTCTCTCTCTCTGCCTGCCTCTCTGTCTACTTGTGATCTCTATCTGTCAAATAAATAAATAAAATCTTTAAAAAAAATTTTTGAGCAGGGTACACAGAGAAAGTATGCTCAAATGCATGCTCACGCCCCCCCAACCCCCCCACCCCCCTGACCCCCATCACACACACACAGAGGCAAGTGAAAAGACTAAAAAAGCACATTTACATGCTTATTCCTTAAGTATATATTCATATAGCCGTGTCTGCCACAAGTAACGTAAATGGATGCTGGAAGCTCTCCTCTTCTTAGTGGCAACAGGATGGAATTTGCTGGGATAGGGATTTTAATATACTGAGAAATGAACAAAAACTTAATTGCAAAAGCAGTTTTTTTTGTTTTGTCTTTAAAAATTTGAATCTTAAAGGATATCTACATTTCAGTTTAAGTGACAGAGTAAATACAAGCACTGCCCAAAGACTGAGACAGTCTAGATGTTCAATGACAATAATAAAAAGTGATAAATTTAAAATATTTTAACACTATATTGACTGGCTACTTATAACCCACATGTTATGTGCTTCCTAAATCAAATATTAAAGTAAGTCATGGAGAATACCAAAACCAGGAGTTCTTAAAAGGCTTCCAACAAAATACATGGAAACCTAGGCCTATGACTATTTTTTTCCCTAAAGGTGACAAGCTAGTCCTTATCCTCTATGGCTGTGCTGTTTTGCAAAAATAAATAAGTATGCCTGTAATCTTAATATGAATTTTAGTATTATACTATGTTAATTCTGTATTATAAACCTATTACCCTAAATGAAGATACATTGAAAAAAGTAACTTATTTTTTGGTAAAATTGAGCCCCATCTTTCTATACAAATTTCAGATTGACTTTTCAATTAACACTTATATTTGATGTTGTATTATAAATCTATAATTCAATCCTCATAACTATAATTATGCTCATTTTGCAGTTAATGAATGATGCTTTCAGCGAGTAACTTGCAAAGAGCCATATGGCTGGCTAGCTCTGGCAGTCTCCAAAATCAAGTTCTTTTTCATAGTTTAATCTTTTACAGGGAGTCATTTCCATTTCAAATAAAAGAGTTTTAAATGAATTAACATAAAAATAGAAATGTGCTCAGATGTGGAATGCCAAGAATTGTGACAATACATACATTAAAAAGACTTTTCAAGGACAGCGTTATATCAAAGCAAATGTAGCAAGACAAAAAAATTCAGGGAACAAAAAGAGGAACTGGCGCACATTAAAAATGAAATTAAATTATAATTGAGGCAAAACCAAGAACTGTATAGAGTAGGAAGTAAAACTACTACATTAGGATAAACAATTGACTCTTCATTAGTCTTTAATAAAAGCTTTATTAAATTTATATGAAATAATTCTAAGTATACTTTGTTATCCTTATGACCAATATCCTTATTTCTGGAAGTGAAAACTTTTTATCTTAGTAATGTATCAGTTTAATTCAAATCTTGAATTTATAAATAATGTCACATAAACTTGTAAGTCATAACTACTGATTTTAGTATATACTTTGGTTCCTGTAGAGTATCTCCACATATGTGACGTTTCAAAAATGCACTTAATCTAAAAAAGGTCACTACCCATTTTACGTTTAATTAAAGAAATTATGCTACTTCCATATGAAGTCTTAAACTCCTATGCATTTCTGCAAGTTGAATGGAAAGAAATAAATTTTATGTGAAATAATTTATTATGATAATATTAAACCAAATAGTAATTCAAATTCAGATTAATTCAAATTGAAAGTAATTAAAATGTTGATTCAAATTAAAATTAAAAAAATTTCCATTTTACAAATGTTTAAATTTTATTCCTTACTAAGAAAGGTAAGCTTTATTGTTAAAGCTTTACTTTTAAGCATGGTGGTACTTCAGTAGCTATTTGCTATAAAAATTTCCTATAATGAAAGGACTATTTTAGTGCCTATAATAAACAAATATAAATAGCTAAAAATAAAATCTAGCCATAAAAGTAGAATTATTAAACATCTCAAACTTAAGAAAATACTCCAATTCCTCTCTCAGTTATCTTATGCAGTCAGAGGTTTTAGGATCCGATTATATCATCATATTTTCACTATGGGAGGGAAATAAGACAAAAACAAAAATGCACCAGACCACATATACTAACACGATGACTACAGTCTATGGTCAATGCAGTCTACAATGTTAAAAATTTCTCCAAAGAATAACTATAAATACATGTTAAACCTGGAACTGAGTTCTTTTATAGTAAATGTGGGAGCATCTGCAATTGGTAGAAACACAAGAGTATTTTAACTCCCATGAAAATATTATTTTTGATGAATTTAATTAAAAGATAGCATATAAAATATAAACCAGATTAAAGGGGTATTTCCTTTCACTTTTTTGCCTGTGAACATACATTTTTAAGCAGTAAAGAACACACTACATTGCAATTTTGGATATTCATAGTGTCTTCAATATTTCACTATTACACTATAATGTAATGTTATTATATTATGATATACATGTCTTTTTATAAATTACTAAAATAAGGGAATTAATGTTTTAATAAATCTTCTTGACACACATATGGTAAATTCTTTTCTAGAAAAGTTGGACTAATACTCCAACCACTCAAATGAAATCCTTGCAAGAATAAATATCATTAACTCTTCCCAGTGAGACTGAGGTGGAGAGAAGTAGATGGATTTTTTATGGTTTTAATTTGCACATCTCTAGTTAGTTGTGAATCTGGGTATTTAAAATGTTTATATATTTTAATTACCTTGCTTTTATTGCCAGTTGCATCATTTGCCCATTTTTCTACTTGTCTTAGAAAATTTTTCACTGATCTCTATGACTTTGATATATTAGGAATATTTATCCTTTGTCAATTGTAGGAAGTGTTTTTTCCATTTATTTGTCTTTTAATTTTTATCTGCCTAACAATTAAAAGGTCAATTTAATATAAAGTTTTAAAGAGAAATTCTCAATAGTGATCCAATTTTCCCAACAAAATTTCCTGGATAATCTGCTCATTCTCCATTAGTCTACAATGTTTTTGGATCACATTAAATTCTTTAATGTATAAGGGGCTGTTTCTGGACTATCTTTTCTATTTCACTGATCTGTAGATATATTTTTGGGTCACTACCATGCTGTCTGAATTCTTATTATCTTTGTAACAGGCTGTGATATTTAGTAGGATTAATCCTTTCTCATTTTCCTTTCCAAAATTATTTTGGCTATTCTTATGTATTTATAATCCAGATGTACATTAAAATCATTTTGTCAAGCCTTCTCCCCATCCCAGATATGAATTTTCAGGGAAAATTAATTAAACCTATAAATTCAATTAATGATGTTATTTTAAAAATTATTTCACAAGTAGCCTTAGTCTTTTCAAATTTATTCTTTGGGAAATCAGATGCCATTTATGAACTGAACAAGTAGGGCAAATAAAAAAAAAAAAAGGAAAACTACATACAATTATCCTAAAAAATAAACCACAATGTAATGTATATATTCAAGAAATAATAAAAGGGTAATTGTCTCTAGATTAAAGTTCTTCCCTTATTACAAATACTAAAAGCTTTCTTTTTATCCTTTTCTATAAAATAAAAACCATGACAATTTTCAAGGTAATACACCCATGTCAGACATTACAGTAAAGCCCAAGTGATTTTTAACCTTTTTCTATGGCAATATTTAGCATACACTTTCATGTAACTTTTATAAATTCTGAGATTCTGAATATTATTCATGATGGGGCAAGGGAATTGTTTCTCTAACCTTTTTAAAGAAAAAGTGATTGCCTTTTTGGTAAACATAAAAATTTGTGTATGCTATCCAGGTGAGAATCACTGATATATACTTAAAAAAAAAATACTACGTATTATAGGTGATTATGTATCTAGTTCTCAAATGACATCTGAAATTTATAGTCTTACTAAAAAATTGAGTTCTAAGAGACTTCTACATATATTTTCAACAGTTAGTGTTTAAAAAGTAAAATTCTGAAAGTACTTTAATTCTCTTTTAGTGGATTATTGTAGTAGATGTATTAAATCAAGAAGTTTAGAATAGTGCTTTCTTGTAAAATTACTCCTAGAAGAACTGATCAGTAATTTTAAAAAAATTCAATTTGAATGCATTAAGACTTTTATCCTAAGTTTTAGATACAAGAGATTTTTTGCAACCACAATAGGGCGATCAATTAAACAAAGAGTTTTTAAGATTCAGTGCTTACTTTCTGTTGTTGATGTTGTTATAATTATTTGATAGAGATGAAGGAGAGATCTTTGGTAAAGCTGAAAAATTGGATGCACCTGGGGACCTTTAAAAATATGAAAATGTTAAATTAGATAAAAAATGCTGAATTTTGAAATTAATTATGAAATAAAGAAAAAAACAGATGACAATGTATGTAGTAAATGAATGCTGGAAAACAGATTCATGAGTAAAATCACTATATCTCCTTTGTTTTTCTATTCCCTATGTATTGGTACAAAAGGGAATTATTTTCAAAAGAAATTTATCAAATTAAATATACAACTTGATATTTATTATTCCTATAAATCTACTGACTAATATAACCATTTGAGTTCAGGTAACCATTTTCAATATTTTACAACAATAATTTCCTTAAATCGGTAGAATTAAAATATCAATTTTTTAAGGAAGCATGTAAATGAAATCCAATTTGTATCTCAATAGGTACCACTTCATTTTACTTATACACAACACTGACAGAGAGATCCGAGGATTTACCAGTTCTTTAAAATGTAAGGCAATAGGGATACAATAGCATAGAAGAACTTCAAAACATAATCTTGAGAAGTAATTTTTGGCCAAAGTTATTGCTACAAAAACTGAAAAGATATACATCTGACTATATATTATACACCTCACTAATTCAGAATCTTTTTGGAGAAATTTTAATTACTAATAGCTTTTAATCAACCAATATGCTTTAAGGGCATGATTTATAATCAACAAGCTTATTACACAGGAATGATTACTTTAAAATACTTAACAGATCTCTTAAATATTTAATTTCCCTTGTAATTTTGTAAACAATTTTAATTTATTAGGCAACATCCAGGCCATGGACTATAAAAAGCTGTCAGTCTAGTATCTCATTCATCATAAATTCTAAATTAGTGAGGCCCAAAGTGATTAGTTTTTTAAAATTATTTTATTTCCTTTAATCAGGTGCTAATGAACAGTGAAATGGTCAATGGGCATGGAAGTATGATCTACAAAATCTGTTTGAAGTCTACAAATTTTAGGTGATTTGGATTACACCTAATCTATATACTCGCAATGTATTATGCAGAATACATGGTGGGCAGTAACATTTCTTACACATAAAAATTTTTATTTAACTTTTGAAAGTTTTATACATTATGAAATCTTGGTAAAAATTTTTTATTTTTAAAGGAGGTTTTTTTTTTTTTTTTGATACAGGTTGTATATAGGTAGATTATACCAAGTAAGACCTCTATTTAGATGCCTTTCTGACAGAAAACCTTGTAAGATATTATTTTACTGTACTAAGTTCAAAACATAAGACACAATTAACCAAGTTTTAATATAAAACAATGTAGAGGACACATTTAAAAGGTTATCTTAATATTTTACGGTAGTAGTTTTTAAATAGTAATAGAAATACAGAAGTATCCTGGCATTTTTGCCTTCATGTTAAGAGTGCTGTTATCAAAGAAAAAAACCCCATATTTATTAGAGAAAAGAGTTATAATGAATTAAGGAGGTTAATTTTTCAAAACGTGATCCATTTACCTACAATTTAATTCACTTCATCTTTTCAGAAGCAGAAATAAACTGAAATGTTCTCTTGAATTTTAATTATAGTCAAATTTATGGAAATAGAGATTCATCACGTTATTCAATAAAGTGGCTCAGGCATATATATATATATATATATATTTTCCCCCCCTTTTTCTGCCCATTTGTGGCCTTTTTACTATCCATTAGCAACTCTATCCAAGGACAGTGTTAGAAGTTCCTATGAAATTCACTGAAATACTCAAACATTTATTAAATGACTACTATATGCCTTGCCCTTGGTAAGTACTAGGAATACAAGGACAGACACAGTTCCTGACATCAAACAGCTCACAATCTAATGGGAGACATAAGCAAAATAACTATAAAACAGTGGGAGACATAAGCAAAATAACTATAAAACAGTTAAAAGTCCTATAGAAAATTTAAAACTAAAATATAAAGTTTTGTGGGTAGTAACATGAGGTGATTTAAAATGATGTACAGAGTTGGAGGGACAGGTGGAAACTGGAAGTGAGAGTATTCCAGGTGGAAGGAACAGCACATGCAAATGTATGGGACTGTAGAAATGAAGATGTGTTCAGGGAATTATCAATAAATTCAGTTTGGCTTAAAGAGTAGGAAACAGGGACGCCTGGGTGGCTCAGTTGGTTAAGCAGCTGCCTTCGGCTCAGGTCATGATCCCAGCGTCCTGGGATCGAGTCCCACATCGGGCTCCTTGCTCGGCAGGGAGCCTGCTTCTCCCTCTGCCTCTGCCTGCCACTCTGTCTACTTGTGCTCACTCTCGCTCCTCTCTCTCTCTGACAAATAAATAAAAAAAAAAAAAAAAAAAAAAAAAAAGAGTAGGAAACATGTAGTGACAAGAACAGAAATTAAGAAGGTAGGCATGATAATAAATGAACTTTTATGTTCTATAAAGAATTCAGTAGATCTTATTCCATTGTACTGGGCATGTTGAAAGAGTTTAAAAGGCTAACTACACAATCAGATTTGTACTCTAGAAAGGTAATTCTTGAGAAAGAGAAAGGAGACTGAGAGATCATTTAGGAGACCACATTAATAAAATTAATAAAGGCTGGGGCAAAGACCACAGGGTAGGCAAGGGCAAAATGTCTTGGATGTTTAGGAAGTGGTTCTCAAAGAACAGTCAGTGGACCCTTAGAAGGCCCTGTGATTCTTTTGGTGAGCCCATCTAAGAGGTCAAAACTATTTGCATAATAATATAAAGGTGTTAGTTAAGTGTTAGTTGACCTTTTCACTGGGTGGGATTTGCAATGATAGTGCAAAAACAATGGTGGGTAAAACTGCTGATACCTTAGCCTGAGTTAAAGCAGCAGCATCAAATTATATACTAGAGTCACTGTATTCTTCACTGTCTCCTTACAGTGAAGAAAACAGTTTCACTTAAGAATATCCATCTTAAAAAGATAAAAAAAATTGATTTTATTAAATCCTAACCCTTAAATATACTTCTTTTTAATATTATGTGACAAACTGGGAAGTTTGCATAAAGCACATCCGTTCTATCCTGAAGTAACATGATTGTCATGAGGAAAAACACTTGTGTAAATATTCGAATCAAGCAGAACTAGCCCTCTTTTCACTGCATCACTCTTCCACATAAAGGCTATCTGGCAGACATCTCAAAAATAAATGAAGGAAGACTGTAACTTCAAGGAAAAAAACTGAAAGTATTTGCTGCCCATGATAACATTCAAGTGATCAAACAAAAAAGAGAATTCTGGAAAACCTGACTTTGCCACTGTGAGGTTTGATAGCTTCCCACTATTTAAAGACTTTGCTTGTAAGATTGGTGATGTTTTAAGAAATGTGATTAAAAAATACTGTATGATGAAGAAGATACTATCTGATGAAATATGTCAATATTTGGAATATCTGCATAACTTAGTGAATCAATATTTTTCCAACTGCATCAAATACACATGATAGATTTTAACATAATAGTATTAAAAGTTCACTGATGTAGTTTCAGATTCCACATTGCAATTAAACTTTCATCATTAAACCACTGCTAGTCAAGTTCTGATGTGGTATCAATTATCTGAAAATACCTCTCCATGTTCTAACTACGTATCTGCATGAAACTGAGTTTTATTTATGCACTTCAATCCAAACAATATATCACAATAAACTGAATGCAGAAGCACATATGAGAATTTGTCTTCTGTTTAGTCAGATACTAAAGAAATTTCAAAAATGTAAAACAATTCTACTCTTCTCAGTACATTTTTTTTGTTTTGAAGATTATTTTTCACAAAAGTATTATTTATACCAAAATGAGTTTCAGTATTATTTATAAACAAATATTTTTAAAAATAAAATTAGTTACTTTTCTTCAGCCATTATGAATCCCAGTACCAAATGTGCAACCCATTTTTTTTTTTTGAAGATTTTATTTATTTATTTGACAGACAGAGATCACAAGTAGGCAGAGAGGCAGGCAGAGAGGGAAAGAAGCAGGCTCCCCGTCAAGCAGAAAGCCCGATGTGGGGCTCGATCCCAGGACCCTGAGATCACGACCTGAGCCATAGGCAGAGGCACTAACTGACTGAGCCACCCAGGCGCCCCTGTGCAACCCATTTTTATTTTCAACCTATTAAAGAAATTTCCAAACTTACACAAGTCCTCATGTACCCAGTACCAGACACTCAGCTTCAAAAATTATTAACATCCTGCCACTTTCGTTTTATTTTTATTTCCTTGACCGCCCTCTCCCCATGTTTTTGCTGGACTATTTTAAAGCAAATCCTATACATTTATAATTTCACCTGTATATATATATTTTCTCTCTATATACATATATATATAAAATTTATATTCACCTGTATATATATATATATTCCATATATATAAATAAATATATATAAATATATAATGGAATATTGCTCAGCCATAAAAATGAAATCTTGTGATTGGCAATGATATGGCTAGAGCTAGGGGGTTTTATGCTAAGTGAAATAAGTCAGAGAAAGACAAATACCACATGATTTCACTCATATGTGGAATTTAATAAACAAAATAGATGAACATAGGGGAAAAAAAGAGAGGCAAACCATAAAACAGACAACTACAGAGAACAAACAGAGTCGCTGGAGGGAAGGTAGGTGGTGGGATGGACTAAATGGGTGATGGGTATTAAGCAGCGCACTTGTTGTGATGAACACTGGGTGTTATATATGTAAGTGATTAATCTCTGAATTCTATTCCTGAAACTAATATTACACTTTACGATAACTGGAATTTAAATAAAACTTGAAACAAACAAAAAAATTACAATATATATCCCTAACAGGTAGCAGATCTTTTTTGATACCACTGTCAGTCCCAGTTGAATACTCTGTTCATGTTCACCTTTTCCCCCAACCGTCTCAAAATATCTTTCCTCCCCAGTTGGTTGATTTGAATCAGGACCCAAAACAAGTCCATACATTTGCAGATCAATTTTGATAACTTCAAAAGCCCTTACTTGCTCCTGACAGCTAACTTCTCCTCTAGTTTCACCTTACAGTGACTAAGTTTATTTTACATTTGAGGGATTTCTGTATCTATTCATATCATTAACCTTGACTCATATGTATTACTGCAAATTGCTCAAATCCTTTTTGGATCAAACCAGGGAAAAACAACAAAATATCCAATAATTATTTGTCAGTACCTGTGCATATCAAGCATCTATATAAGAACTGTAAACTTAAATTATATTTATGCATGAAATATGCTGTCTTAATTTCCTAACTTCAATTAAATCTGGATATGGCTTTTAAATGTCAAATCTAACACTAGTTACTGAACTCAACTGTGGCCATGCTCTGTTTGACAAAACTTGGGAGACATAGTACAGGTACTAGATTATATATTATCTTTCCACAACACGAAATTGGTACACTGTTTAGATGAAGAAAAGATTTATTTAATCCATGTGCATTTTCAGCATTTCAAAGGAGTGTGTATAAAGACTCAGGATCTTAATGAATATTAAAATGAGAAACCTCAAGTCACAGGGAGTGTATTGATGTGCAAGCCTTTCCAAAAAGGATTTGGAGTTTGGATAGCCAAAATAACCAGAAAAAAGCAGTTTATTTGGTAAATGGCAGCACACAGGAACTTCCTTCTAACATTATTATGATGCCTATCTTTAGGTGACAAATACCTAAGAAAGGAGGTATACATTCAAATGACAACAAAAAAATTTATATATAAAGCAGTTTCTCTCCCTCTCTAGGAATCCTGCCTTTCCAAAGTACCCCCTTCTGGGTACTTACCTTCCTTCTTTCACTACATTACAAGATGAGTGATCTGTACCACTTGTTCCTTTTTCTGATTATTCAATTCCTCTTTTCCTATAATCTATTTCTCATTCCCAGTACAAGTTTCCACTTGTCAAGTATGTGGAAGCTTTCTCTTCTCCCACCAGTCTCTGGATCATTTTAGCAATGTTGACCATTCCCTTTCTTCTAAAAGCTTTTTCCCTTGGCCTCTCTGACACAATGGGTTCCAAGTTTTCCCGAATGTTCGGGAGTATTCTTTCTCTTTGATCTCTTCGTTTTATGTCATTACTTCACAACACTCTTATAGTATATAGTTCTTTACATTTTTGATTAGATAATTCATATATGTTTAAATTTCTCATTTCTAGGAATATAACTCCACATCTGCAGTTATTAGCCTCCAAATTTTGGTTCCCTATCTTCAACTACATCCTAGGCCGTTTTGTTTGGCTGTTCCATTACCTTAATTTAGAGTCGCAGACAAAGTCATTCTACATCTTTTTCTTAAGGAGAAAAATAAGAACAAGATAAAGTGATAATAAAGTATGAAAGAAAATTTATAATGCCTTTAAAAATTATAACAAATTATAGATTTTGGGGAATATTACCTTAGATTTATGGTTCATAAGGTTGCATTTTAAATTGAAGACATTATTAATTTAAAATATGTGAATATAAATGAATTATAAGGTATCAAAAGCTGGTTTATGAGCCCTCTCTCAACTCCCACAAACTCAAATCACTCAATCCCCAACTTCATGTTTGAACAAGATTAAAACTGATAACACATTTTCTGTGAACTATGATAAATAAAGCTTGTTTAGTACCCAAAAAACCCTGCAATAACCAAATCTACTGTTTCAAATAAGCAGAAACTATTATTCCTATAAATACGTAAAAAGTCTCAGTACAATTTGTTAAATTGCATAATTGTTAAATTTAAACTCAGTACAATTTGTTAAAATGAAACCAATACTTTACTTTAGTAAGAGTTTCCTAGTACGTAATTTAGGAATTTTCAATCAAATAGCTCTATGCACCATTTCTGAATCCATTTATAGAGTTAACCTTCTAATTACATATGCAAACTGGGTTTAATCATTCTTAAGAAAATTCTAAAGAAGTATACATTAGGTTTTTCTGAATGTATTTAAGCGAATACAGAACTGAAACAGATGGTGTAAAAAACAAAACCAGAATATTGTGGAGTCACCTACATGCTTTTATTATTTATCTTGAGCAAAAAGAAATATGCAATAGTTTTATTTATAAGTGCTCCCTCTTGCCAAGCAGAGCACTCAGGGACACAGTGCTGTAATAAAAACTAATAAGGTACCAGATTTAGTTTATACTTAGCGTTTTGGTCACCAATTTGGAATTTTGTTAATCGGAATGACACAGATGGCAAAGAGACAATGTATGAGTAAGAACTACTAGCTTAGTTTTCCATTTGATTATTTTTGGCCTCTCATGCCTTATGTTGTTAATTTTAGATTCTTCTCTAGATGTTTTCTAGCCCATGAAAACTGCCTTTTCACAATCATCAATGACCTTTAACTTTTATTCACCAGATACTTAACCACATGTCTTTTGTCAGTATTTTTGAACAACTAATGAAAATATCTGAATTAAATCCATTTCTTGTGCTATTCTCATAAGAGTAATTTAGATTTTTTCTTTAATATTAATAATATCAAAGCCATCCTTTAAAATAACTATACCTAAATACAACCATATAGAAAAAAAATTAATTGTACAACTTAGTCAAAATTTAATAGAGTTGTGTCTCAGAAGCTACGGCTAGGGAATAAAGTGTTAACATTCAACAAACTCCGGAAAATAAGAGGTATAATCTAGTGATTAGGTTTCTCCTCTCTTAGGAATCTCTGTGCTTTTACAATTATTAATTATTATATTTTAAATAATTATAATTATAATTATAATTATAATATAATTATATATGATTATATTATAAATATAATTATAATTATTATAATTATTATAATTTTTTAGAAATACAAGATTTAACTAGCCATATCTCTCCCACTGAATAATCACACTATGTACCTGATGCCAACATCTTTGGAAAATAAATGGTCAAATTTAACAGAACAGAAAACCTTGGGATAAAACTTTTTTAAGATATTACTGCAAAACACTATGTTTTGAGAGTTCAAGAAATCAGAAAAACTAGATAAGAAATGCAAGTTCTGAAAAAACTAAGCACTTGAATATTTTAAAAATATTTTAAAAATATTCAAAAAAAAACTAAGCACTTGAATATTTTAAAAACTAAGCACTTGAATATTTTAAAAACATAACATGAATATAAAGATGTAATTTTCAAATCACATCTTGGTATCTAGCAGAAAAATCCAGACAGAAAACTCTCGAGTATTTTTTAGGTAGCTTCAGATTTCCAATACAGATTATGGGTTGTTTCAAGATATATGCATTTTTGTAACTACAGGATTACATGTTTCAAACAAAATTATATTTTACCCGTAACATTCAATATTTAGCATTCCTTCTCAATCAAGTGGCACAAAAATTCAGCTTTAGCTAAGAATATATGGTCTCCATTCTGATAAAAATGGGCTCAGGACATTCCTGTTTCAGGAAACATATACCTATCATACCAGTATTTTCTTGTTCATAAGCAGCACCTAAAAATGCACCTGGACCCAATATAAAGATTTATCTTTATATTCTGTTCATACTATGGTGATCCACACAGTAAATATTAAGAAACATTACCTACAAAATTTCTCAAAATGTGATCCCAATACCAAAAGCTTGAGAATCACCTGGGAACTTACTAGAACCATTAATTCAGGAGCTCCACTCCACCCAGTGTTACCAAATCAGAAATTCTGGTGATGGGGCCTAGGAAACCATTTTTAACAAAGTCAACAGGTGATTCTTCCTTTTATCACCATATTACAACTTGTAATGTTTTCCCTCAACTTTTGATACCCTATGTAGGAACCGGTTATGTAGTAAGCAATAGAAGCACTGGACAAATCCCAGGTTAGTGATGTTTACTAGAACTAGTATCTTTATACCATGTTGAGGACCAGGGGTTATATCCTGACAGATAAAATAGCAATTTTGAGTTTATAAAACAGAACATTCTATATATTAGTACCTTGAAATTTCCTTCTTGAGGGCCTAAGATTATAAGCCCTCTGCAGGAGTTGAATTTGTCTAAGTTACAAGTGCTTATAACGTGACTTCAATAAATACACAGAATTCTACTTTTTTAAGCTGGCATTCATCCAGAAAAAAAGAATGTGCATCCTTACTTTACTTACAAACATATAAATAAGCAATAATTCCTTAAAGTTTTCTAATCTGTATTCCTATTTTCTTGTACTGTGTTTTCTTTATGTTCTTAAATATATTTTCGTGTAATGTGTTCTGTTTTAAATTTACCTAAATAGTACTGAATTAAAATCTCATTTTTTTTCTTTTCTCTCAACTGTGTATTTTAACTTTTTCCAGTTATAAAAATCTCACCATTTTTACTTCTACCTGCTGCACTGGTGTTCTACAGCATACCACCATTCATTTTTCTCTTTCCTTTTTTGGGATGGAGGGGCAGAGAAGAGGGAGAGAAAGAATTTTAAGAGGGATCCATGCCCAGAATGGCGCCCCACGCTGGGCTCAATCTCACCACTCTGAGATCATGACCTGAGCCAAAACCAGGAGTCGGACTCAATGGACTGAGTCACCCAGGTGCCCCCTTTCACTTATTTTTTTAAAAAAAGATTTCTGCTTAAAGAAATTGAGCTATACATGAAGCATATCAAGTACAGATATAAGCTACCCTAAAGAGTCAAGCAAAATATAGATGGTATTATACTGGAATCATCAAAATGGAATTTTTTAATTTTAAAATTCATTAATATCATAGATAAAATGGTATCATTGCATTTTTTATTTCATTAGTACATGAAAGTTTTTAATAAAGCTTAAGGACAGCTGGAGACAAAAACAAATTGTCGAGGTCATCAAAAGCAGGAAAAGGCTGAGAAAATTGTCAGTCTAAAGGAGTGTAAAGAGACATGACAAGTAAATGTAATGTGGTCCTGAAGTGGAAAAAGGACATTAAGAAAACTGGTCAAATCTAAATAAAGTATGGACTTTAATAAGAAAAAAAAAGATTTCTGCTTTGTTTTTCTGTTAATGTACAGCAGTTCTTTCTACATTATAGGTATTATTGTCATGTAGGTTTTAGATATTAAAAAACTGACATCTGACCATTCACTTCATGTATGGCTCCCATAACAGAAATACTTAATTTTGATGTAATCAAACCCACTAATTTTCACATTATGTTCTCTGTCCCTAAAACATAGATGTTCTCTGAAATTTCTTATGGGGTTTAAAGTTTTATGTTTCTTTCTTTCTTTTTTAAAGACTTACTTATTTATTTTAGAGAAAGGGTGCAAGCTGTCCCGCATGAGTTGGGGAGGGGAAGAGGTAGAGAATCCTTAAGCAGAGTCCCTGCTGAGTGAGCAGTCCAATGCAGGGCTGATCCTCTAAGGTCACGACCTGAGCTGAAACCAAGATGTGGATGCTCAACAGAATGTGCCACCCAGGGGGTCCGTGGGTGGCTCAGTCATTAAGCATCTGCCTTTGGCTCAGGTTATCATCCTAGGGTCCTGGGATCTAGCCCCACATTGGACTCCCTGCTCCGCTGGAAGCCTGCTTCTCCCTTTGCCATTCCCCCTGCTTGTGTTTCCTCTTTCTCTCTCTCTCTCTGTCAAATAAATAAATAAATAAAATCTTTAAAAAAAAAAAAAAAGAAAGAAAGAATGAGCCACCCAGGCGCCCCAAAATTTTACATTTTTTGGGTGTATCACATGTAAGGTGGTGATTGTTTTTTCCTACAAATAGCTAGTTCTCCTAATAAAATCTAAAACCTATCTGCTTTAAGCAATCTGTTTCTCACTGCCTAGTGGTGCCACTTAATCAAGTTCTCATATATACATGAGATATTTTTTGAGCTCATTAATTTATTCCAGTGTATTTGTCTTTCTTTTGCTAGCATCATACTGTTTCATTATTATAACAATGTAGTAATCCTCACTATCTAATAGGTCCAGTTCTTGCTTCCTCTTCTTTATTAAAAGTGACTTAGCTAATCCTGGACCTTTACTGGTAAATGTTAATTTTAGAATGAATTTGTGAAGTTTCTCCAAAAAAAAAAAAAAAAAAGTCAAGATAGAATTTTTTTTTTAAAGATTATAATTATTTGACAGAGACGGAGTTCAAGCAGGGGGAACAGCAGAGGGAGAGGGAGAAGCAGGCTCCCCGCTGAGCAGTGAGTCCCACGATCCTGGGATCATGACCTGAGCAGAAGGCAGCCGCTTAACTGACTGAGCCACCCAGGTGTCCCCCGGATAGAATTTTTAATAGGAGACAGTGACATGTTAGATTTAGAGAAATAGGCATCACCAGGTTAAGGCATATAGTACATGATAATCTTCTGTTTTTTAATAAAATTAGTTATTTCCCATGGCGGTTTTATACATTCCTAATCAGGTTAATTTCTAAGTAGGTTACTAATGGTATATAGGAGGGGTCAGAATATGGCTCACAAGCTAATTCCAGTTTGCCTCATTTTTTTATAAATAAAGTTTTACTGGAACACAGCCACACCCATTTGGTGACATAATGTCATAGACTGAAAGCAGCTATATTGGTAGAGTTACAGTTGAGTCAGGTACCACATGGCCCACAAGCTGAAAATATTACCTGGTTCTTTATTAAAAAGGCTGCTGACCTCTGGGTATAAAAACATTAATTTATATAAAAATTTTAAAAGATTTTATTTATTTGAGAGAGAAAGAGAGAGATCATGCATGAGTCAGGGAGGGGCAGAGGGAGAAGCAGATTCCCCACTGAACAGGGAGCTAGACATAGGGCTGGATCCTGGGACCCTGGGATCATGACCTGAGCTGAGGGCAGATGCTTAACCAACTCAGCCACCCAGGCACCCCTAATTTTTATAAATTTAGTCTTAGAGAATCTTGAATTTTCTTGGTTTTAGTTTTAGATGGGTTTTGGATTTTAAGCAGATGACTGTATTATATGCAAATAGTGTATTTTTTCTTTTTTTAACTTCCAATCCTATTTAGTTTGTGTTCAAAATTTCTCAATATAATGTTTGCTACAGACTTTGGGTATACAGACTTTATTGAGAATTTCCTTTTACTTTTTCAGAGAGTTTTTTCATACATTGATGCTAATTAAAAAATTTTTTTGTATTCTAATATACTATCATTGGACAATTTATGGCATTCTATTACATGGTTTAGGCACATTTTATATTAAGTAGATACTTAACTTTTCATGCTTTGAAATTTGGGTTTCCTATTACTCTGGGTGATTCAGTGAAGACTGGAGCTCTTAACTACTTCAGCACATTTTTTTTTAAAAGACTTTATTTATTTATTTGTCAGAGAGAGAGAGAGAATGAGTGAGCACAGGCAGAGGCAGAGGGAGAAGCAGGCTCCGTGCCAAGCAAGGAGCCCGATGCGGGACTCGATCCCAGGATGCCGGGATCATGACCCGAGCCGAAGGCAGCCGCTTAACCAACTGAGCCACCCAGGCGTCCCTACTTCAGCACATTTTTAACAGTACTTTCATTCACCAACATTTACTGCATGTGTATGATGTTAGGTGTTATGTAAGAATCTGTGTTTTCTCTTATAGAAGCAAGTGCTACAGTTCTTTAAGTAAATAAAAATGGTATTGTGCTAGCAGAGAGTGAAGAAGACAAAAGAAAATATATAATGTTTTATCTTTCAAGTGAAAAATCAATCATTTTAAGTAGAAAAGATCTCTAAATCCTTAGAACTCAAGGTACTTTTCAGGGCACAAGCAATTTTGAAATTTCAAAAATTATTTAAAGCTATAACAAGTACATAACAATCTAAAGATAAGCTAGGAAAAAACAACAGTTGTTCTGATCTAAAGACCAAAAATATTCACAAAGAAAACATTTCTAACTTCTAGAACTTCATCAATCCAGAAATTTACATGATTCTAACCATGTGCTTTCAATATCTTCTTCAACTAAGTTCTACCCTTATTCTAAGTGGAGTAATAATAAAATGTAATTAATATACTTAATAGCCTCATAAAAAATTTTAATGAAAAAACCTCACCTAAGATAAAAAAACACAGGGGCACCTGGGTGGCTCAGTGGGTTAGGCCTCTCTGCCTTGGGCTCAGGTCATGGTCTCAGGGTCCTGGGATCAAGCCCTGCATCGGGCTCTCTGCTCAGCGGGGAGCCTGCTTCTCCCCCTCTCTCCCTGCCTGTCTCTTTGCCTACTTGTGTTCTCTCTCTGTCAAATAAATAAATAAAATCTTAAAAAAAAAAAAAGGTAAAAAAACACAGAGAGCCACTCATTAAAGGTGAACTGTAGGTTTGTTGTTATTGTTTTGTATTTCAAGGAACATTTAATAACAAGGTAGATAACATATACTTATCTAACTTGGTACTTTTATAACACTGAAGCTAAAGCAAAACATCCTGTTACTTAATGTGTACACTGCAGTATAATTTAAAAAAATACTGTAATTATAATTTCAGAATGTCAGATTTTGGGTGTCAGTGTTCTCTCTTTTTTTCATATGGGAAAAGAAAATGCTTTTGAAAATCACTGCAAGCTTGGACAAAAATTCCAGAGCTATTCTTAGGATCACTCTGTAGAATCTTCATGATTCAGATGATACAAGGGAAGTTTCAATTCAACCTTTTCAAAGATATTCCAGCTCTCGTGATCTCATCAACCAGGAGAATGTTGGTGGCAATCACACTACAGGACTGTGTAAAGCTATTTTTTACATAACAGTTATCCCATATGCCTACGTTGCCTGCTACCATTGGCTCAACCGTGTTCAAGTCCACACGCACAAGCTGACCTGATTTTGAATGTTCTGCTTGAACTTTAGTGTTTCCTGAAGGTCAAAACCAGAGTTCTGAGCAAGAACCTTGGGAATAATGAGCAATTTATCAGCAAACGCTTGAACTCCAAGTTGGGCCCTGCCCTTTACACTGGGCTTATATTTAACCAAGGCTTCTGTTATTGCCACCTCCACTGCTCCAGCACCTAGAACTACACAGCCATCATCAATAGCATTTTTAACAGCTCTCAAACCATCCCTTATTGAGTCTCTGAGTGAGTGTGTGTTTATTTGGTCCTTTGACCAATAATATGATGGACTGATTCAATAAAATTTAATAAAGGTGAATTTCTCTTCTGCCAATGTATACTCACAGACAAGTCCTGCATGTCCAAATCAGGATTTAGATCATCAAAAGAATTTAGAGCTACTCCACCACAAGCGAGAATCAGCCTTTCCACATTTCTCCTTTCAGCTCTACACAAGAGCATCTAAGAAAAAGGGGTCAATACCCTTTTGAATGCTTTATTTGAATCATACAGACTTTTTCAGTTCTATTATTTTTAAACTCTATCTTCAATGAATTTTCTTTCACCTTTTACAAGTTTCTCTCCTTCTGAACTCTTGTAGAAAAAAAAAGCCAAAATTCACTTGTTTTTTCATATTCTAATGACACACTGCATGTGAGGATGTGTGCATCTTCTATTTGTTTTTTTCACATCAGGATGCGCACCCCAGGGTCCAAAACAAGACTTCTTCTTTTTTTTTTTTTTAAAGATTTTATTTCTTTATTTGACAGACATAGATCACAAGTAGGCAGAGAGGCAGGCAGAGAGAGAGAGGGGAGGAAGCAGGCTCCCCGCTGAGCAGAGAGCCCAATGCGGGGCTCGATCCCAGGACCCTGGGATCATGACCTGAGCCGAAGGCAGAGGCTTTAACCCACTGAGCCACCCAGGCGCCCCCAAAACAAGACTTCTGATTAAGCTTGTATCAGCTTCAGATTTGTTTCATTTCCATGTTCTCAACCATGAAAAGGTCAATAGGTTCACCTTGTCTTTTAATGGCCAAAACAGAGTTCACTACAGCCTCTGTTAAGACATCAGCAAGTTCAGCATGTACTTTAGGAGGCAGACATTTTAAGTGTGGCCATGGTCACATTTGTGTTTCTCTGTCCTTCTCTTTGCTTATTTTGACTTGTTCCAAAAACTGAACTGCCTTTTCCTTTGCAGCTTCAAATCCTTCTGTTATTATTCTGGGATGAAGATCTTCACAAATGTAGAGATCTGCCTGTTTCAGTAGGTCTCCAGTGATTAAGACATTGGAAGTGGTATCATCACCAGTTATGTCATCCTAGGCTGTTGCCACTTTTGCTATTAAGGAGGCTGCTGGGTGTTGAATTTGCATTTCATGGAACAGCGCATGGCTATCTTCAGTAAGTTTGATATCTTTAGCACCAGAAACAGGCATCTATCTTCACAGTGCTCTTAGGCCCCAAGTTTGACCTCAGGATGTCCTGTAGTTCCTGGGCCACACTGATTAACTGCCAGTGCTGCCTGGGCTTGGGCCACCTGGGCCTTGGGGTTCAGGGTCTTCATGGCCGCCATAGCTAACAAGAACAGGAAGAGGAGGAGACCTGGTGTGCAGAGCACCCAAAGCTGGCTCAGCGCAGCCACGCATTTCATTTTTTTTTTTTTAAGATTTTATTTATTTATCTGACAGACAGAGATCACAGAGCAGAGCCAGGCAGAGAGAGGGAGAAGCAGGCTCCCCGCCGAGCAGAGAGCCCGATGCGGGGCTTGATCCCAGGACCCTGAGATCATGACCCGAGCCGAGGGCAGAGGCTTCAACCCACTGGGCCACTCAGTCGCCCCCACGCATTTCATTTTTAAAGATCATTTTTCTTTTATTTGCTAGGTTAGCAATCAATAAATTATTTTTAATTTATTCAAGAACCATTATTTTAAGGATTTCAAAATATAGCTTTATAATCCCTTATCAGAAAATCTGAAATTCCAAAAACTCTGAAAATTTAAAAATCATTTTATAATTCACTTGAGGGCAATCTAGCCTAACTGATATGAAACTATTTATAGTCCTTTATCCTACTCAGGGTGAATATTTGCTGAATATTAATGTGTTTGATTAAGAAAGTCTCCCTAGGGGCACCTGGGTGGCTCAGTGGGTTGGGCCTCGGCCTTCAGCTCAGGTCATGATCTCGGGGTCCTGGGATCGAGTCCTGCATCGGGCTTTCTGCACAGCGGGGAGCCTGCTTCCCCCTCTCTCTCTGCCTGCCTCTCTGCCTACTTGTGATCTCTCTCCCTGTGTTAAATAAATGCATAAAATCTTTGAAAAAAAAAAAAAAAAAGAGAGTCTCCCTAGATCCATAGGTGTATGAAAATAATAGGTGGCATATGCACCATATTACTTTTCAAAGGTTTGAAAGTCTGAAATTGAAATACAACTAGCACTCAGTATTTTTAATAATGGAGTGTAGATCTGATAATTCCAAAGAACATTAAAAATATTTTCTTCCATTCTGTATCCGGTTTTCACTCTGTTGTTTCCCTTACTGTACATAATAAACTTTTTTTGATGCAGCACCATTTGTCTATTACTGCTTTCATCCACGTATGCTTTGGTGTCATAGTCAAGAAATCATTGCCTGATGCTTTTCCACTAAGATGTCTTCTAGGAGTTTTATAGATTCAGGTCTTATTTTTAAATCTTTAAACTATATGTTTGATAAGAGGTTAATATCCAAAATATATAATGAATTCCTACAATTCAGTGGCAAAAAACCCAAATAACCAGACTAAATAGTGGGCCTAAGACTTGAATAAACACTTTGCAAAAAGAAGGCGTACCAATGCAACAGGTACAGATGCTCAATGTCAGTATCACTGGGGAAATGCAAATCAATATACAATGAGATATCACCTCATACCTGTTAAGCTGGCTATTATCAAAAGAACAAAAGATAACAAGGGCTCACAAAGATGGGCAGAAACTGGAACACTTGTACACTGTTGGTAGAAATGTATAATGAGGTGGCCGCTATGGAAAAAAGTATGAAGGTTCCTCAAAAAATTAAAAATAGAAGTACCATACAATCCAGAAATCTCACTTCTGGGTATACATCCAAAGGAAATGAAATCATCTCAAAGAGATACCTACACACCCATGTTCACTGCAGCACAATTTACAATAGCCAAGATACAAAAATAATCTAAATGTCTACTGATGGATGAATGGATAAAGAAAATGTATATACATGCAACAAAGAATTATCCAGACCGTTTTTTTTTTTTTTTTAAAGAACGTAAGTCTTTAAGGAAGGAGATCTTGCCATACGTGATAACAAGGATGAACCTGGGGGACATTACATTAGGTAAAATAAGCCAATCATAGAAAGACAAAAACTGTATGATTTAGATATATGAGATATCTACACTAGTCAAAGAGTCATAGAAACAGAGACAACAATGATGGCTGCCAGGGGCTAGGGGAAGGGAGAAATGGGAAATTACAGAGCAACAGGAATTAAGTTTCAGATATATAAGATGGTTAGATTCTAGAGATCTATTGTACAACAATGTGCCTACAGTTAACAATACTGTATGGTGCACTTCAAAATTTAAGAGGGTAGATCTCAAGCTCTTAAGATCTCAATATGGTTCTTACCATATTAAAAAAAAAAGTTAAAAGATTTCTAATTCTTTCATTCCTCATTTACCATCAAAAGCAATTCTTATACTCCTCTATATCTACTTGTGCTTTTATATTCTAAAACATTTAAATAAATAAAAATACTGCTTTCATATAAGATTCATTTTGATAGAGTATTTTAACAGATACTTTAAAAAACACAAAAAGCTTGAAAAATAGTAAATAAAATGTTTAATAGTGATTTGACATATTAGACAATGCAACATCATATTTACAACATATGTACACTGTTCCTTATTCTAAAAGAGATTTGAATTGGAAGCCTTTTAATTTAAATGCAAATTTAGATAACTTCTATACTGAGAATAAAACATTAATATATAAAGCAGATATATATACTTGCAACATACAATTAGGTATCTTCTATCTTTCTGGATTTTGTTATCTGAAATTAAAGGCTTCAAATCATGCAATCAGCCATAAAAAGTGGGAGCACTTACTTAGGAGCAGAAGGACCCCTTGGCCATGTTCCATCTTCATTTTTCTGTTCTATCACTAACACCTGTAAATATGACACAATAGAAGAGTGTTTTTCCTTAACTCCGAAGTTAAAATAGCTTTAGAAGATTAGCTGGCTACACTAAGAAACTAAAGCAAATCTGGAATTATTTCAAGGACAGAGTAGACAAGGTGAAGAAGTATTTGCATTTTGATTCCAAAGCCGGGCAATATAAATAGAATATAAATTCCTTGAGTTTAGGGAGTATGTTTTCTACTTCTTTTCCACTTGCAGACTGTAACACAGCACCATGCAAAAAACCCCAGATGCCCAATAAATGGTCACAGCTGTTAAAAATACTGATGTAAAATCTTAGCTAAGTATTATTATCTAGATACTCACTTTCCACCCTTTTTCTTAAAGTTTCAATTTTGTAACCTACTCTACATACTCTTGGTAAAATACTTTTGTGGACTGTTTCAGGCCATTTATAAGTTGGCATTTGGATCCTAGTCATGTAAAATATAAGCCTGTTTCCAGAACACATACAACAAAATAATCAAAAGAAAAATTCACAGAACCAGGTTGTTGAAAAGAGTATGCTAATTAAAATATTGTTATCAGAGAGGGAGACAAATCCTAAGAGACTCTTAATTATAGGAAACAAACTGAGGGTTGCTGGAGGGGAGAGGGTGACGGGATGGAGTAACTGGGTGATGGACACTGGGGAGGATATGTGTTGTAATGAGCCCTGGGCATTACACAGGACTGATGGATCACAAGACCTGTACCCCTGAAACAGATGATACACTATATGTTAACTGAATTTAAATAAAAAAGGAAAAACAAATAAGTATCTCCTACATTCAAAGAACATGTATGAAGTGTATAGCATATAAAAAATAAGAACACTGTGTACTTACTACCCTGGTTCCTCCCTGATCATATTCCTCTTCTTACCTATCACATATAGTTAATGATTCTCCTCAATTTTCTGATATCATTCTGATATAATAATATATTTATATATTTTTATAGATTTATAAAATTGAATTTAGTAAATGATTTTTAGCTGCTAAAGAGTTTTCCATTACTGCAACTTATTAAGACATCTGCATATGAACTACATATATACAGAGAGAAAACATGCCTTGAAGTACATTTAAACCATTACAAATTTGAAAAAAAAAAATATAAACTTCATACTACATATATATGTGCATATATATAAACTTCATAGTCATTTAGAAGACAAATCAGTTATAAAATGAAACACTTTAGTTACAAAAAAATTTCAAAGTTATGCATTTAGTATCATTGTTTATGGTTTGCTTTTTAATGGAAGGTCCTAAAACTGAAGAATCATATAAATATATAAAGTTGAACCATAACAATTTAATTCCTAATAGTATGTGCAATTAAAATGTTATGTTTTTACAATCACAGATATTAATGTTGAAGGTCATCAGAAATGTTAATATTTACTCCTTTATTCAAATATCTTATTTTCTGAATAAAGTTTTGCTCATGGTTAAAACTTTCAAGATGAGAATTTTTTAGAAAGATTTCAAAATTAAATTTAACTTAATTTAATTTTGGAAGGGAAGGGAAAGAGATAAAGACCGCCATTTTGGGAGGGAAACTCTTCAATAATGTATCTTTGTTTTACTTTCTGATGTTTCATTTTACTTTCGATTTCAGTAAAAATTTTTAAAAGTCCAGGACAAGGGACCTGGGTGGCTCAGCTGGTTAAGTGACTGACTCTTGATTGCAGCTCAGGTCATGATCTCAGGGTTCTGAGATTAAGCCCCAGCAGGCTTTGTGCTCAGAAGAGAGTCTGTTGGAGATTCTCTCCCTCTCTCCCTCTGCCCCTCCCCCTCTAAAATAAATAAATACATTTTAAAAAAAAGTCTAGGATAATGTTTAGTTCATTTATCATCAGTCAGAAAATAACTTGCAAAATCTGGAAAATTTAAGGCATGTTCTTTCAAATTCTTATTTCAAAAGATCAGACGTTTACAAGGAAATTTAATCTTTTTTTCAAAGATATTATTTGTTTATTTGACAGAGAGAGAGATCACAAGTAGACAGAAAGGCAGGCAGAGAGAGAGGGAGAAAGAGGCTCGCTCGATCCCAGGACGCTGAGACCCTGAGATCATGACCTGAGCCTAAGGCAGAGTCTTAACTCACTGAACTACCTAGGTGCCCCAAGGAAATTTAATCTTCTTATTAAAATAATTTACTGTCACCTGCAATGTGATAAATGCATTCCATTTTTTAAAAAAGATTTTATTTATTTATTTGACACAGAGACAGAGAGAGAGAGAGAGAGAGAGAGAGAGATCACAAATAGGCAGAGAGGCAGGCAGAGGGAAAGGAGGAAGCAGGCTGCCTGCTCAGCGGGGCTCGATCCCAGGTCCCTAAGACCATGACCTGAGCCAAAGGCAGAAGCTTAATTGACTAGGCCACCCAGGTGCCCCAATAAATGCATTCCTATCAAGAACATCAAATTACTCAAATTCTCTAAGCCTCAGCTTTCTAATGCACAAGACAGACAGAATAAAAACTATTACATCGGCTCAATCACTGAAAAGTTTGATAAAGAAATGGTTCTATGTATTCCAAATTGTACTCCTGGAACTATCTCAAGACCTACAGATGGTAACTAAGGAGTGAAAGAGGGAATTGGCTGGCTAAGGAGGGGAGTCTTGACTAACCATGAGAGTTCCAAGTTCCTTACTCTAGCTTTAATCAGGTTAACTCAAATTTTGATTAAAATACATATTACTTTTTATAAGATTTCATTTAAGACTACAATAGCTAAAGTAAGTCCAAAAATCACTGTTTTTATTTTATTATGTTAGTTTGTCACCATACAGTACATCATAAGTTTTTGATGTAGTGTTCCACGATTCATTGAAAATCACTGTTTTTATAGCATAATACAATACATGACATATGGTAGGCATTTACTAAAAATCAATTTCCTCAGTTGTTCTCAAATTTTTTAAAAAAACTTTATATCATAATACTGTATCAATAATAATTTTTTAAAATATTTTATTTGAGAGAGAGAGAAAGAAAAGAGAGAGAGAAAGTGAGATAGAAAGAGACAGGGGAAGGAACAGAGTAAGGACAAGCAGACTCCCCACTAAGCAGAGAGCCAGATGCAGGGCTTGATACCAGGACCCTGAGATCATGACCTGAGCTGAAGTCAGACGCTTAACTAACTGAGCTACCTAGGCGCTCTTGTCAATAATTATTTTTAATAAAACCAAGCAAAATAAAAATCTCCATGTATCAGAGGACCAGGTTCTGTGTCGAGTACTAAAAATAAAAACAAAAATAAATAGACACAAAGTCCAACTAAAATAAGGAACTCAAAGTCTAGTGGAGAAGCTCAACATATAAATAAAGTACATAATGAATGACACAAAAGACATATACATAAATCATATGAAGTGAAAGGAGTAATTTTTTCTACAAAGTAGAAAACTCCTATACCTCAAAGAGATTTTGAGAAAAACAGATCAGGAAAGGCTGAAGAGATGATGTGATATTTGAGCTGCAATCTGAAGAATGAACAGTCTGTTCTGATTAGACTACATGATAGAATGGAATGGTTAATTTGAATATTTTGATGTTTAAAAGGACTTTTTGCTGGATTGATGCATGCATTGGGAAGAAGGGTACAACAGGCAGATGGAGTGACACAGATGAAAGCACAGGAGTTGGGAATAGCACAATATGCTTAGGGAACTACAAGCAATTCAGTTTGGTATTGTTAGAGTATAAATCACGAGGCAAGGATAATTTAAAGATGCTGGAAGACTAGCCAAAAGGTCAAACCTTGACTTGCATGCTGTATTAAGGTGCCTAGACTTTATTCTACAATTGTTAGGGAACCAGGAAAAGTTTATAATAAGGAAACATCGAGTTTTACATTTTAGAAAGAGTGTTCTAATAGAAATATGGAAGACTGAGGATGGACAAACAGAAGACTAAACACAGAGGGACCCATTAAGACACTACTGAAAGGGCTGACAATGGAATAGAGAGATTAATTAAAAAAATATTTAGACGATGGAATCAGTAGGAACTTGCAGATTATGTTTAAATGTCTTCATTTCTTAACACATTCACTTCTTTGGATTATATTATAAAGAAACACCAAACTGGGGTTGATACCTTACCAAGAGCTTACAAACTGAGTTCACTTAGTTCACTGACTGCTTTTGTAAATGAAGCTTGTTGTTTACATATTGTCTGGGACTACTTTTGTGTTACTACAATGGAAGAATTGTAGTTGTAACAGAGATTATATGGGCTACAGAGCCAAAAATACTATTTGATTCTTTATAGAAAGTTTGCTGACCCATCTTATTATATTAGCTGTTTAATTGATGGAAAATAATCTCTTTTTAAAAAGTAGGTTATTCTCAAGCTCAAGGAGGAAAGCAAGTTATTGCTAGTGATCAGCAGAACAGGGAAGAGATGAGTTAGAAAGAAGACAAAGCCAGGGTGCCTGGGTGGCTTAGTAGTTAAGCATCTGCCTTCAGGCTCAGGTCATGATCCCAGGGTCCTGGGATGGAGCCCCACCTCAAGATTCTTGCTCAGTGGGGAGCCTGCTTCTCTCTCTCCCACTCCCCCTGCTTGTGTTCCCTCTCTCGCTGTAACTCTGTCAAGTAAATAAAATCTTAAGGAAAAAAAAAAAGACAAAGCTAGAGACAGTAGAACCCATTATAGATTGTCAAGATAGTCATAAAGTTTGTGACTTCAAAAAGCTTCATGTATAGTATGCTTAAAATAAATCATATTGCTAAACAATACCTGTCCTTGGTATAAACCAGCATCCTGAATGGTGCTATCTGGTTTATTCAGTGGTTCAAATGTATTACTCATGTATTTGTTCCACAATCTGGTCTCCTTTTCATCTGGAATATTGAAGATTTTTCTTATTTCCTTTTCAATTGTATCTAGATTTAAGGAGGAAAGATACATAAATATAATAAATATTTTAAAATATACCATACATAGCTAAGTGCTCACCAGCATAAAAGCCCTAAATTTAAAATACTGATATAATAGCAAGAATAGATGAACAAATATGTCGGACATATATAAAGAACAATAAAGATACCCGGTATGCTTTTTAGGAACAAAATGGTAATTATAACTCTGACAGATAACTACTTGGGGAAATTAAGATCTCGCAAGGGAGAAGAGTTCAATCATATAATACTACAGTATAATTTATATTATACAGAATGACCTGTAACTCTTTACACACTATAAATTCAATATATTTTCTGATGATATGCTGCATTTAGAAAAAGTAGAGTCAGACATGCTATAGATAGAAACTATTTTTAACTGTAATATAACCAATTTTAGGATAATTTATATTAAATTGAATATTATTTACAGTTTGAATAGTTAACTAAAATTAAACAGAATATATGGACACAAAGGAAAGTGCTTCTGTGAAGGGATGTCTGTATTGGTAAAAATTTGGTTTCACAGGAAAATCATGTATTTTCCTTATTCCTAAGTCATTTATGTGAGTGAAAAAAGTCTTTTTTAAACTGCAGCAGGTTAACTTGCTATAAAATAAGATACAGGAGTACACACATATTTGAGAGTAGAGATGCAATTAAATTTCAGTGTCACATAGTTAAATGAATCTTTAAAATCTTTAAACATGAGAAAGAGATATTAGAAAATACTATTAAATCTACTGAATTCTGGTCAGTAACTTGCTTACCTCAGACTCAAGAAAACAGTAAAATACCTAATAACATACAAAGAAATAGAAAATACTTCTACATTTTAGAATACCTGGTTAGTTTGGAAAGAAACATTAAAATACTAAACCTAGTAATATATGTTCTCTGAAGAATCCAACATCATTAAACCCTGTATCATTAAGTTTGGTCTGATAATACTGTTTATGTTCTACTTAGTAGCTGAAGTTCTTTAGTAGTCATAGTCAATGAGATTTTGATTAAGGCATTAAATAAACAGGAAATCTTACAATGTATCTGAAAACTTAAGAGCAAATTGCCAGAATATTTAAATAATTACATAAAATATACTAACTGCTTTCTATTTTGGTGGATTTTTTTTTTGCTCTTCTTATTGAAGTGTAAATGTATGCAAAAAAATGCATAGGTCATTAGTATATAATGATAAATTTCCAAAGTGAACACACCCATATAACCAGCACACAGATCAAAGCAACAGAACATTATGCAGGAAGGAGGCTAGAGGAAGAAGCTGAGGAAGGGTGGTCATTTTAGTCTAATAAAAATGAGTACTTTTTCCTGATTGCATAAATAATTCCTGCTCACTGCAAAAATTCAGGAAATACAAATAAAATGTCTATAGAGAGAACCACTGTTACCATTTTGATATTTCTTTCAGAAAAAATATCTTGCCTATTCAGATACACAAATATTTACATACATAATACAATACATACAGACACATACAGGAATTTCCTCTTCATTGAGTTTTATAAGCTACTTCATACTGGGGAAAAATATTACAAGCAGAAGAAAGGAGTGCAAAAGGCTCTGTGGTGGGAATGTATCTGGCATGTTTTAGAACAGCATGATGCACCAATGTGGCTGAAGTGAAATGAGCAAGGTGGAAACGAGACTTTAGTCTAGAATCTTGTAAGTTATTAAAGTATTCTATTTCATATGAATAAGAGGAGAAGCATCTGAGTTTTGAACAGAGAAGTGGCATGATCTAACTGACACTGTAAAAGTTCACTTCTGCTGCTGGTGGAAAAACTGCAAAATGTCAAGTGAAGGAGTCTAGACTATGCAGCAATCAAAACTAAGGGAGAAGCATCGTTAAGTGGTCAGACTGAGAACAAATTTTGAAGAACTGCTAAGAAGATATGCTGCTAGATAACATGCAGGGTGAGAAACAAAAGAGAATCTGAATGATACCAAGGTTTTTAGCCTGAGCAATTGAAAGAATACAAGTGGTGAATACTCAGATGGGGAAGGACAGTCTTCAGTTGCATACATGTTACATCTTGAGATTCCTATCAGATGGAAGTGAAGCTATGGATTGACTGAACTGGAATTAAGGGAGAGTTCTGGGCAGGAGATACAAATACAAAAGATACCAGTATACAGAAAGTAAAAAGCTAGGGCATGGAAGGAAATCACCAAACAAAAGAGGACATTAAAGGACTAAGCATGGCAACACCCTGATGTTCTGAGATCAGGAATATGAAGAGGATGTTTTTAGATTTTCTGAGAAGATGCAGGCAGTGAAAACTTGTGCTGTGGAAGCCACATAAAAAGAAGTTATTTCTAGATGGAAAAGTGAGTAAGTATAATTTTTGCTGGCAGGTTAAGAAAATGGAAGACTAAAATCACCATTAGATTTATCAATGTGGAAGTAATTAGAGACCATCACAGACGCAGTGCCAAGGGAGTGGTAGGTTTGAATGTCTGATGTAGCAGGGTCAAGTGAGAATGGAAGCAGAGTAAATGGTAGCCAGAAAGTAGGATGATCAAACTGAGATCTGCCAGGTGCAGTTATAGATAATGACAGGCTAGGGTATAGCTGGGAAACTGATACCTGAAGTTGGACACAGATTAAGATCACTTGAGTTGAGAATGTCAAAGTATTGAGAGTGTGTGTAGATTTTTCCATATATGAGTCTGACTGTATCAGACAGTTAATGAAAAGCTTATAGAGGTAGAAAAACATTAATTCATACAATAAAATAAAATTATAACCAAAATTTCTAGTAAGAATATTTAATAATAAGGTTAAACAATTTTATTAATAAATTTTATATAAACACAAAGCATTTTCTAGTAATTTTATAATAAAAACTATTTTTTCAGTATATCCTTAAAGAAAAAATTTTTAAAAACCCAAATTTCATATTTCTTATTGGAACATGTTCTATACTCAAATATGTCAATTTAATTCACTTCTCTGCATGTCCTACCTTAAGGAAAAAAAAAAACCCCAAATATGTCAATTTAAGGAGAAAAATACTCAAAGCCAAGATATTTTGGCTCTGAATGACATAAATTATTCAGATCCTGCCTATGGCAACTATATCATAAGTCAGAGTAGGTAGCATTAGCTGAAAATGAGACGTTTTATTAATTTGGCAAAAACAGAAAACAGGTGCTTCTATTTCTTAATTCTATTTTTATAACATATCTATGTTTTATGTACATTAAGTATTTGGATCATTTTTAATCACGATGAGATCACAAGGGAAAAATATAACATCCCATACTTACTTTCTTATTATCCCAATTTTTTATTATTTCAACACTCATTTTCTTCAGAAAAATAAAATCAGCCCAATTAACTTTTGTACAGATTGTATAAGGCAGCAACCAATAGATGAGACTGTGTGGAGTTTAAATACGGACTCTCACGTAGAACCAGGGTGAACCTAAGTAAATTATTTAACCTTCCTAAGCCTCAACTTCATCCCCTAACCAATGAAGATACAGTATTGTTGAGGTTTAAATAAGAAACTTCCTAAGAAGTGCCAAAAACATAGAAGTATTCCACAATGGCTAAATACTATGATAACTGTAATCATGAAGTCTCTAAAATTCCCAGTTTAATTTTAGTTTTTGCAAAACCTTTTGCTTAGAAAGCAAACTTGCTCTAATATAGTCAGACTTTTAAAAACTAAGACCTACAGTAAGAAATTGTGACCCAAAATACAGGTATGTGTTGCTGTTTTCTATTTTGATATTTTTCATTCCATTCTTTTTTACTCCCAAAATATGTAATGGCCACCAAAAGTCTTGACAAACATTGCTCTAATTCAGTAAGAAATTTTAGCTGTACAAAAATTCAGTTAATTCACAATTTTAAGGCATATATTCAATGTATGTAGCTTTTTAAAATATTAGTAAATTTAACTATGCTGATTAAAATCTATGTGAATTATAAACTTTTTGAAGCAGAGATTCTTTATAAATTACCTATCTCCTTGACAAATTCTTACTTAGTACTTAATATGAGAACGCCATAGGGCTTGTACTGAATTCAGAAATTAAACCAGCTGATCTTCATATAATGAGTTAAAAATATTATTCAGTGAACTAATGTTCTAAAATAAGATTTGATTGTCTCATATTTATACATAATTTTTCTATAGAAATTAGCTAAGGAGAAAAGGAAATAACTTTTAAAATAACTAGAAAACATTATCTGTATGAAGTGCTTTAAGAAGTAGCTTCTCATTTATATTCTAAATAGCTGAACATTTCAGACATTAGTTTTTCTATTTAATTTTAACAGATTACCCTTGTTGGATAGATGATTCTTATTGTGCATACTTTAATATCATGATCAGTGCAGTTTTATACATATTGAAAACTTTCAGTTTTTAGTATGAAGAAATGTTTTATTTTCCTGAATATGTTCCACAAACCTAGTTCAAAAAGTTCAAAAATTAAGTAATTATATGTATTAGTATAATAAAATGACATTTAGACATGGGATTCTTAGTATTTTAAGCTTTCATTTTAGAAGGGTGAATATACTAAACTGCACTGCAAACTTATAAATGTTCTAGGTAAATAGCGAGGGAAAACAGAAATTCATACATAATATTCCATTTGGCAAAAACATGAGGATCAACCAAGCACTGGGTATTGAAGAATGATAATGTTATTTCATGAAAAATACAGGTTTATAAGTACCTTCTGCTGTGAAATGGGTAAGTGGTAAAAGTCAAATATATTTGTGAAAGTCAAAAGTAAATATTCTTATTTACTTTTAACCAAAATATACTTAACAATTAGTTTAAACAAAGAAAGCTATGCATAAATTTGCTAATCTTTTTCTTGCTGAGAAGTTCTGCATTAACTGCTATGTCTCCACTGTCTGTTTACATTTTCCAACAACATTAATGTTATTACCACTAATCTTATTTTGCAATACCTTTATTTGAAAATAAGTAACTTTCATAATTTGAGCTATGATTTATCAAAAAATACTGTAATTGTTATTAAATCCATGATCATTTATTTAAAAAAATCTCATTCAACATATTCTTGGTCTTAAATTAAAATGTGGCTTTTAAATACAACAAATACAACAAAAAATCCACATTTTAATATGCACTTATATGTGCAGATACATAAATATATAGGTATATGTAGATATAAAAATATACAGTGGGAGTTAGGTACAGTTGTATTTGTACCTACTCATTGTTAAAAAAGAAAAAAATCAATTTGTCATAAAAATGCTACGCCTACTGCCTTATCTAAGGAGCTACTTAATCTGCATTTCGAGTCCAGAGAATAAGTAGGAAAAAAGAAAATAAAAAGTTTGTCATTTTCCATGCTAAGAAGGGGAAACATTATTATTATTATTATTGATATCTATATTACCTGAAAAATGTTTGTTTAATCAAGTTTTTATTTTTACTTACAGTTCTACTTTATACTCAGGTTACAAACATATGTATTTTTTCAAATGCTCAATTAAAACAATAATTATTTGATTTTTTTTAAAAAATGGCACAAATAATAAACTCACTTAATAATGTATAGTAGATCTAGACATGATAAATAACTCAACTCTAGGCTAAGATATATTGCATCAAGGTTGGAAATCTGTAACATTTTAAGTATAAACCATTAAAAAGGTTATCATCCTAGTGGAATATAAGAAATAGAATAACAACTAAATTTCTGATAGCAGTGGTTCAACAAAGAGACAGGATCTTGTATTACCTATTGTGTCAGCTTTGCTAAATCTTCGAGTTACAACATTGTTCATGTTTCCATTTTCACAGAGCTTCAATTCTGTGAGATATACTTCTACTTTGCAGTGCTTTACAAACATACCCTGTTCAACCACCTAAAAACCAAAACAAATCAGTGTTAGCTATAGCTCAATATTTTTCACTGTCTCTAATAGCAATATATTTCTCTAAAGAGGTTTTAGAAACTGCAGATCTCCAAAAAAATAACTATTAAAAACCGTCAATATGAAGTAAGAGATACTAGATAGTTGAAATAGCCAGAAACATATTTGGAATATTTAAGAGAACATGAATAATCATATTAAACATTAACAGATAGTTTGGAAAGGCATTCTACCCATCTATGAAGATATTTTGGTATACTATAAATAATGAATACATTTATTATTTATAATGAGAAAGTTTACTCCCAATGTAAAAATAGCTCTGATTAATGATCCAGATCTACTGCTAGCTTTTACTACTTGATCTCAAGCATAAAACCTTTAAATATGATAAATTTTATAAAATCTCAGTTAGCAACAGCTAACTCTATATGTTAAGTCACTCTGTATGTTAAAATAATCTTTAAAAAGAACTCCAAATTACTGCGGCCAAAATATTCAGCAATGGTCTGTAAGTGATATGTTAGTTTTCCAACGTAAGATGACTTTCTTTGACCTTTAAATACACTCTTAGTAATTCTATGCAACGAATGGGAAAAAAAGAAAAAAAAGCTGCTAAACATGCAAGCAACAAAGCAGGAAAAGAGAAAATATGTATATATTAGGGTCACCTTTTAAGTAAGTATATTTCCTTTTGATCTTCTAAAGGTTAACTGTAGAATTTCAGTCATGAATACTGTTTCTGAAAATAGTAATCAGCTTGATACGTGATACATTAGACAAATATGGCTAAAGGGAGGCTCCAAGTAACTGCTGTAACTCACAAGCTTAGCATCAGTTCAGCAAAGGCCTTACAAATTTGTCTTTCACTTGCAGGGAAATTGTTTTAGCTCAAAAACTTCAAATGTGGTTTAGCCAGTATTTAATGTCTAATCCAACACTAATTTTTATAATACTTCGTTATTTATAATCTCTTAATTACACTTATTATATTCACATTTCTAAAACAGGCAACAGCATGTACCTCTCTAGATCTTAATTACTTTTACAAACTAATATATAAATTATCTCTTAACTAATGAAATTTGTTTTAAATCTCATGCTTATTTATTCTTGAGGTTAAGAATGTAGTAAAAGATACCATATCATTCAATTTTACAGGATTATGTGTAGCTATATTTAAGTAGAAAAACCAGAAGTCAAATATTCCTATCAATCAGAAATTTTTGCTCTGGGACTCAATATCTGAGTAAGAATCCTAAAATATATTTAATACTAATCATTGGTAAGTTGCTAAAACTGAGGTGCCCACAGGCCTCATTTTTAGGAGGAAAAAGAGAATGATCAACAGAGCAGGTAATGGCATAATAAAACAGGATAAAATAACAATTTTTTACATTGAGATATATTATTATTTACATTGAGATATATTTTTCTACATAAGCATAGCTTTTAAAAATTGAGGATTAATTTTCATAACACCAACAGATATTTTCCTGGAAAGATAGTGATTTAGCTGTTAGTCATTATAAACAATGAAAACAAAACACCAAGATTATTTCAAAATCCACTTTATTGGGTTTCAGGATTTTTCTCACCATTTTTCTTCTTCTCTCCAACAATATCCTATATTGTTAAAACCCTCATCATCAGTACTCAAAATACTACTATGTTCATAAGACATTTTACTACTTCCAAAAGCAGTGTATTAAAAAGCTGTTTTTTTAAAGAAGATACGAGTTTGTCCTCCCTATTTTTATTTGAAAGAACCATACTATATGAGTAATTAAAGCTTAAATACAGTAGCTCCATAGTAGAGAAAAATAACCAGCATATTTATGTATTAGTGTTGTTATGTTCATATGTAGATTTATTTATGTAATATCTTCTTTACATTTATTTATAAAGTCTACTATCTTATTAAAAATGCACTAAAAATAGTAATTTAAAATAATGGCTATGAAGACTATGTAATAGGAAGAAACAAGATTATAAAATTATAACAAGGTACAAAGTTATACTTACCTAATTATTATGACCATTAAAATACACATTTGAAATAAGACTGGAACATGAATATTCAGAAATAATAGTTATGTTTCAGAATTAGAGGTGACTGCCAAACTGTTTTTTTCTAAGTGAATTATGTTATATTATTATAAACAAAGAGCAAGCACAAGATGAAATTTGGCTTCCTGTCCAAAATGTAAAGCTTATGGCTAAAAAAAGATAGTCCCATAAACTAACAGCCACAATGAAGGTAAAACCTCTTTACTAAATTAGTGAGGGAAATACAAGTTTACACTGAATTAAAATAATATAATTTGTTCATTTTGCTGTGAATATTAGATAGCATTTTATAGAAAGTCATGAAATATATTGATAAATTTCATGTACTCTTTAAATTGTCATATGAGGGGCGCCTGGGTGGCTCACTCATTAAGCATCTGCCTTAGGCTCAGGTCGTGATCCCAGGGCCCTGGGATTGAGCCCTACATCGGGCTCCCTGCTTGGCAGGAAGCCTGCTTCTCCCTCTCCCCTTGCTTGTGTTCCCTCTCTAGCTGTGTCTCTGTCAAGTAAGTAAATAAAATCTTTAAAAATAAAATAAAATAAATTGGCGTATGAAAGTTTCATAGAAACTTTACTTAATTCCAAGTGCTTACTTTTCCCCCTTTGGAAACAAAGGTATTTCTAAAGAAATCTGGTACTCTAGAACGGTTTGATGACATGGCCTAATGGGACACATTTACTATTTTTTAGGAGTTAGCAACAGTCGTTTTTGTAGCGCTTACTGAGTACTGTGCTTACTAGTGGTAAAAAATAGACAAGTAGAGAAGTATAAATAAATTCTACATGTAGTATTTTATCCACAAATATTTCAGGATATATTTCTTCAAAAACAAGGACTCAGAAACCACAACACCACATCACACCTAACAAAATTAAAACTAATCCCTTAATATCAAATATCCAGTCAATATTCAAATTGTCCCCATCTCATTTTTATCGAATCAGGATCCAAATAAAGCCCATGAAGTGCAACTTACTGATAAATCTCCAAAATATAATTTAACTGAAAAGTTCACCATCTTTTTATTCTTGCAATTTTTAGTAAGACTACTTCATAGATGGTGAGATATATTCTAAATAAGATACAAATAATATTATTTGTGATGTAGATAGGCATTAACTAACCAGGGCCAAGATCAGGGATGGGCCAACTACGACCCACAGGCTACATTTGACTTGTATTATTTTTGTAAATAACATTTTACTAGAACAGAGTCAAGCCCATTCATTTATATATCATTTATGGCTGCACCCAAAACAGCAGAGATGAACAGTTTCCACAGAGACTATCCTGGCTCATAAATATTCACTATCTGGCCCTTTACAGAAAGAATTTGATGACCCCTGTCCCCCAGCCCCAGGCATTATTTTATTTTGGATCAGTCTTGCCAGGACTCACATTTATTTTACTTGTCTAACTTCACCGTTTTTTGAATCAACTTTGTTCATTTAATATAGATTTTTTTCTATTTTATTAATGTCTATTTTTATTATTTCTTGATTAGCTTAATTTCCTTTTCTTCTCTCAACTTCTTGAGACAATAGATTTTGACTTTCTTTTCTAATCTATGCATTTAAGCTATCACACCCCTTATAAGAGTGGTTTTAGTCATTCTTTCACATTGTACTGTTGTTATCACTCAGTTAAAAATGTTTAATTTTACTTTGTATTTCTTCTTTGACCTAAGGATTACTTTGGAAGTATATTATTCCACTTCTAGATAGCTAGGAGACAATCTAGTTACCTTTTTGTTAATGACTTCTAAATTCCACAGGGGACAGAAAATACACTGAATAATTTCTATCATTAGAAATACAGTGGAATTTGCTTGAGGGCCCAGCAAATGGTGAATTTTGGTAAAAATTCCACTTAGGAGGAATTTGTATTCTGCATTTACTAAGTGCAATGCATGTCAGTTAGGTCATGCTGCTTAATCACGTTGTTCAAATCTGCTTCCAAGCTCAATCATGTGGCAGTCCTCAGATCCTCTCCAGCTGCTGGCAGAGAATTCAGCTCCTCATCATGTAAGTGCCTCTATAGGCTGCCTGCATGACAATATGGCTTCACTCAAAGCAACTGATCTGAGAGACAAAGAGAGAGCATGCACGCAAGAGAGTGCAAAAGAGCACTCCCCACCAACATCTTTTAGAGACTAATCCCAGAAGTAACATATTATCACTCCACCATATTTTCCTGGTAACACAGACTAACTCTGGTACAATGTAGGAGATTACACAAGAATTTGAACACCAGGAGGTGGTGATCATTTGAGGATGGCTACTACAGTTCACTCTCTGGCTCCCAACAAGTCACAGTCCCTCCCCGCAACATGTAAAATACATTCACTCCCTGCAAAGCCCCCACTAGTATCATCCCATTATAATATCAACTCCAAGTTCAGAAACTTGTCATTTATATCTGATCCAGGCACGGATAAGGCTCCTTGGGTATAGTTTCTTAAGCATTTGAGTACAGTTCCTCTTTATCTATAATTCTGTGAACTACAAGATAAGATAAGCCCCAAATACACCCAAAATAAAATGATGGGACATGCAGAAGATAATTTTTTAGATATTCCTGTTCAAAGGGGTATGGGGGAAAGAGGAACAAAGGAGGCAATGGTCCACAGACATTCTGAAATCCACCTGGGCAAATACTTAAAGTTCCTTGATTAGGGCTTATTCTGCCCTTATCTAAAAACAACTCTTCACAACACTTGATTCTGGTTCTGGGTCATACGATTTTCATGAAAGTTAGCACATGTTTGCAGTTAGTAAATTTTTAGTCTGACTCCTGCTTTCTGTAGAAGTCTAGGAGACACTTTGATTTTACACTGTCTCTGTAGTCCAAGACGGTAGTGGTTCTTAAAAACATCGTTAAGTTTCCAGTGGATCTCACTGGAGTCTCATTCTATTATACAAAAAGGCACATCCTCAAATGTCCTCTAGGTATGTCCTATCTTGGGTTTATGCTGAGAAGACTGAAGGGCAATGCTCTTATGCTTCTTAGAAGCCCTATTGTTCTTAGAAGCCACGTATTGAAAGGAAGTGTAAAGTATACCTGAAATCCTTTAAAGGGCCTTTTGTCTGAACAGTATTGTGAGGCACTATCTTTGATTTTTCTGAGGTCTTAAAGAATTTTACAGTCACAGCCCTGTGGCTTTAACTTTTGGTTAAAGTTGAGAGTGCCTTGAGTTTCATCTTTGCTTTGGAACATATCATAGTTTCAGCATTGTCTGTCATCTGGAGACGCCAGAAATCCTCAAAACACTAGTAGGTCTTGGCTCCTTTTTTGCAGCCCTTTCTTTAGCTTCTCTCATCTGATTATGTGCAGCACAAGAAAACCAGGCGGTTCTGGCAGATGATTCAGTTCATCAGGTACATTTTTTATCTTTCAATTTACTACAGTTGACATGTTGCTAAACTTTCTGTTACCTTATAACAAAGATCACTTTCCTCTGGGTTCCAATACGATTTTCTTCACTTTCCTGTAAGTCCTCCTCAAAGTCTAAAATTCTACTAACAATTTATTCAAGGCACCTTCGGCTTTCATTAGTACTCTTACAGGTTCTTACAACTCCTACTCCCTGATTGCTTCTACCACCACAGTTCAAATTTTGTTAAGGCAGCACATTACTTTCAGGTACCAAAATTAGTTATCAGTTTTCTACTGCTGCATAAGAAATCACCCCCAAACCCAGGAACTTAACAGAGTAAACATTATTTCACATAGTTTCTGAGGGTCAAGAATCTGGAGCAGCTTAGCTGGGTTATTCTGGCTTGGGGTCTTTTGAAAGACTGCTGTCAAGCTGTCAATTATCTGAAAGTTGCATGAAACTAGAGGATTCACTTCCAAGCTCACTCACATAGTTGTTAGCAGGCTTCCATTTCTCACTACTGGTCAAAAGTCTTAGTTCCTTACCATGTGAGCCCTGCCACAGGCTGCCTGAATATGCAGCTGAATTCCCCAGACTGAGAATTGAGAGAGAGCAAGAGGGTGTGTGCACCCAAGTGCGAGCCAAGGTGTCTTTTATAGTCTGATTTTTTCTATTTCAATGAGGTACAACTGACATATAATATATTAGTTTCAGGTGTAAAACGTAATGATTCAATATTTATCTATGTTGTGAAATGATCACCACAATAAGTTAACGTCCATCATCCTATGACAAAATTTTTTTCTTGTGATGAGAACTTTTAAGATCTACTCTTACTCTCTTAGTAACTTTTGAAAATGCAATACAGTATTATTAACTATAGTCGCCGTGCTATATATTTACATCCCCATGACTTACCTATTTTATAACGGGAAGTTTATACCTTTTGGCTCCCTCGACCCTAAAAGCTAATCTTGAAAGTGATACACATGCTATAACTTCTGCTATATGTTGCTGGCCACAGGGGACTACCCAAGGATGAGGATATAAGGAGGAGCTCATTGGAGATTACCTAGGAGGCTACCATCTTAACTTATATGCAAATATCACATATTTTAAATTTATGCATATACTCATCCCAATTAAGAAATAACTACCATTTTAAATAGCCTGACTTAACATTTATTTGCAATATTTACTGTTGTCAATCTACATTTTCTCTTGTGTCTCCAAGTTGCCATACAGAATAATTTCCTTCCATTCTAAAGATTGTTTTGTTTTTCCTTTAGTGCAGGTCTGCTAGTAATAAACTCTGTCAATTTGTTTATCTGAAAATAGCTTTTTCACCACCTGAAGGATCCTCTCCTTGGTTACAGTATTCTGAGTGGGCAGTTATTTTTCTTTCATCATGTTGAAGATGGTTATTTTTCAGCTTTCATTTCTCTTGAGAAATCATTTGTTTATTATTACTTTGAAGGTAACAGACTTTTTTTTGTGGCTATTATTAGGAATTTTTTTTTTTTTGCCTTTGCTTGGTTTTGTTTGTATTTTTTTGTTGTTGTTAGCATGGGTTTCACAGCATTTCTTGATACTATATAGCATGTCACCTTTCATCAGTTTTAGAAAATTCTCAGCTATTAACTCCACTGTTCCTTCTACTCTATTCTGACTTCCCTCTTCTTCTAGGAGCCCACTTATATGTATGTTAAAATTATGCATTGTGCTCCAAGTGTATTTGCTTATTTCTGTACATTCCATCCTTCAGTCTCTTTAAGTTTTAGTCTGTATACTTTCTACTGATGTTATTTAGTTTACAAATTTTCTCTTTGGTTCTATTTAGTGTTTTAATCAAACACTGAGTATCTACTTCTTAATTTTTTCAAATTATTTTTAGAATTACAGAATTGTATTTGGATCTTAATAGTTTTGGAATTATATTTGTTCTTAACAGTTTTGTCCTTCAACTGTCTTATTTTTTTTAAACATAATAAAGCACAGTATTTTGAAGTTTCTGTCTAACTCCACTATCTGGAGTCCTTATGGATCTGTTTCTACTGTCTATTGTTTCTCTTAGATTTTGGTTCCACTGTATTTCTTGTTCACGTATGTTTATTTTTGCCTTTTTTGTTGTTGTTTTAACTGAGTGTCTGACATTATAAGTGAAACGTTTTAGAGATGATTCAAGGCCCAGAGAGATGGTTAACTACTTTGTTTCTGCATCAAATCTACTAATCCTAAATTCCTCAATTCAGAGATTAGTTAAAATTCCAAGTTGGGCTTCAGACCCGAAAAAAAACAGTAATTCTTTAAGTAAATTTCATTGTCATAAGAGTCACATGGGGGCAAAGTAGAGGTGGAAATTCCCAGACTTACTAATTTAATTTTGGAGGAAGACAGATTTTAAAAACAACTCCAGATAATTTTATGTACACTAAAGCTTAAATATTATCTTACAGGTTGAATAATTCCAAACTATCTTATTACAAATATATGGATGGCCTCTTAACAGAGAAACTTTTTTTCTCTCTGTGTGAAGTTTTCATGTTTTATATTTATTTATCTACTTATTTCAATTTGCTATTAGACACAGATTTTAAGAAATTCCAACACGCCTCTTTCAAAAAGTAATGCCAATGAAGTTGTTGGTTGGTCTGTTTAACATTCCAAATACTAGTACTGTATAATATGCTACCTTTATTAAGAAAAAAAAAAAGTACATCATTAAGGTTAAAGTAATACAGGTTAGCATATTTGAAGATATTCCAGGCATAGATTTTCTTTTATCCCAGGAATAAAGTTCTTCTTCTAAACAGTTTTAGAGCAAAACATTCAATTCTCTAGCAACCACAGATAAAACAATAGGTTATTTTATATGTATAAGGCTAGCATTTCTAAAAGACAGAAATCCTAATTTTGAAATGGCTATAAGAGAAGGCTGAGTGAAGTTAAGGGTCAAAACTAAAATGAAGTAGGGTGACTGCGTGGCTCAGTTGGTAAAGCATCTGCCTTCAGCTCAGGTCATGATCCCAGGGTTCTGGGATCGAGTCCCACATTAGGCTCCCTACTCGGCAGGGAGTCTTCTTCTCCCTCTCCCTCTGCCCTTCCCTCCTGCTCATGTTCTCTCTCTCAAATAAATAAATAAAATAAAATAAAAACTGAACTAAATCAACAGTACACTCACATTCTATTTAGAAAACAGAACTGAATTCTATCCCTAAACCATCAATACATACATACAAATCATTAATATAACTAGTCTGTAGCATCAGTCCCAAATAAATCCATGTATGGTTTGGTCTACTAGAGGTTTATACCCTTGTGTTACATAATTTGACTTTTTAATTGTTTCTGTGTGGAAAAATCAACACAGATAAATAATTATAGGCTCAGAGATCCTGGAACCCAAACCCTTCCTTCTTTCCCTTTCCCTGCCTGATACAATTAACAAATACTTATGTAAGACTGACAGATCTACTTTAAACACTTAGTGTTCTGCTATGATGACAACATCCTCACTTTCATAAATGACTTTTTAGTCCCAAAAAGTAAAGATAATGGATCATTTTTAATGTTTCTAGACTATAATTGTAAAACTTGCAGTACAGTGCTTAAGAAAAAAGGTTGCCTGAGTTTCTAAATTGATGTGACTTTCTCTACCTCTGCCCTCATTTCCTCATCTATATGAAGATAATAATACCTACCCTACAGAGATTCCTGTGAGGACTAAATTAATAATAATGTATAATGTGCTTCTAACAGTGGTAGCAAATATTAAATCCTCTACAGGTATTAGCTATTGTTATTATACAATATAAAAGTAACATTTTGATGGTCTTTTTCTCTTAGATATTTGATGAGGATTCATGTCATTAAACTGTAACAATAAAATGTGACTGTTCAATAAAAATATTTTTTTTAAAGTTTTTTTTTTTAAAAGATTTTATTTATTTATTTATTTATTTATTTTTTTTTTTTTTAAAGATTTATTTATTTGTCAGAGAGAGTGAGCACAGGCAGAGAGGCAGGCAGAGGCAGAGGGAGAAGCAGGCTCCCCGCTGAGCAAGGAGCCCGATGTGGGACTCGATCCCAGGACCCTGGGATCATGACCCGAGCCGAAGGCAGCCGCTTAACCAACTGAGCCACCCAGGCGTCCCTAGATTTTATTTATTTATTTGACACAGAGAGAGAGATCACAAGTAGGCAGAGAAGCAGGCAGAGAGGAGGAAGCAGGCTCCCTGCTGAGCAGAGAGCCCGACACGGGGCTCGATCCCAGGACCCTGGGACCATGACCCGAGCCGAAGGCAGAGGCTTTAACCCACTGAGCCACCCAGGCGCCCCCAATAAAAATATTTTTATTCACTTATTCTAAATATGTACCTTTCGTGCTATTGGTTCCTGACCTTCCATCAAAGTGTACCAGCTGACAAGTTTATTCCAGCCCTCAGTTGGCAATAGTATGTAATCTAATTCATCAATAAGATGTTCCTTAAGTGACTGGGCATCACCATCTGCAAAAGAAAAAAGTAAACCCAATAAATAAAAAGAAACAATAGTTCATGAAATACTTTAGTGTAAATATCATAAATTACTTAAACTCACAGAGACTAAGTATTTAAATGAGGCCTGAAGAAAGCTCTGAAGAAGTTCACATATAAATCCACATATTCCAAAATAAACTGTTGCTTTAAAAAGATTCAATGTGTACCAGTAGTCAATGAACAGTATTTAAAGACATAATTTTTTATTAAGCTCTTAAAATAACAAGGGATCTGAAAGAAGAGTGTTTCCCGAATATTTAAAGTAGGAGATCCCTCACATGGTAACAATGGTCATTCTAGTACTAGCTGATGAAAGAAATTCAGGCGCAAACTGATAACTTTTTACAATGACTCCAAAGCACATGGGCTGGGAACCATGATGGAAATCACAAAAGGGCATCTTGTGAAACAAATTATTCCAGAAGGCCCATGATCTAGATTTCTCCCAAAATCTAAAGTGGAGGAAGTTGTTCAGATGTGGTTCTAATTCTATGATCATTTTCAAAATTCTGGTTAAACTAAAAATTTAGTGCAGGGCAGGCCAGAGATCTAGAAGCAATACCATGAGTTATACCTAAATGACAGTCCTAATCTGAGATTCCGTTATTATCTTTACCTGAAAATTCCAAAGTATGGAAACAGATATAGTTAATTGAGTTATATACAACATAAAGAAGATTTTCTCAATTTGAGCCAGCAGATTATACATTATTATCAATTATTTAACAGGAGAAGCAAAATTGTTCTCAGTAGCATCTCAACAATGAGAGTCCACTATTTTTTTTTCTAAGGTTTTATTCATTTATTTACAGACAGAGATCACAAGTAGGCAGAGAGGCAGGCGCGGGGGGTGGGGTGGGGGGGAAGCAGGCTCCGCGCTTAGCAGAGAACCCGGTAAGGGGCTCGATCCCAGGACCCTGAGATCACAACCTGAGCCGAAGGCAGAGGCTTTAACCGACGGGAGCCACCCAGGCACCCCGAGAGCCCACTATTCTTAATTAGATGTAACAATATAAATCAAGAAGCACGGAAAATTCTGAAAGGATTGAGAGAAAGTTATTTATTCCATCTAGGATCAATCAACGGGTCAGAGAATTACACTAAACCTTTTTTTTTTTTTTTTAAAGATTTTATTTACTCATTTGAGAGAGAAAGAGAGAGAGACAGACAGAGAAAGCACAAGCAGGGAAGAGGAAGAGGGGGAAGCAGACTCCCTGATGAGCTGGGAGCCCAACACAGGGCTCAATCCCAGGACCTGGAGATTATGACCTGAGCTGAAAGCAGATGTTTAACTATCTGGGCTACCTAGGTACCCCGAATTACACTAAGCTTTGAGAAAACTTTCACATAGAGCAGAAGTGATAAAACTCTGAATTGTATAATACAAACTTCAATAGCTGATACATTCTAAGGATTAATTTTTAAGTTCAGTTTTTTTAGAAGTCCAATGCGCTATCCATTGCGCTACGGAGCCACCCTAGTTCAGTTTTTTTAAATCTTAGTTGTAATTTTAAAATCTTGTTGGGGAAACTGATAATTTGGAACATATTTTTTGAGCCTGCTGAAGGTGAAAGAAACTTAGATATTCTAAACCCCATATGCATCATATTCTATGAGACATATTACAGTAAACAACCATGTTATCTCAGTCAGTTCTCAAAATAATCCTTAAGCTAGGTATCTCCATTTTAGATTGGAAAATACTTTTAGAGAAACTGAGTAACTTGTCCAGGATCATACATGCAGAAAGTTGCAGGTACTCTGAAAAGTGTTACTAGAAAACACTGCTATCTCAGGTGACTTTTCAAAACAACATTATGAGGTAAATATCTCCAAATTAATTAGTAAGCAGATTCAGGTATTGATTAACCTGCCGAAGGTTACACATAGAGAAGATCATAGAAACTGTATTCAAATACAAATTGGTTTACTCTAACATCCACTTTCTTCCTACTATTAACAGATTACCTTGAAGAAAACTTAGGAAAAGAAAGAAGAGTCTAAAATTAAGACTTTTATGTTGTCTCCCACAGTTTAAGAGTTTGGGTAAAAGACTCTATTATATATCAAAATCCAACAGTAATTTTATATCTAATGGCAAGATGAAACAATCAGTTTATTTTTAAGGGATGAGAATACCCCTAAGCTAAACACAAAAGAGCTCCTATTTGTTACTTCTGCACTTAATGATATATAATTGATATAGAATAAACTGCACATATTTAAAGTGACAGAACAATGCAAGTGTGAAACCATCACCACAACCAAAATGATATATCCATCCCCATTCAAAGGTTTCCTAGTAGTCCTTTGTAAACTCTCCTTCCTGTCTATCCAGATCTCCTGTCCTATCCCCAGAAAATCACTTACCTATATTGTGCAACCATAGACTAATATGCATTTTGTAGAATTATATATGAAAATTATGTCTGGATGAATGGATAAAGAAGATGGGATACACACACACACAGAAATCAGGCAGCCATCAAAAAACCGAAATCTTGTTATTTGCAATGACATGGATGGAACTAGAGGGTATTATGCTAAGCAAAAAAGTTAGTCAGAGAGAGACAATTATATGATCTCACTGATATGTGGAGTTTAAGAAACAACGGCTCATAGGGGAAGAGAGAAGAAATAAAACAAGATGAAACCAGAAAGGGAGACAAACCATAAAAGACTCAATCATAGGAAACAAACAGAGGGTTTCTAGAAGGGAGGTGGGTGGAGGGATGAGGTAACTGGGTGATGGACATTAAGGAGAGCATGTGATGTAATGAGCACTGGTATCATATAAGACCGATGAATCACAGGCCTGTACTTCTGAAACCAATAATACATTATGTTAATTATTTGAATTTAAATAATGTTAAAAATTTTTAAAAATAAAATCCAATTTGTCTAAAAAAATTATGTCTGTTTTCTGTTATTACAGGCATTTTCTTGGATCTTATATAAAAATTAGATGTACTGTTTTTGTTTGGCTTCCTTTACACTGCATATTCATCTTGAAAGTCATTGTTTTTATGTATCAATACTTCATTCCTTTCAACTGCTGTGTAGGATTCCATTATATGAATATACTATAATTTGCTTATCCATTGAGCTATATTGATGGGCATTTGGGGTTGCTTCCAATTTTCTCTATTACAAATAACACGGCTATGAACATTTATGTATAAGTATTCATGTATGGATATACACTCTCATTTCTTTTGGGTAAATATGCAGGAGTGGAATAACTGGTTCCTACAGTAAACTCATGTTTAGCTTTTTGAGAAATTTCCTGATTATTTCATTTCCAAAAACAGCGTATGAAAGCGCCACTTGTTTCACATCCTTGTCAACACTTGATGGCGGTCATTCTTTTAAATTTTAATCATTTTAATACACAATAGTAGTACTTTATTATGGTTTTAAGCCTCATTTCTTTAATGACTAATGATGCTGAGTATCTTTGCAGTTATGCAGTTTTAAAAACCCCATTTTCTTTGGTGAAGCAACTGTTCAAATCTTTTGTCTACATTTTCCACTATATTTTATGTTATCTTAATATAGTTTTGAGAATTCTTTATTCTGCATACAAGTCTTTTATCAACTAGGCGATCTGCAAATATTTCCCCCACACTGTGGTTTTTTTTTTCTTTTTTTTTGTTTTTGTTTTTTAAAGATTTTATTTATTTATTTGACACAGAGAGAGATACATGGTGAGAGAAGGAACACAGCAGGGGGAGTGAGAGATGGAGAAGCAGGCTTCCCGCCAAGCAGGGAGCCCAACGTGGGGATCGATCACAGGACCCCAGGATCATGACCTGAGCTGAAGGCAGATGCTTAATGACTGAGCCACCCAGGCGCCTCATCTTCTCGTTTTTTTAAAAATAATTTTTTGGGTGGTTCAGTGGGTTGGGCCGCTGCCTTCAGCTCAGGTCATGGTCTCAGGGTCCTGGGATCGAGCCCCACATTGGGCTCTCTGCTCAGCAGGGAGCCTGCTTCCCCCTCTCTCTGCCTGCTGCTCTGCCTACTTGTGATCTCTCTCCCTCTCTCTGTCAAATAAATAAAATCTTTAAAAATAATAATAATAATTTTTTATTGTTATGTTAGTCATCATACAGTATATCATTAGTTTTTGATGTAGTGTTCCATGATTCATTGTTTGCGTATAACACCCAGTGCTCCATGCAATACATATCCTCCTTAATACCCATCACCAGGCTAACTCATCCCCCACCCCCCCCCCCTTCTAAAACCTTCAGTTTGTTTCTTGGAGTCCACAATCTCTCATGGTTCTTCTCCCCCTTTGATTTCCCTCCACTTCATTTTTCCCTTCCTTTTCCTAAGGTCCTCCATGCTATTCCTTATGTTTCACATGTAAGTGAAACCATATGATAATTAACTTTCTCTGTTTGACTTATTTCACTTAGCAAACCCCCTCCAATTCCATCCATGTTGATGCAAATGTTGGGTTTTCATACTTTTTGATGGCTGAGTAATATTCCTCTGCATATACAGATCCCATCTTCTTTATCTATTCATCTGTTGAAGGGCATCTCAGCTCCTTCCACAGTTTGGCTACTGTAGACATTTCTGCTATGAACACGGATGCATGTGGCCCTTCTTTTCACTACATCTGTATCTTTGGGGTAAAATACCCAGTAGTGCAATTGCTGGGTCATGGGGTAGCTCTATTTTAAACTCTCTCTCTTCACAGATGACATGATACTTTACTTGGAAAACCCAAAAGACTCCACCCCAAATTACTAGAACTCATACAGCAACTGAGTAATGTGGCAGGATACAAAATCAATGCACAGAAATCAGCTGCCTTCCTATACACTAAAAAAGTAACTGTACAGAAATCAGAGATCGATTTCAATTACAATAGCACCAAAAACCTTAGGATACCTTGGAATAAACCTAACCAAAGAGGTAAAGGATCTATACCCTAGAAACTACAGAACACTTACGAAGGAAATTGAAGACACAAAAGGTGGAAAAAAATTCCATGCTCATGGATCAGAAGAATAAACATTGTTAAAATGTCTATGCTGTCCAGAGCAATCTATAACTTCAACACCATCCCAATCAAAATACTAATGGCATTTTTCAAAATACCCTAAACAAATAATCCTAAAATTTGTATGGAACCAGAAAAGACCCTGAATTGACATGGAAATTTTGAAAAAGAAAAACAAAGCCAGGGGGGCATCACATTGCCTGATTTCAAGCTATATTACAAAGTTGTGATCATCAAGACAGCATGGTACTGGCACAAAAACAGATAGATCAATGGAAAAGAATAGAGAGCCCAGATATGGACCCTCAACTCTATGGTCAACTAATCTTCGACAAAGCAGGAAAAAAATACCCAATGGAAAAAAGACAGTCTCTTCAATAAATGGTGCTGGGAAAATTGGGACAGCTATATATATATAGAAGAATGAAACTCAACCATTCTCTTACACCATACACAAAGATAAACTCCAAGTGGATGAGAGACCTTAATTCACGTGGAACAGGAATCCATCAAAATCCTAGAGGAGAACATAGGCAGTAACCTTTTCGACAATGGCCACAGCAACTTCTTTCACCACATGTCTCCAAAGCCAAGAGAAACAAAAGTGAAAATGAACTTTGGGACTTCATCAAGATACAAAGCTTCTGCACAGCAAAGGAAAGAGTCAACAAAACTAAGAGGCAGCCCATGGAATGGGGGAAGATATTTGCAAATGACACTACAGAAAAAAGGCTGGTATCCAAGATCTGTAAAGAACTTCTCAAACTCAACACCCAAAAAACAAATAAGCAAGTCAAAAACTGGGCAGAAGACATGAATAGGTACTTCTCCAAAAAGAGGTACAAACGGCTAACAGACACAGGAAAAAAATGTTCAATATCAGTAGCCATCAGGGAAATTCAAATCAAAACCACAGAGATACCACCTCCCATAAGGCAGAATGGCAAGAATTGACAAGACAAGAAACAACAAATGTTGGAGAGGTTGTAGGGAAAGGGGAACCCTTTTACACTGTTGGTGGGATGCACGTTGGTAAAGCCACTTTGGAAAACAGTGAGGAGGTTCTTCAAAAAATGTCTTTTAATTCTTTTAACAGTATCATTTATTACCGATCAATTAGTGGCAAAAAGTTCATTCTTTTATCAATTGTGCTTTCTGTATCACATTTAAGAAATCTTCTTAACACAATGTCACAAAGATTTTTCACCCATTTTTTCCCTATAAGTTCTATAGTTTATATGATCTGTTTTGAGTTTACTTCGTGTATGATGCCAAATATGAATCAAAATTCAGTCTGGGTGTTTTGTTTTGTTTTGGTTTTGGGGTTTGTTTTTTTTTTTTTTTGGCAAACAGATACTTAATGCTCAAGCAGCATTTGTTTAAAAGACTATCCTCTCCCTACTGAAATCCTCTTATATCTTTGTCTAAAATCAATTGAACACATATATGTGGATCAACTTTTGGATTCTCTAATCTGTTCAATTGATCCTTACCTCACACTACATACAAATATTAACTTAAAAATGATCAAAGTCATAAATGTAACAGCTAAAGCAATAAAACTCTTAGAAGAAAACATAGGTATAAATCTTGTATGACCTTGGATTAGGTGATGCCTTCTGACATAACTACAAGTAACCAAAGAAAAAATATAAACTGGACTTAGGATTAAAAACTTCTGTGCTTCAAAGATACCATCAAAAAAGTAAAAGACAATCTACAGAATGGGAGATAATTTTTGGAAATCATATATTAGATAAGGGGTTAGTATCCAGAACCTATAAATAACATTTGAAACATAAGAATACAAAGACAAGTAGTCCAATTAAAAAGAACAGGATCAGAATAGACATTTCTCCAAAAAAAAAAAAAAAATATATATATATATACATAAGTGGCACAGATAAAATACTTAACATCATTAATCACTAGGGAGACACAAATCAAACTGACAATGATATATCATTTCACATGCAATAGGATGGCTATAATAAAAGGACAGATAATGTGTTGGCAAGGATAGGAAGAAATTGGGAACCTTCATATATTGCTGGTGAAAACGTAAAAATAGTGCAACTATTTTGGAAAACAGTCTAACAATTCCTTAAGTAGTTTAATATAGAGTTACTATCTAACCTAGTAATTGTACATCTAAGTATGTACTCATGAGAAATGAAAAGATGTAACTACACAATAATTTGTATGTGAAAATGTTCACAGCATCATTAGCCAGAAAGTGAAAACTCAAATGTCCATCAGCTGATGAATGGATAAACTAAATGTGGTATATCCATACAATGGAAAATTATTCATCCATAAAAAGGAATGAAGTACTGATTCATGCTACATGGATGACACTGGAAAACTCTATATTAGGTGAAAGAACTCAAACGTTAAAGGCTATATACTCTATGATCTCATTTAGATGAAATGTCCAAAGTAAGTAAAACCAGAGACAGAAAGTAGATTAGTGGTTGCTGAGGGTTAGAGGTTTTAAGAGGGTATAAGGGGTGACTGCTAATGGGTACAAAGTTTCTTTCTGGTGTGATGAAAATATTGTGGAATTAGATGGTGGTGATGGCTGTATAACTGTGAATATACTAAAAACCACTTAATTGTACAATTTAAAAGGATAAATTTTGTGATAGGTAAATTCAATTGCAGGTTTTTTTTCTATCTCAATTTTTCAGACACCTACTAGAAATATAATTTGGAACTGTGTTGAATCTATAGTTTGGGGGGGGAATTTAACAATATAGAGTCTTTGGACGTTCCTACAGGATCTCTTATTATTTAGGTTTTAATTTCTTTTTTTTTTTTTTTAAAGATTTTATTTATTTATTTGACAGACAGATCACAAGTAGGCAGAGAGAGAAGGGAGGAAGCAGGCTCCCTGCTGAGCAGAGAACCCGATGTGGGGCTCGATCCCAGGACGCTGGGATCATGACCTGAGCCGAAGGCAGCGGCTTTAACCCACTGAGCCACCCAGGCGCCCTAGGTTTTAATTTCTATCAGCAATGTCTTCTAGCTTTCAATTTATAGAGCTTGTACATATTTTGTCAGATTTATCCATATTTTGTGTTTTTTTGATGTTACTACAAAATGTTTTTTTTTAAATTTCTATTCATGTTAGTTCACTGTTAGCATATAAAAATACAGTTAGGTTTTTAAATAATGATCTTATATCCCATAAACCAATCTCATTTATTAGTCCTTAGGAACTTTTTAAAAAAGATTTTATTTATTTATTTATTTGAAAGAGAATGTGAAAGAGAGCGAGAGCACAAACAGGGGGTTGGAGCAGAAAGAGTGGCAGAATCAGCCCTGTTCAACAGGGTGCCTGACACAGGCTCATGATCTGATCATGACCTGAGCCAAAGCAGATACTTAGCCGACTAAGCCACCCAGATACCCCTCGCAGCTTTTTTTTTTCTTTTGTATATTCAATCTAATTTTCTATGTGATCATAGCTGTCTATGAATAAAGCAGATTTATTATTTCTTCCTATACAGTCTGTATGCTTTTTATCTCTTCTTTTGCCTTACTGCATTGGGCAGGACACCTCCAGTAATGCCAGCTGAAGAGCTGAGTGGACATCCTTGTCTTTTCCATGCCACCTGTAGGTTTTTCACAGATGCCCATTATGAGGACAAGGACGTTTCTTTCTATTTTACTCTTCTATCTTACATGATATGTTATCTTTTAAATACATATTTCTATATGACATACATATCCTTTTCATTTTTGGACTTGACTTACTAAACTTCTGCTCAGACAAGATACTGGCCTAGTGTGTTTTCTTGAAATGCCTCTAAGATTTTGGTAACAAGGTAATGATGGTTTCAAAGAATGAGTGGGGAAATACTATCTCCCAATTTTCTCTAAGAGTTTTGTAAAATAGGTATTATTTCTCCCTTAACTATTTGGTGGAATTCACCAGTGGCACTATTTGGATCTGATGTTTTCTTTGGGAAAAATCTGAAACAATTTCTGCACTTGATACAGGGCTATTCAGGTAATCTATTCTTTTGGAATGAGCTTTGGTAGTTTTCACCTAGTTTGTTGAGTTTAATGGCATAAGGTTCATAATATTCCTTTATTGTCCTTTTAATATTTGTGGATTCTGTACTGATACTACATCTCTTATGTTCCTGGTAATTGGTAATTGTGTCTTTCCTTTTTCTTGTGATCAAACTAGATATGTATCAATTTTATTATTTTCACAAAGAATCAGCTTATTTTTTCTTTTTTATAATTGACACATCATATTATATTTGCTTTGAGAAGATGAGCTTTTGGGTTCATTGATTTTCTCTATTTTTCTCTTCTCTAATTTCTGTTCTGAACTTACTTTTCTTCTTTCCTTTCTTCTGTTTACTTTAGGTTTTATTTGTTCCTTCTTATTTCTTAAAAACCAACACCACTGATTCGAGACTCTCATTTTATTTATATACTCAGATATTATATAATTATATATTAATAGAGCCACTCAAGCTTTCTTTTGATTAGTTTTGGCACATGTATTACTTTTCTGTTTGCTGCATAAAAAACTAATCTAGTGGCTGAAAACAATACTGGTTTTTTTTTAAAGATTTATTTATTTATTTTGAGAGAGACAGAGAGTGGTGAGAGGGCAAAGGGAGAGGGAAAGAATGTCTTAAGCAGACTCTGCTGAGTGCAGGTACCTAACACAGGGCTTGATCTCACAACCCTGAGATCACAACCTGAGGTGAAACCTAGAGTCAGATGCTTAGCCAACTACTAAGTTGAAAACAATACTTATTTACAATCTCACAATTTTGTGGGTTACAAGTTCCAGTGGGCTCAACTGGATCCTCTATTTAGGGCTCATAAGGCAGAAATCGAGATGTTAGATGGGGTGATCTCCTATCTAAAAACTCTGGGGGAAGAACCTGCTTCTAAGTCCATTCAGATTGTTGGCAGAATTCAGTTTTTCATGGTGCCAGGTCTGAGGTGGTCTGTCTCCTTGCTGGCTTGGGCAATGTCACTCTCTTTTCCTAGAGGATGCCTGCCTTCCTTGTCACATGGCCTCTTCCATTTTCATAGCAAAAATGATGCACTAAGCACTTCTCATGCTTTAAATCTCTCACTTCTCCTACCAGCTAGAAAACAGTCTGCTTTTAAAGGACATTTGTTATTAGATTAAAACCACTGGGATAGGGCACCTGGGTGGCTCAGTCTACCTTTGGCTCAGGTCATGATCCCGGAGTCCTGGGATGGAGCCCTGCATCAGGCTTCCTGCTCAGTGGGAAGCCTGCTTCTCCTCCTTCCACTCCCCCCTGCTTGCGTTCCCTCTCTCACTATATCTCTCTCTGTCAAATAAATAAATAAAATCTTTAAAAAAAAACAAAAACAAAAAAACCACTGGGATACTCTCCCTCTGCCATACAACATAAATAATGATGGGAATGATATCTTATCCTATTCACAGGCTCTTCCCATATTCAAAGGGAGAGATGATTATGTAAGAAAGAAGTCAGTAGGAGTCAGTCTTAGAATTCTGCTTACCATAACATAGCACACCTTTTTCAATTTCTTTTAATCCATTTGTATCTTTATATTAAAAGGGGCACTTTCTTATATACAGTGCATAGTTATGTCTTTTTTTTTTTTTAAGATTTTATTCATTTATTTGCCAGAGAGAAAGAGAGAGAGAGCGTGAACAAGCAGGAGGAGGAGCAGGCAGAGGGGGAAGCAGGCTCCCCCCGCTGAGCAGGGAGCACAATGCAGAACTCGAATCCAGCACCCTGGGATCATGACCTGAGTTGAAGGCAGACACTTAACCAACTGAGCCACTCAGGTGTCCTAGAGTTATGTCTAATTTTTTTTATCCAATCTCTATCTGTAATTGGGGATATTTACATTTAATGTGATTATTCATAAAGAATAATTTTAATCTACCTTCTTGCTGTTTTATATTTATTTCATTTGTTCATTTTTCCTATTTAAAATTTTTTTTTAAACACTGACATTTATCTTCATTATGCATCTCTTTCTGCTTCTTTGCATGCCAGGTAATATCTGATTGGATCCAAGACATTATAAATTTTAACTTGTTGATTGGATGCTGGATATTTTTGGATCCAAGTATTTCTGCATTTTGTTCTAAGATATAAGGTTTGACACTTTCAGATTAGAAGGACAAAAGGATTAATTTGCTCAATTACAGTGGCAAAATAGTTCTCGGTCGTATACTCCATGAATTATAAGATTTTCCACTCTAACTGCTATGAACATATTATTCTTGGTTCTAAATGAGCCCCGATGACTTGTTCCCTCTACTTCTTTTGGATGGTTCTTTCCCTGGCCTTGGGCAGCCCCCTCACATACATGACCTTGATCAACACTCAACTGAAAACCTAAGAGAGACCCTCTGTATATCTCTAGGTGTCTCTGTGTCTCCTCTGTCTCTTTTTGCTAATCATTCCTATCTAGTACTCTGCCCTGAAAACGCTGGTGGTATGGGTCTCCCTGGACTCCAAACTCTTTCCTCAACTATGGGAGCTTGTCTACATGGGTTTCCTCTTCTGTGCCTTGTCTTGAACATTCTATCAACGCAGTAAGCTATCACTCAAGGATCACTATCCTTTGTTGCCTGGTATTCAGTGTTTTGAGAACTGTTATTTTATATATGCTGACAAGGTCTTAGTTTGCTCATGTGGAAGAGTAAAGCTAGTCCCTCTCACTCCATCTTGGCCAGAAATGGAAATTCTGGTACTTATGTCTTATTCTCTTCAAGTGTAATGAAAGGTATAGAAGACTGGTTAGTAGTGAGGGGTATAGAAGACTGATGTAAAAATCCAAGAATGTAAACATGTATCAATGTTCCCCAACTTAAAAAAAAAAGTCATGTGTCCATTAGGAAAAATAAGAATATAGCATTTCCCCCAAATAATAATATAGTGCTTTCTAACTTACATTCTTCACTTAAAGGGTTAAAAATAATAAATGTTTTTTATATAATAAATGAAAAAAATTGTCATGATACAGAGTAATAACTAATTATGATAGAATAATCTGAGTTCATTAGGTCAAATCTATAATACGAAGAGATTTTTCCAATTTATTTACATTAACGTTTTCCATATTACATATATTGACTATAACATATTCAAATGAACACATTTACAACCTGACTGAAGAAAGAAAATAGTGACCTTTGAGAAGTCCAGAATTATCAATGGGTCCAGGATATACATTTTGATCTCCCATCTGGTATTTGTCCCAACTGTCAAAGCCAACATATTTTTTCCACTGTTTGAACCAGCGACTATCGACTAGGTACCTAAAAAGAGAAAAGAAATCAATAAAGGAAAATACCTGTAACTAGAGGAATAGCATAGAAGCTATCTATTTTTTATATTTCATTTTATATTAAAGTACATGCCTACTTCAAAGGATTATTGAGAATAACTGTAATGTGACTTACAATTTGGAAAAAAAAATATTTCACTTATACAAAAGTGTTATTCCTATTGTTCTATAAATATCTACTTTTTGAGGACAAGTATTGACATACACATTAAAAAAAAATCCTTAACAGCACCTCTTAGAAAATGCAATAGCTATTCCATAAACTATCTGACAGTTGAACAAAAATTCAAATGGGAATCGTAAAAATGAAACAAAACAAAATTTTAAAGTACAACATATAAAGAAATAGAAAAATGGTTCTTCTGCAAAAAACTTAAAAAGACAGTATGTTTATTTTATATATTTTACTCTATCCTTTTAGGGATAAAGAAAGTGGATTATTAAAGGTTTGCGAGACTGATTATAATAATTTTAATAACAAATTTTTTAAAACTTTAGTTAGCTTCTTTACCAACAAAAGTTAATAACAATACTACCTCCATTTATTTCTCATAAAATCTGCTGGGGCAAGCAGGATAGGTTTTTTTTGTTTGGTTTCAAAAGTGTGGTACACCAAGCACTGTAGGCATTACTGAAATTATATTCATCTTATTTTCAAGTACCTACGAACTGGCTTCTCATCAGATGACCAGTGACAGAAGAAGTAAAATACTGGTGCTCTAGGAAAGAAAGCTCATAAACCTAAAAAACTTTACAAATTTATTCTGACTATATTATACCCATTATGAAATACTGCTTTGCATTGCATTTTAAATTATTTTAAATTCTTTTCCAGAAACATTTTCCCCACACTTAATCAGATTCAATCACAAACAAAATCAAAAGTAAAAGTTAACAAGATGTTTAAAGCCCACATGTGCATTAACAGAGGTAACCAAGTTATTTTTTGGAGATCATTCTAATATATCTGTGCTTACTACACACAGCACTAAGTATAGGAATGAAACCCTACAGTTTTACAGTTTACACAGTTGTTTATAACTGAAAATGTCTGAGGCAAAGGCACCAATCTAACAAAATCCCACAATTCTTAGAGAATATTCATCAGCAGTTTAATTCCTTTAAAGCAGGTACTGCAGAATTATCTACACACTAGTATTCCAAATCTACTGTCAGGATTATGTAACTCAAAGCCCCCAAATTATAGAATTGGAGACTAAAGAAGAAAAAAAGCTCAGAGACTGTCTTAAGAAAACCTTATTTTTAAAATAAAGAGATTAAACCATCAGTAGCTTTACATATTAAACAAAGTTATACTTAATTATTTATCACCCACTAAACATTTTTTAGACTCCCTCCTGTGATTTAAACAAAATATTCAGATATTTCATTTGCTTTCTTTGCAAATTAATGTCATACTATGTGGCCTTTCCTCTGTTCCATCTATTTTGTTTCTATCATTGTGCCAATTTCATCATCTCTTTATTACTTTAATCTTGAATTTTTTTTTTTTTAGGGCAAGTTCCCCCAGCTTGGTGTTCTTGTAAATTGCCTTAACTATTCTTGGCCATCTTCCACATGAATTTTAGAGTCAGTTTATCAAGTTCCACAAAAAGTACAATTAAGATTTTGACTGGAATTGCGCTAAATTTATCAATTAAGAGTAATACTATACATAACAATGTAATTTATAAAACTGACATTAGGGGCACCTGGGTGGCTCAGTGGGTTAAAGCCTCTGCCTTCGGCTCAGGTCATGATCCCAGGGTCTTGGGATCGAGCCCCCCATCGGGCTCTCTGCTCCGTGGAGAGCCTGCTTTCTCCTCTCTCTCTGCCTGCCTCTCTGCCTACTTGTGATCTCTATCAAATAAATAAATAAAATCTTAAAAAAAAAACTGACATTAAAACTATTTGGGAAATACTATCAAAATTCTATTTATTTAAAATATATTTCTAAAAGATGGGGTTTTATCTCCCAAAGTATTTAATAAATCTTTTACTGTATGGTAGACATTTGCACTGGGTAGTATTTATCTGCTGCTATAATATTTCCAGTTCACATCTCTTTCCTAGATCTTGAAGTGACTGGTAGTTTCTATATAATGATACTATTAAGAGAGGAAACTCTCACACTTGATGGATATTTATCTGCTTTCAACATTACTTTCAACTGAAAAGGCCATCACATCTATTACAGGCCACTGTATCTTATTTGCAAAATTTTGTGATAATGAAATATGAGGGAAAATATAGGAAAAAACAGAAACATCTATCACAGAAATAATTGTAGACTTCTTAGATGTACTTAAGAAAGACAACATTAAATGAAGTGAGCTAAATAAAACAAAATTTATTTTAAGACATTTACATAGATTTATTATAAAAACTCTACCTCTAATCTGTGAATCTGCCAAAACATAAGAATCCTCAATTTGAACTGATAAATGCCTAGAACAGAATCAATAGTCAATGATTACAAGTAAGTGAACAAAGACCTAACTTAAAGCTTCTCAACAGTACTCTTAATCCTTGGTATGCTATTAGGATCCAGATAGGACCAATTTTAGCTTCCAAGGTTTTTTGTTTTGTTTTGTTTTTAAATAGTTATAACTATTTGTAAAGACTGATATTTCATGACTTTAATCTTAGACCTCTGAGAAAAAATAAAAGGAATGAAACAATCTTTATAAAGTTAAAACAATGATCCTAAGATGAAGTCTAAAATACTTAACATTGCCTACTTGGTTTTGCATGATCTATCTACTCCTGCCTGTCTAGTCTCAACCGGTACCATTTTTCTTTGCTGAGATGTAACTACAATAACCTTTCAGTTACTAGACACTCCATTTTTTGCCATATGGTTCCATCTGCCTAGACGCTACTCCTATTGCTCCCAACATCTATTTAATTCCTATCATCTTTCAGATAGCCTACACGCCACTTTCTCAGGGAATCCTCCCACAGCCTTTCCCACTTCCTTTCAAATGGTTTGGAAAAGGAGAAATAAGATAATAATTATTAGGCTACTAGATACCAAGACTGTTTATTAAGTTAAAGAAATTACTTTTAATTACAAAATTATTAACATTTGAGCTTTACACTTGGGCCAGGTGCATTTTTCTAAGCACTTTAATATATTGGTTCATTTATTCCCTTAACTACCCAATAATGCAGGTACTATTATAATTTCAAAGGCACAAAGGAACACCTTGACCAAGGTTACAAAGTGTCAGACCTGTGATTAAAAAATGTAATACTAGCATAGAGAAACAAAAAGGCCAATGGAAACAGCACAGACAAACAGGAATTGGATTCATGTATATGGGGAACCATGATATATACCAAAAGCATCACCATATTAGTGGGAAATGATGTAACTAAGTACATGGGAAAAAAATTAGAGCTTTACCTCATATATGCACTCAGTTCTATTCTAATGCTTGTTTTAAAAACTTGAATATGTTAAACATGATTGATACATTAGGGAACAATAGCACAAATTTCAATATATGCTCAAGCACTACTTTAATCCAGAAGCAGGGCAGGACTAAGGGTAAGGCAAGTGAGATGCCTAGGAACCTTAACAGGAAGCGCCTCCTGAAATTCTGCCCCCTAAGTGTCTAGTTTGCTTTAGTGTAATTGTAACTGAAACAAACATAAGGTGAATGGAGAAAACTACTCAGCTGTACTGAACCACATAGGAATGCACAAAACATACACATTCAAACATTTTTTTTCTTAAGATGGGGAGATGCAGAGGGAAAGGGAGAGAGAGAATCTTAAGCAGGCTCTACACCCAGCACAGAGCCCAGTGTGGGGCTCAATCTCACAACCCTGAGATCATGACCAGAGCCCAAATTAAGAATCACTTAACTGACTCAACCACTCAGGCACGCCCCCCACACTTTAATCATCTTCAACTGTGTTAAATCTGCTGTTACAACTTCTTGGCAGATTTAAGAAAACTTTTCTTTCACCACTTTGCAATAACTCAAGCTGCAACTTTACTTTAAATAAATACTTTACTTTTAAATAAACTAAAAGCTGCAACTCAACTTTAAATCCTACTTCTACAAGTTAACTCCATCCTTTTCAAAATAAAAATGTCATATTTATTGTGGTAGTTACATACTTCTTAAAAACTGTGCTACCATTTTTATTATGTTTTTAATGTGTGACTGACAAATTTTTTTTGAGTGCTATGTCCCAACCCCAATTTTCCCATATGCCCTGTGTTTTTTTTAATTGCATGATTTTGCATATAACATGGTGATTTTTAGGAACACGTGCTATGTTACAGGAGAACTAACTGTACAAAAACAAGTTATAGTTGGATTAAAAATGTAAATGTAAATCTCTGCCTGCCTCTCTGCCTACTTGTGATCTCTGTCTCAAATAAACAAAATCTTAAAAAAAAAAGAATATATAGTGCAGCATAATTTATAAAAATAAAAAGATGGAAAAAACCTAATATCCATTATTCATACCCCAAAATATTACACAAAAATTATAATGAAAAATACAACTACATTTATCAAGGATAAATCTCAAAACTACATTGTTGAACCCCCCCCCAAAATTGCAAAAGGACACATGTAATATAACACAAATGTATAAAGACAACAGATGTAGTTTGACTGAAGAAAAATTAAAAACATGCCACCAATAGTATATATTATTTACAATCCATGCATATATATTAAAATGTATACACAAAATATTTTGATAATTTAATTACAAAACTAAGTAAAATAATATATAAATAATTTAAGGTAATAATAAAAATCTGTTTCAGGGGCGCCTGGGTGGCTCAGTGGGTTAAGCCTCTGCCTTCAGCTCAGGTCATGATCTCAGGGTACTGGGATCGAGTCCCGCACTGGGCTCTCTGCTAGGCAGGGAGCCTGCTTCCTCCTCTCTCTCTCTGCCTGCCTCTCTGCCTACTTGTGTTCTCTCTCTGTCAAATAAATAAATAAAATCTTTGGGAAAAAAAAAAAATCTGTTTCAGGATGGTGGCTCCCTCTGACAAGGGAGGGAAGGTGATGGGGCTAGGGAAACACACAGGGACATTCAACTGTTTTTGTAATGTTTTATTTTTTTAAACTAAGATATGTGTGCATAAGTGTTTTGTTATAGTTTTCTTTATACTCTTCTCTCTTCCTGAAATATTACATTAAATATGACTAACATTTTCTACTTAATATAGAATAGTTTATATATACACATATACATGGGCAAAAATGAAGTGGAGTCAAATGTATAGACTGAATATTGAGGTCAAAACTGATAAAGTTAAGTGATAGTCAACAAATGAAAAGACTTTCAAGCATAAAAATAAGTAATTATAAATACAACTTGGGTTTGGTTTTTTTTTTTTTTAAGATTTTATTTATTTTGGCAGGGGAGGAACCAAGGGGGAGGAAGAGGGACAAGCAGACTCTGAACTGAGTGTAGAGGTCAATGTAGGGCTCAATCCCAGGGCCCTGAGATCATGATCTGAACTGAAACCAAGAGTCCCACACTTAACCAACTGAGCCACTCGGGCATCCCCTTAGATTTTTCTTTTTAATTGTGATAAAAATATGTATAGCGAAATGTACAAAATACACAGTTTGTTTTACTGTGTATTTTTGGAAGAAATTTGTAGGTTTATGTTATCTCTTATATTTATTTTTTCTGTCTCTTATATTTTATTTTTTCTGCCTTATATTATCTCTTCCAAACATGAATTAGCATTAAATTTTAATTAAAAAGCTGACATAAGCTTTGGAGAATTTTCTTTGGAAAAACATGATTTATTTGATATTTCTAAATTTATCAAATTATGTTTCTGACATATAATAATGTATTCATTCTGAAGAAATTATTTCTTTTCGGTAACTAGAGCAACCAGTAAGTAAACCAGAAAAATAGAAATGACTGGGTGATATCCCAAAAGAAAAAAAAGAAGCACATAAGAAACAGAAAGTACAGATTATAATCCTTGATATCTGGGAAAATAATACAAGCAAAACAATAAAAAACCCTACAATTGACATATATACTTATTTTAAGCTGACAACTTTTAGTATGAAGTGTTACATTATAAATTTGCAACTATCTAAAATTCACGTAAATACTAATCTGCAAATATCCAGAGATCCCAAAGTACGAGAGAGAAATTAATTGCTTTATGACAAATGTACCAATTTAAGTTTCTCGCACAAAGGAGTCTATGCCTTATAGATGAGACCAAAGGTGAAATATCTCTGAGTAATAATGAGACATGTACTGTGTTTCCATATAAAAAGCCATGAAGTACATGTACCAAAATATGATCAAGATTATTCATGATTGGGGCGCCTGGGTGGCTCAGTGGGTTAATTTCCCTCTGTTTCGTGGGTTACAAGGAATTTTATGAGCACCTCACACTTGCATTAACCACGATTCTCACATAGTAGTATGCCAATAGGAAAAATTTTTATCATAATGTTAATATGGGTTCAAAAATTAGTAAAGAAAATCTTACGGAGATAAAGGTCTATGGTCATCAAACTCTCAAATCCTTCAGAGATGACCTACAATCCTCCACCATATCTCCAGACAGCCTTCTCCATTTACAGTAACTTCAAAACTAGAATGTGCTAGGACCAGAACTTTGGGAGTTTGGTATGTTGGAAGAACTGACTAAATGATGTCAGAGTTCATGACAAGGGGTAAGAAATACTACATAAGGCTAGAGAGGTAGACTGGACCGAGACTATCCAATGCCTTTACGGTAATGCTAAGGATTTTATCCTAAGTGTAACAGAAAGCCACTGTACGATTTTTAGCACGGAAGAGATATGATCTGATTCACATTTCATGAAAACCACTGGAAATACCTCACAGGATTACTGGGAGGATCAAATGTTTAATAAATCAAAAAATCACATAAAGCTATGAGTACTTCAAAAAGGTCTAAATTATATGGTGCTAAATATTCTGAAGGCATCAAGAAAGACAATTTGTATTGTGGTCTGGACAGAATAGTTTTCAATGGCTCCAGAGAAGATAGGTCAATTTTAGGACCCCACACAAATTTAAGTTAATTTTAAGACAGTCCTCAAATGCTGAAAAGTTACTATAACAACTAAAAAAGCCAGATTTTTTTTCCTTTACTTTCTTTCTTTCTTTCTTTTTTTTTTTTTTTTTGGTGGTGGTGGTGGTAAAGATAGAATTCTAAAAGTTTATACTATTTTTATACACACCACAAGCAAACTTAAGGAAAGATATATATAGGCTAATGAAAGATTGAGAAAACAGCCCTAGACATAAAAGAAGTTTAAAAGTATGGGAAAAGGGGAAATCTCAACAGCTGCATTTAAGAAATCATAGAGCTGGGGTGCCTGGGTGGCTCAGTGGGTTAAAGCCGCTGCTTTCGGCTCAGGTCATGATCCCAGCATCCTGGGATCGAGCCCCACATCGGGCTCTCTGCTCAGCAGGGAGCCTGCTTCCTCCCTTCTCTCTCCGCCTGTCTCTCTGCCTACTTGTGATCTCTGTCAAATAAATAAATAAAATCTTTGAAAAAAAATCATAGAGCTAATGAATGCATAGTTCCTTTTTTTGATTAGCACATTTATACAAACAACTTTTGATAAGTGATTCCTGCTTAATTTCCTAATACTGACATATGTGTAACATCATTTATTTCTTAAAACCCTACCTTTTTCTCTGCAAAGTAGATATAAAACTTTCTTCTACAACTAAGAAAATACACAAATATTTCAGCCTAATCCAATGTAGCACACAATTTCAGAAAAACATGTATAACTATCTTACACAGGATTAGCAGAATAAACAACTCTCGGTATTAATTCACTCTAAGATTAATTCTCTTATTTAATGATATACTATTTAAGTTAGATTTACACAGCAAGAGTATAAAACCATTTTCAATACTAAAGGAGGTATCGATAATTTCTAGCATTTTAAATCATTATAAGCCAGATAATTCACAGGCTTTTTAAAAAGTACCAAACTATAACTCGGGATTTCATTGTTTCAGCAAAATTTAACTGAAAGCTATGGAGTTTTTTCAAATAAAACAATGGCTTGGTTAATCTCTTTATATCTTCATTTTAAATTTCAAGTATTTCCAACCTATTTTCTACTTTGCACATTGAATTCATCAGTTAGCAAGAACTAATTTTTATGACCTCTTTCTACTTCTAAACTAAGACAAAAAAGGAACTCAGGAAGGAGGCCAAGTAGGATTGTGAAAGTGAAAAGAAAACCCATAGAATGGGAGAAAATTTTGCAAATCATCTCTACGAAAAGCGATTTGTATCTAGAATATATAAACTCTTAAAACTCAATAATACAAATAATCTAATTTAAAAATGAGCAAAGGACCTAAGTAAACACTTGCCAAAGAAGGTATACAAACGGCTAATATACACAAATGAAAATATGTGCAACATCATTAGCCATTAGGAAAATGCAAGTCAAAACTACAATGAGATACCACTTTGTATCTGCTAAGATGGCTATAACCAAAAGACATTAACAAGTGCCGTCAAGGGTGCCTGGGTGGCTCAGTGGGTTAAAGCCTCTGTCTTCAGCTCAGGTCAAGATCCCAGGGTCTTGGGATCCAGCCCCACATCGGGCTCTCTGCTCAGCAGGGAGCCTGCTTCCTCCTCTCTCTCTCTGACTGCTTCTCTGCCTACTTGTGATCTCTGCCTGTCAAATAAATAAATAAAATCCTTAAAAAACAACAAAAAAAAACCAAAAAAGAAAACAAACAAAAAAAAAAACAAGTGCCGTCAAGGATGTAGAAAATTGGAACCCTCATACTGTTGATGGCAATGTAAAATGCTGCACCCACCTTGGAAAAGACACCAAGGAATTCCACTCCCAGGTATATACTCAAGATAAATCAGTTTTGTATATACAAACAAAAGTATGTATGTACACATAACAAAAAGTTATGTCTACACAAAAACTTGCACAAAAATTATTCACAGCAAGATTATTCATAAGAGCCAAAAATGTGAAAAACCCCAACGTCCATCAACTGATGAAGGGATGAATTCAATGTGGTATATTATCTATACAACGGAATATTATTCAGTAATAAAAAGAAATGAAGTACTAATACTTCACGAAAGAAGCCAGACACAAAAGTCACATATATGATTCCACTTATATGAAATACCTAAAACTGCCAAATCTGTAGAATAAAAAGTAGATTAGTAGCTACCTAGAGCAGGGGGATCCAAGGAGAAACTGGGGGAAGCAGAGGACTGCTAATAGGTATGGAGGATTTGGGGGCGGGTGATAAAAAATATTCCAATACTGATTAAAGTAATGGTTGCACAATTCTGTGAGTATACTGAAACCCAGTAAATTATACATTTTAATTGGAAAAATTGTATAATATATCAATTGTATCACAATAAAGCTGTTATTTTTTTAAGAGTGAAAGGATATATATCTGCATGAGATTATTAGGGATGATTTTACAGAGGTTTTTTTTAAAAGATTTTATTTATTTAATACAGAGAGAGTGCACACAAGAGAATGAGAGAGAGAAAGAGAGATCAGGGGCAGTGGGAGGGGGAGAAACGGACTCCCCGCTGAGCAGGGAGCTCAACACAGGACTCCAGGACCCTGGGATCATGACCTGAGCCAAAGGCAGACACTTAACCAACTGAGCCACCCAGGCACCCCTAGGGATTGCTGTTGAGCTTGGTTTTGAAGTAAGTGAAGGTCAGGAATTAGTAAAATGTATTTGAAATAATATGAATAATGTGCAATGGCCTATGAGGCAGAAATGAGTAAATAATTTCCAAGAAATGGGAACCACCATCAGTATTAAAGCAGAGCTGTATTAATTAGAAATAAAACTGCTAAGACTAGAATGCTAAACCAAGGACAGAGCACCCCAAAATCCTACAGGCTCCGCAAAATAAAACAGATGAAAATCCTATTTTTAATATGCCAAAGCTGGGTGCCTGGGTGGCTCAGTGGGTTAAGCCTCTGCCTTCAGCTCAGGTCATGATCTCAGGGTCCTGGGATGGAGCCCCACATCGGGCTCTCTGCTCAGCAGGGAGCCTGCTTCCCCTTCTCTCTCCGCCTGCCTCTCTGCCTGCTTGTGATCTCTCTCTCTGTGTGTCAAATAAATGAATAAAATCTTTTTTAAAAAAATGCCAAAGCTATCATTGCCTGATTTTAAAACTTCAAAGTATTCATCTCTCAAAAAGGTGTTTCCATAATATGGGTATGTCTCTATCACTCACAGGCAAGCAACACAGTTTAAAATGCAGGCTTTCAAGGTGATTGTCTAAGGTTATAATCTCTGCTCTATCACTTCTTATTATGTACATGTAACTCTATACTTCGGTTTTTGTATCTGCAAAATGAGAATACTATCACTTCATATATGTGTAAAGCCCTTAACATGTAATTTTTGTAAGCATCACCATAACTATATGGTACATGTAACTACTTAACTCTACCTCTCCAGAGAATTTTCTACAGCTTGAAATCCATTCAAATTTGTGAATATAAATTTTCTATCTATATCAAAGGTAAATCCCTTGATTAAACTGTTAAACTCTGTCAAGCTGTTAAAATATATTGTTAAACAATATAAAGCAACCCAAATTATCAGGTCTTTTTTTTTTTTAAAGGTTTATTTATTTTATTTGACAGACAGAGATCACAAGTAGGCAGAGAGGCAGGCGGTGGCGGGGCGGAACCAGGCTCCCCACTACGCAGAAAGCCCGACATGGGGCTCGATCCTAGAACCCTGAGATCATGACCTGAGCCGAAGGCAGAGGCTTAAGCCACTGAGCCACCCAGGCGCCCCTCAGGTCTCTTTTACCATGATCATTTCACCCTATCATTCTTAATCTTTTTTAGTAAAATTTTACTCAAGGAACTTGATGATTTTTTCACTCAAGTAAGTAATTTTGTCTCTAGTGCTCCAGGTTTTGATTTAACTGGCTCTCTAAAACTTAGAACTGCCTGGCTCAAAGCCACTCTTAGACTTGTCTGTGAGAGCCTTTGAGTTCTTTCACAGAGGAAGTCCTTTCTATGGCTACTTCTGCTACAAGATTTTTCTTAACAGTAAGGAATTACCAAACTAGTATTTGGGTCTTCCAAAGTTAAAAGGAGAGAAGAGACAGTTAGCTCTCCTCCTCATGGAGAAGAAAAGGGAGTCATTACCCTCCTTTTGTAGGGGAGAGCTATAAGGAAACCATGCAGAATCCTATTGATGAAAGCAGTCAAAGTGTTGTAGGTATAACCAAATACAGGTTAATTCTACAGAGGTTTTCTGCCTCATATTACAATCTGAACTTCTTTACTTCTTTTTGAGGAGCAATTCTTAATTATTACTTCAGATAAGTCATTTTAATCTGTATCCAAAACTAAGATCACTAACTACCAGTCTTATTCTAGGTTTCTTTAGTAGTGACTTCTATATAGACTGGATAAAACTGAAAGGAACTCGCTTGTGCAAAGAATAGATGGAAAAAGAGTGTGGAGAAATGACTTCAAGGGAAAAAATAAAAGAGAGAGTATGAATTACAATGGAAACTGAGGAAATGAAAACGAAAGGCACAAACTGAACTGAGTCAAGGAAGAAAAACAATTTACTAACTGCTGAGTAACTCTATATAGAAAGAACTAAGAAGGAATAATAATTTAATGAAATACTGTTTGCATTATATTTGAATAGTGACAGCATAAAAACATTTTAAAAAAAGATTTTATTTATGTATTTGACGGAGAGAGAGAACAGTGGGGGAGGGGAGAGAGACAAGCAGGCTCCATGCTAAGTGTAGACCCTGACTCAGAGCTCCATCTCATGACCCTGAGATACGACCTGAGCTGAAATCAAAAGTCGGATGCTTAACCTACTGAGGCATCCAGTACCCCCAAAACACTTCTAATACTAAGGAGATACTGATAATATCTGGTATTTTAAATCATTATAAACCAGGTATTTACACTAGCTCTGAACTCATCAAACACTTGTAAAACAAGGTAAATAAGAGCACTTACTTTAAAAGCTGCATTAATTATAAAGCATTTAGAACAGCTTTCCAGAAGCAAAACATCAAAATTTTCTATACATGCTATTGTATCTGAACTAAACAGTCACAACACACAAGTTTACAATAAAATGGTAGAACTCTACCAAAACAGATTCCACTTAAAAAGAAAAAATGTCCATTTTTTTTCCTTTTGAAGTGAAACTAACATTTAAAAATGCGTCTTCAAAATAAGTGATTTTGGTACGTGTATTAAAGCCCTAGACTACTTGTGTTCAAATCCCAGATTACTGTGTGAACACTTGAGCCTAGGATTCCTAGTCTGTCAAATGTGAATTACATTACATTCACATTCTAGTGCCCTAGAATTATAGTGATAAGTAATTAAGTTAACATAATAAGTACTCAAAACAGTATCTAGCACACGGTGTTTTCAAATATAATACTACACATCATGGCCTGAAAAACTAAGTTTTTCTTAGTATACATATGTGTGAGCAAAATTAGTATTTGTCACAAAACTATTCTGCAAAAAGAATATTTAATAACTTAAGTGTGCTAATGGGAAAATGTTATGATTTAGAAAAAAAAAAAAATAAAGCCTGAATGTCATTCAATAGATGAATGAAATCACAGACTAAAAAGCTCTGGATCTTCCTAGCAAATAAGGTACACAATTTTAGATTCACTAACAACTTAGAAGTGATTTAAAAACGTATAAACCTTAAATTAGGAAAAATTGCCTTTCTAGATTTTAAGCAACTAAAATGTGAAAAATATGTTCTAATACTGTCACTATTTCTGTCCTTATTTTCACTGATTTACCAACACAAAAAAAACCCATTTTGCTTTTTGGTCTCATTTCCTGCAAATGATATGACATATACCCTAATTTAATAGTTAACACTTTGGCACAACTAAAATTAATATTTACAGTAATAATAATGTAAAAATCCCTTTAACAAATATATACTAAACAATTTGTGGCGTTTATATTAATAGTGTCCCTTTACATTATGAACTGATTTGTCATTATAAGGTTATTTTCTTTTAGTATTAATCAAAGTTGCACAAAAAGAGACCATATAAAATAAAGCCTCAAAGATTTCTAAGTAAAAGGGCAGGAATCGAAGGAAAGCCCTAAAACTGAATCAATGTCTTCTAATATGAAAACCTCAAAGATCTGATGGACTATTCCTTGCCTATTTATTGAAACAAAAATATCGTATACATTTGAAATTACTCTAAATACAAATTAAAGTTACTCTCTTAAGTACCTTAAATCTACTAGAGTTATTAGGGTTTATGCAAAAATGACACACAAAATTTAATTTGTAAAGTTAGCTATGCATTACCATTGAACATACATAAAAATTTAAAACATCACACATAAAAGTTAGTGAGAATGACTGGTAGAAGAGTAACATTTAATAAAAGTAGGGAAATAAAGCAGTGATTTTGATGATTTGTAGTTATCTGTTTACTTATATATCCAAAGAGTATTCCCTAACCTGCAACTTGTCTTTGTAACTCATTTATTTAATTACCCATCCTCCATAAATAGGTTCCTCTATCCCTAATATACTTACATGTAATGTACTTTAAAAATTTTTCCTTTTGTCTCATGAAGAGAAATCACCAAGTACCTGAATGTTAAGTTATCTTTCATTCAATCTAAGTTAAACAAGTTCTAGTTCCTTTATCTTTATTTCTATAGTAACTAAATTCAAACAGTCTTGTTCATGGTTTTCTAATTACCTCCTTTGAGTTAAAATAAAGATTAGGAAACAGCATTATGAGACTACTCCTTCTAATGCAGATCAGTGTCACTTTCATACCCCACCTTTTTAAGCATCAATTTGGACTTGTCACCATAAAGTCTAGTATTAGTTTGTTAGTAAATATACTAATAACTTTAATTAATAACTTCTAAATAAAGTTCATTCTTCCTCATCTTAGACTTGTATACTTATTTTCATCTCTAGAAACTCAGTCTGCAGATAAAAATCATTCACTATTTACAAATAAACAGAAACTACAGTTTTCAAGCAGAATCAAACCTTGCCTAAGTGTTAGTTATCTACCAGGATAATATGAAACAATCCTATCCAAAAGCTGCTTACAAATTACTTAACGAAATTAAGTTTCATTTTCATTAGTTTATTCATTTTAAAGCACTTTAAGGCACTTTATTCATTTAAGGCACCATAACAACAAAAATTAGTATAAAGTTTTCAAGAATAAACTTAAGAGTAAACCTTCCATTTTTTTCTCAATAGTCATCAGTCTTTTTCAAGATGGTTATACACACATACCAAGATAATGTTCCATCTGCATATGGCCCATTTCAGCTACAAAATAGCAGACTGAATTTGCCCAAATAACCATAAATGACTAATCCAATCATCTTTTAAAAAGACATTAAAAAGAGAAACAACTTTTTAACAAGTTAAAAACAAGTTTTAATGAGTCCCCAACACATGAGCCCAAGTAACTAAATTATTAAATCTTTACCAGTTCTCTAATCATGCGTACATAATGAAATGTGTACTTATCGAATTATTCTCAAAACTCTGAATCAAACTTTTACTCTAAACTATTTCCTTTTTTTTATTTTACCTAATTGCAAATTAAGTGGCTTACATATAAACCAAACTGGTTTTTGCAAATCCTCAGTACCATCCTACCCCGGCATTCTTCCCTTTTAACTAATAGAGGTAATCAATCAAGGACAAAAATTTTCACATTCTGGGGCACCTGGATGGTACAGTTAGTTAAGCGTCTGACTCTTGATTTCAGCTCAGGTTGTGATCTTAGGGTCTCTCAGGGTCCTGAGATGGAGCCTGCTTTAAAAAAATTAAAAAAAGATTCTCTCTCTCTCTCTCTCTCTCTCCCCCACTGCCCCTCTCCACCCCTTCTCAAATAAATAAATCTTAAAAGAAAAAAAAAAGTCCACATTCTGCTGTTATCTAAATATGTGGGCTTCAGTTTCCTTTTCTTTAATATGAAAGCACTGACTTTCATTTTAAAATGAAAATCAAACTTATGGACTTCCTGTATTCTTTACAACAGATCTTTAAAGCGATTTACAGAAATTGTGAAAAAGCAAAAATACTTTTATTTGAAAAATGTCAAACTTAAAGTTTAATGCCCACAATACACACACTGTTCGTATCATCCCATAGTGTCAACACCAATTATTACCCAGAACACCAAAAACATACATTAAAAAAAGTAATATCCATCTGAATAATAGTCATATTTAAACTTACAGATTTCTATTTTTTTTTAAAGATTTTATTTATTCATTTGACAGAGAGAGAGATCACAAGCAGGCAGAGAGAGAGGAGGAAGCAGGTTCCCTGCTGAGCAGAGAGCCTGATATGGGGCTCGATCCCAGGACCGTGGGATCATGACCTGAGCCCAAGGCAGAGGCTTAACCCACTGAGCCACCCAGGCGCCCCCAGATTTCTATTTTATGGTAATCCACATTTAACTTTTTTATAAGGTGTAATAGGCTAGGTGAATTAAGAAAGTTTAAGTGTTCTTTAACAAATAAAAGGAAGCAAAGATTTATCTTTAATAATCCACAGACCAAGGTAAACATGTGTCCTAGGAAATATCCAATTTCCGCACATGAATAAACATCTCACACTTACGTGAACAATAATGATTATTAAATCATCTAAAGATGATTAAGATATTTTCTGTTGGAATGCAACAAGTGTATGCTTACACCCTTAGGGATTTTTATCATATAAACACAGAATCTATGTAGCCTAACAAAGTATGAAAAAAAGTACCAAGACTTAGATCAAAATACTTAAATTCAAGTCCCAAGACTGCCATCTACTAGCTTACTTGAAAATCTCCTAGTACTACAGCATTTTATCAGAAGTAAATGAAGGTGACAAGAAAGTAAAATTTAATGTTATCTCATAAACGTAATATTTTGGAATATGTCACTGAATCAGGATAAAACCCCGACAATGAAATTACTGTCCATTTCAAAGATGAAGACATTGAGATACAATGATTTAAATTAACTCTCCTCGAAGTCATATTGCAGGTTAAGTGGTGAAACGGTGACCTAACTACGTCTAAATCTTATGTTGCTTCCACTAAGTCATAGAGGAGTACGTGGGAAAAAAAACTCCGTAAATTATATACCACTGTTATGGTGACAACGGGACATGAAAATAATTATTACAGTAAAGCACACTACCCTTCCTAATAAACAGAGCACTTGCTCTTTATGTTACATACTCACATATTTAAGTTATTCTCAATACCACTTACTATGGTCGACAAATATTAAAATCTACACATATTTCCTTCAGTATTTTAAGTATATCCTTTGGTATTTTATAAGTCTGAGTATTAGCAAGTGACTTAAGCCTCAAGCAGACTTATCTACTTTTTGCAGGCCTACGTTATCCCTCAAACAGGAGGGAAGGGCTGTGCTTCTAAGAGAAACGCTGCCGGTTTCTATCAAGCCTCCACTAAAGCACAAGACCACGTGGTATTTCTCATTAGCCTAAGGTTCCGTACTCCTCTCCCTCCTTTTGACAAGGAACTGGAAACTAGGGTTTCTTTCTCTTAAGTGGCGCCCTGACACATGCCACCTGTGTAGTAAGAACCGCAAACATCCTGCAGCCTCCCTCCCGGAAGAATACAAGAATCAGAATAACAAGGAACTTGAATGCCGACAATGCCGGGAAAGGAAATGACTAGGGAAGGAAAGAGGGTCAGATCTTGATAAGCCGCGGGACCTCGACCTGTCAAAAATTGAGAGACTCACGCCGAACGACTATAACCTATCATTCGGGAAGGCCTGAGGTGGGAGCGGCACTACGGAAGGAAGGAGGACGGAAAGAACTGTGAGTCCCCGTCGCCGCTCCCCTGAAACCTCTCAGCACGCGCCGACAAGCCACGAACCCTGGCCCTCATCTCGGGTCCAATCTTCGCCCCAGCATTTCGGGAGCAGCCAAAATCCTGCTGCCCAGTGCGGCCGCCGCCGGACCTGCCCGCACCTGTCACTAGCTAAAGACACCAGCCCGCAGTTCCCGCCCAGTTCTCCACCAGCCTCCCGCAACCGCGACCATCTCAATCTCTTTCTCTCACCAGGTGTCCCCTTTCCGGAGCGAGGTTTTGAGCAGCGTCGCGATGTCAGAGCGCTGGATGTCCAGATCTGCCGCTCCGCCTTCCGCCATCTTCTTCCACTAGCGGTAGCGGAGGCGGCAGCGACGGCGGCGGCACGCCCCAGAGCATTGTGGGAATGGCGTCCCGCGGCCCCTCCCAGTCGGCAGGTCGAAACCAAAAGAGACGGGGGGGGGGGTTGGGGGGAGCGCCTCGGGACAAGAGTCGGTCCCGGGGGCGGACTGAGTAGGCTGCCGCGGTCTGCTGCCCCCAATCGGCCCCCGCCCGTCCAGCATCTCGCCTTGGCCTCCTCTGGCTCGGGACAGCCGGGTTTTAACTCTTCTCTGTGAGGGCCCTCTGTCCTCTCTCAGCAGCGGTGCCACCGCCCCGTCCATCCTCGACTTCTGCCTTCCCCTCCCTCTTTCTCACAGGCGCCCGAGAACCCTTATTTGCGCATTCACTCACGCTTGAGGGTGGGGTGGGGCGGGGGGGCGTGGGGACGGCTAAGATATGGCAGAAAATTTTAACAGCTCTGAGGCATTACTGCTTCCGTGGCTAGTCGCGGAACCTAAGCTCGGTGAATTTTGGCCCCAACAAAGAACAATCCGAAACCGAACGCTTGGTCTCAGTGCCCTTCTTGGGTTCCTTCCTGCCCTCCTACTCTTGCTGTAGGTGGAAACCTTTTATAGGCTCTTTGTGACGCCTCCCCAGGCACACCCAGACGCTAAACTGCAGTGAAAAACATGTCCCAGTTCCTCGGTGAACACGGAGTGAAATATGTACCAAATAAAGCCAGGTACTAAAAGGGAAGGAAACGTGCCTGCAAACCTTTATCCTCGATGTTATAAAGTAACATTTTCTTAACCACATCTTCCCATGTCTGTTTACCGGCCATTATTTAGTAATACCAGCTTTTATTGTAGCTAATTATGTTATAAACGGGGAAATCCAGTCTCAAAAATCAAATGCTAAGGTCACACAGTAGGTGGAGAGGTAAGTTTATATAAAATCCAAGTTCCAAACCCCGGGTGCTGTCTGTCCACTAGAGCACACTGACTACCTCTCCTTTTGAAAACCTGGCATGTATTAACGGGGTTGCCCTGGTTTCATCTTTGTTTTTTCTTCTTCTTTAAAACCTCTGTACAGCTGGTGGCTAGCATTGTGCTCCCTAACATATAAGCACCACCTAAATATTTGTTTTAAATGAACTGGGGAAAAACTTCTTGAATATTTCCAAGCATGAAGAGGTCCAGAAATTTGACTTAAGGATAATAAAAATTATGTGAAAAGTCTAAAAGATGGGTAAGAATTCCTGCATGATCTGCTATTTCCCTATTTTTAATGTGGGAATTTGGAATCTGGTGGGAATTCAATAAAGAAGAGTGCAATTGTGCTAGTAAGAAGTATTGAGTCCTTCCAAGTTAGTGCATACTGGCATTATGATGTGTATCAGCATCATAGTTGCTTATTTTCCTCATAATAAAACTATTTTGCACTATCATGTCATCCTTGATTTGAGTCTGAAAGAAGCTTCCAGTTACTGCTCGCTCTTACATTATTTGGTTTTTCTTATGACACGTTAAAAAAATTAGTTTCTCTAACCATGACTATCATCAAAGGGTCACATTTCCCTCCTCCCAGCCAACCTCTGAAAGACAGCAAAGTATTTTTCCAAGGAGAGGCAGCATGATAAGAGAAGAATATTGGAGTCATATGAACAGGGGTTAAAACCTCACCTCAACCTCTAGCTGCGAAGTACTTAACTTTTAGTTTAATCATGAAATTAGGGATGTTAATACTTACCTTAAAGGCTTTTTATGAAGATTAAATGGAATAATATATGTTTATTGCCTGAGACATGAAAGCCAATCAGTGAATGCTAATGTTGTTTACTGGTGACAGGATGAATTTTATAGTATATAAATTATATCTCAATAAAGCTGTTAAAAAAATTGTCACAGACTTTGAAGCAAAACCATGCTATCATTTTATAAACATAGCATAATTGAGAAGCGGTGCCTCATGCACGCTCTGCTATTCAGTTTCCTTTCAAAGAAAATGCACATTTGAAATGCTGAAGCCTGTACCCATGCAACAAAGTAAAATTTTCATTTGTACCACATTTAAGGCAATGAGTTAACTGGACATACATATGTAAGCTCAATGTTAATTTGAACTATACATCAGATTTATGAGGTCATTTTGTAGACCTAATTAGTTGCCTTCAGAGATAGAAAAGAAGTAACAGTTACATTATTGTATTTAGCAAGCATTTACAGAGAGAGTTCTAAGACCAGTTCTAAACACTTTAAAATATTAACTTGTTCCTCATAGCAATTCTATGAGGTAGGTATTATTATTATTATTTTTTAAAGATTTTATTTATTTATTTGACAGATATAGATCACAAGTAGGCAGAGAGGCAGGCAGAGAGAGAGGAGAAAGCAGGCTCCCCACTGAGCAGAGACCCCCCCCCCCCCACAATGTGGGGCTTGATCCCAGGACCCTGGGATCATAACCGGAGCCTAAGGCAGAGGCTTTAACCCACTGAGCCACCCAGGTGCCCCAATTATTATTCCTATTGTGTAGAGGTGGAGTGAGGCAATTGATAGAATTCTAATTTGAAACCAGGAAGTCTAGTTCCAGAATCTAGAAGTTTGAGTAAGTTTTAATATTTCTACCAATCTTTATGATCTTTTCCCCCCAGTTATATTTAGAAACAGTTGACATACATTACTGTATAAGTTTAGGGAGTACAACATAATGGTTTATTTACATATATTATGAAATTGATCTTGATTATAGCAGTCAACTTTCTAATGACCTCAGTTTACTAATTTATCGAAATTCTGATTATTTTACTCATGCTTCTTTCAATTATGAAGCAAAATGAGATTGTTTGTAAACATTGAATTGGTTGAGGTCCACTTCCCTTCTGAATTGGTAGTAATTGATGAGAAATGTAACTTTCTCTTGCATCACATAGATAAATATAAGCTAGGGCTTACATTATTTATACAGAATCACTGTCTTGGTGCTTCCCTTAGTTAACTTTGCAAGAATGTACTTGCTTTGTGCAAGTATTTGCTTGGTGATCATCATTATATTCTCACATTCTCTCATACTTTTCTTGTCCACTAAAACTTTAACCTAGGGCTTTGAGAAGGGGTAAAGTGTATGCGGAGAAGTTAAGAAATTAGTCTGGATATGAACAAAGTGTACCTTACAAAAAGGCAGAGCCAGTTTTGAAATTAGAGATACTCTAGGAAGGGTTCCTTTATCTTCGAATAATTCCCCTTTCTACTCACTGATGTTTAAATAATCCCTTTCAGAGAGGTTCTTATATATACCCATTAAAAGATAGGACTTCAAATGTAAATAGTTTGGGAAAGAATAAGGTTTAGACCTGGTCAAATGAGAGCCAGTTTTCAGCCTGGGATGGACTAGAGAAAAAAAGAAAAAACACTGTGTTTTTTTGAAAAAGCTGAATGGAAGAAAATACAAAGAAGTTCAAGACAAGTTTTGTCTAACTCACAATATTGTTTGATGTTGGCTACATGAGCCTAAGGAAAAATCTTCCAGAATGAACACATCCCTGTAAAGAACAATGATTGATATCTTGCTGTCTTTATTTTTCAATTCTTACCATCTTTGTTTTCAGTAAGCACTATTTCACTTTTCCTTCCACCTTTTTATTCCTCTACAGCTATTCCCTCTGATAAACCCATCTCCTCCCTGATTTTATTCACCCATCTAAACCATCCTCTTCTCTTTTGTAATTTTATAATTCCCTTCTCCCATTACTAGCTCTCTAAATAACTAAAAGTCTGTGGAAAGGAGTAGTGCAGACACCGAAGCAGCAGGTAGTAAACTGTTTAATCTGTTTTTTTTTTTAACTGTTTAATCTGTTAATGATATTTTGAAACTTGAGATATGAATAAAAATTGTAAATGCCATGATACAGTTTTTAAAACTTAAAAAAAAAATACAGAGTCTCCTTATTTCAGACAAATGTTAGGTCCTCACAAAGAGAAAGAAAAAGTAGTAAAATGAATACAATGTCTTGTGCAGAGGGTCAGTGTACTTGGATTTTGAGTTGGGCTCAGTGCTACTAAGTAGCTGGGTAACCCTTGTCAAATCATTTAATTTCCCTGAGCATTAGTTTCTTCATTATAAAATAGGGTGATTAAACTCTTCAAGGGATAAAACTCAAATTCTTGCAAGAGTTAGACTATGTAACTAATGTAAATGGGTGAAGCAAATCTGTGGTAAGATGGTAAGAAGTTTTGGGGACACTAATGAACTGTCTGCTGCAATGAAAGTTATTTAAGATGAGAGAGAGAAAGCAAGCAGAGGTCAAGGGCAGAGAAAGAGGGAGAAAAAATCTTAAGCAGACTCTGCACTGAGCAGAGGTCGATACGGGGCACGATCTCAGGACCCCGAGATCATGACCTAAGCCAAAACCAAGATCCGGACGCAATTGACTGTGCCACTCAGGTGCCCCGAGTTATTAAAATTTTAAAAATTAGAACAAACAAAATTATATCTCCTACTTAAGGGATTTGGAAAGTTTTATTTTAACATGGGAATGAAGTCTGGGAATTGATTAATCTGAGTTGCTACTTGAATTCTTTTTGGAAGCACACACAAAATGCTCTGAAAGTTGACCTACCCTGAAGGTTGATGTCAGACTGCTTGATAAGCTGATACTCACTGAATGATATAGTAGATACTCACTGAATGATAATAGAACTAAACTGAATTGAATAATAAACAAATCAAATCATCTCTGTAGGTCTAGAATTCTATCATGAACAACAAAAAAATCTTTAAAACACATAGTCTTTTAAACCACATCCTATGGTTCCTAGATATTTTTAAATGAAATGTACTTATATGGTGGGAAACTTTTCCAGGAAAGAATTGGGTTATCCTAGGTCTATATAGTGATATATCGAGTGATATAGATCAAATTAAGGTTGCCAGTAGGGAAAATCTGCCTGTTTTATACTTAGTTATTTATATTTACTGACAGATTTCAAGGTGGATAAAGAACCACTTCATGAAAAAAATAGAAACATTAAGCAGCCTCTGAGTCCTTTCCCAAACTTTCTAATAATCAATGAACTTTAGAAAGCAAAATCATTTTTTTAAAAGATTTTATTTATTTATCTGACAGAGATCACAAATAGGCAGAGAGGCAGGCAGAGAGAGAGGAAGGGAAGCAGGCTCCCCACTGAGCAGAGAGATGGATGCGGGGCTCGATCCTGGGACCCTGAGACCATGACCTGAGCCAAGGGCAGAGGCTTTACCCTACTGAGCCACCCAGGCGCCCCCAGAAAGCAAAAGCATTTTAGACATGCTGATTTTTTAATTTAAAAAATAAGTTAGGGGCACTTGGGTGGCTCAGTGGGTTAAGCCTCTGCCTTTGGCTCAGGTCATGATCTCAAGGTCCTGGGATCAAGTCCCACATTGGGCTCTCTGCTTGGTAGGGAGCCTGCTTCCCCCTCTCTCTGCCTATTTGTGATCTTTCTCTCTCTCTCTCTCTCTGTTAAATAAATAAATAAAATCTTTAAAAAAATAAGTTAAATCAAGTCCGATGTTGATTTTAACTTTATATACTTGATCATTTTTACTCTATGTCAGTTTTGCACAAGAGTTTAAAATGTTTTCTTTTATGCTCGTGGATTTTGAAAATCTACACATCCAGTGTGAAGTAGACAGTTGTGTAATGATCCACTGATACTGCAACTATGTAGGTACTGGAGACATTAACTTGTTTTCTCCCAAGAGATGACTGAATTATTCAGTCTTCCTATTTGGTCAATCCTTCTCTTCATTTTGACTTAAATAGCAAAAAGATTTAAATTGCTTACAAAGAGTTTTGGAACAATATAATAGCAGGTTTTAAAGAATACATGTATGTTTCCAGAGTGATGTAAATATTAAATGAGGCATTTTTCATGATTTTGTCTTCCAGGTGTCTCTAAGCAAAAGGGTACTACAGACCCTATTAAGGGGCAGTTAGAAGACCTCACCGAGGAAGATAAAACAAGTCTAGTGATTTTATAAAATATTTACCATTGCTTTCTGTTGCTATCCAGCAAACTACTGTCTAGATCCTTTTGAACTAGGTCAACGATGGATTTCTAAAATTTTAGAAATCATTGGCCCAAGGTTACTATGTAATATGTTTGTCATGATTTTTGTAGTAGGAAGGATTCATGAGATGTGCAGGAAATAATAATACACCTCTACATGTAATTTAATGTTTGTGTAAATGTTTATAGAATATAGTAGAAAGAGTACACATTTGGGGATTGGAAAGACCTACATATGAATGCCCTATTCTGCTACTTGCTAGTTCTGTAACACTGAAATTTTAGTTTCCTCATCTGTAAAATGAGAATAATAAACTTGTTTCATAGGATTCCGTAAAAAGACAATGAAATAATGAACGTGAAACTCTTAATAGAGCTCAATATATAGTACGAATTACTTAATGAAATATTTTTTTCCTCTTCAACTGAGGCAGTTACTAAACAAATGTCTAGAATTCATTAAGATCACAAAGCTGCGGGGCGCCTGGGTGGCTCAGTGAGTTAAAGCCTCTGCCTTCAGCTCAGGTCATGGTCCCAGGGTCCTGGGATTGAGCCCTGCATCAGGCTGTCTGCTCAGCGGGGAGCCTGCTTCCTCCTCTCTCTCTCTCTGCCTGCCTCTCTGCCTACTTGTGATCTCTGTCTGTCAAATAAATTTTTTAAAAATCTTAAAAAAAAAGATTACAAAGCTGCTATGTAATAATATAGATAGTTCTGTTAAAATTAATGGTATCCCATGTCAAAGAAAACCAATCACTAAAGGGGCTAAGAAGAATAATATTGAAATTCCAGCTTTACCTAAAGTCTTCTCTGTATAGATATTCTGAAGGATGAAACAGTTTGCTTGGAAGCCATAGTAGAATATAACAGAAAAGTGTTCATATGCATAGAAGGTTCTCGAATTACAAAAGAGATACATAACAGATCTAATGCATGGGTCGCAGTCATCTTACCTATAGACTGACAGTACAGAAGGCAGAATTATGGCTCCTCAAAGATGTCAGTGTCCTAATCCCAGAACCTGTGACTATATTATTTTACATGGCAAAAGGGACTGTGCAGGTTTACTAAGGTTTAGGATCTAATCTAATCCAATCTAATCACATGAATCCTTGAAAGTGGAGAAACTTTCTTGGCTGTGGTCAGAGGTAAATATGACAATGGAAGAATGGTTTTGAAGATGAAATAAAAGGGCCATAAACTGAGGAATATAAATGGCTTCCAGAAACAGGAAAAGACAGGAAATGAATTCTATTCTAAAGCCTCTGGAAAGGGACAGTGTTGCCAATGCCTTGACCTCAGGCCTGCAAGACCTGTATTGGACCTCTAAACTATAGAAATATATAAGGTCATACATTCATGTAGTCTCAAGCCACTAAGTTTGTGGTAATTTCTTATAGTAGTAATAGAAAACTAATACAGATAGTAGAACAGCCTATCCTAAGGAAATTAAGACAAAGTAAAATCTTTTTATTTTTTTTATTTTAATTTTATTTTTTTTAAGGATTTTTATTTATTTATTTATTTGACAGAGACCACAAGTAGGCAGAGAGGCAGGCAGAGAGAGAGGAGGAGGCAGGCTCCCCGCTGAGTAGAGAACCCAACGTGGGGCTCGATCTCAGGACCCTGAGATCATGACCTGAGCTGAAGGCAAAGACTTTAACCCACTGAGCCACCCAGGTGCCCCAAGACAAAGTAAAATCTTTTTAGATCTAAAACTGACCGATGTGTCCATCTACTATATCACTACACAGATATGTATGTCATGGTTAATAACTAAAAGAAATTGGGCTCAATAAGATATGTTATCTCAACGACTAGTTGACAGAAGTATGGAAGATATTTTTAGCAGTGAGCTCTAAAACTGATACAATACAGAAAGTAATAACCATACCAAGGTGTTCAGTGATTATGAGATAATTTTTTTTTAAGAGGGAGAGAGAGGGGAGGGATGGGGGATGGGCAGAGTGAGAGGAAGAGAGAAAATCTTAAGGAGGCTCTACACCCCGTGCAGAGTCAAACTCAGGGCTCTATCTCACAACCCTGAGATCATGACCTGAGCCAAAATCAAAAGTTAGACACTTAACTGACTAAGCCACCCAGGCACCCCAAGTGATTATGAGATTATTTTAACTTTGTAGGCAATGTCACCAAATTCTTAACATCAAATTATAATAAATATCCATCAAAGGTAGGGGCCTAGAGCTTATAAATTTTGCTGATTACATTTCAACTGGCCAGATATAAGCCAGAGATAGGTAACAGTAGATCCCCAAATAGCTTTTACACACTGTTGTAGTAGAATAATTATTTGGCATGCCATGCAAAAGAAATGCTATCAAGACTTACTAATAGAGATGCTGAAAGTGCAGGGAAGCTAAAGCAACTGTTAGCCTACCTTATGATTATAGTCAGAGGAAATCGAGTCAAGGTGACTTGTGAGGAATAGATCTGTAAGTACACATAGAGCTAGATAATACGTATAACTGTTAGCCAAGATAGATTACAAATCAATACACGTGGCCAAAAATTTTTTCCTTGTTTCCTCTCTCCCTCCCTTCGTTCCTTCTCCCTTTTCCTTCCTTCCTTCCTTCCTTCCTTCCTTCCTTCCTTCTTTCATTCTGTCCATCCTTCCTTCCTATCTTCTTTCTTTGCTCCTCTTCCTCCTTTAGTTGCTCCCTCCCTTCCTTTCTTCCTTTCTCTCAAGGCATTTTGTAAAACTTTATGTGGACAGTGGTTCCTTGATAAGTACTTATTGAATGAAATGTCTTTGCAGGCAGGTTAAACTAAGAATAACACTCAGCTTTACTGACTACTTAAAGTGGTTAATAGAAATTAGAAGTAGATCAAGGTAAGAAGCAAAAAACCCGTTTTTAGTAGAGCAGGGGCTGAGTGCTTTTAAGTAATGCCGTTTAGACTCTACGTGCTGTAACTGCTTTTGAATGGCTCATGTAAATGGCACTGTACTCTAAGTTTCTTTCATGCCTTTCAGATAAAAATGAATTTCAAACTTTTTTTTCTTCAAGTAGAATGAAAAGAAATTAGAAAGTTAAAACTTCAGAACTATCAGCCTTGTGAAATAAATACTTTTTCCCTAAATTCTTCTATTGTTAACAAGGTTTGCATTTTCTAGCTTTCTATTTTCTTATTGCACAAATTAATTCAGAAAACAAAAAATAAAATCTTACAAAGATATGAACACTTTTTCCAAGCTTGAAAAAAGTTTAAAACTATGTTAAAGAAAAGAAATAAGCTTTAAAAATGTAGAGAGTCATCTATGGGAAATGATAAGAAGGAAATCTTTACCAACATGAATTCTATTACAAATATTTGCTATCATGATATAGAGGAAAACGTATGATGAAATCAACTGAGGAATTTTTTATGTATTTCCTTGAAAGTTATAGAAATAGTATTCTCTGATTAAGAATAGACTTGGGCGGGTGCCTGGGTGGCTCAGTGGGCTGAGCCTCTGCCTTCGGCTTAGGTCATGATCTCAGGGTCTTGGGATCGAGTCCCGCATCGGGCTCTCTGCTTGGCGGGGAGCCTGCTTCCTCCTCTCTCTCTCTCTCTGCTTGCCTCTCTGCCTACTTGTGGTCTCTCTCTGTCGAATAAATAAAATAAGATCTTAAAAAAAAAAAAAAGAATAGACTTGGGCATCCCAAATTAAGTTCTAGGGCTCCTCACCTAAAAACAAACAAACAAACAAACAAACAAAAAAACCCCTCAAATTAGGAAGCAAGGTATCTAATAAGAGAATGAAATTCTTCATCTGAACTTCAGAGAAGGATGATGGAACTCAATTGGAATTTGCTTTTCCTTTTGGCTGCCTATAGTTATTAATTCTCCAATGGACTGTTTGTGTGTTTTGGGGGGGTTTTTTTGGTATAACTTTTTATTTATTTATTTTTCCTTAAAAAAAGTCTTTATTTAAATTTATTTAAATTGGTTAACATACAGTGTAACGTTTGTTTCAGGTGTACAATTTAGTGATTCGTGGCTGGAGGGTTAAAAAAGAAAATCATCTCAGCCTAAAGTAGTGTTTCTAAAAGTGGGGTCTGTAGATCAGCTGTATGTCATAAACAGTTGAGAAGCATTTTAGTATGTGGATTATTTGGTCCAACTCCAGATACACTGAGTCAGAATCATTGGGAGATAAAGTTTTGAATTCTGCATTTTCACAAGCTTACTGGTGATTCTTGTGCTCCCAAAGTTTGGGAAGCATTAGTGTAAGGAGATGGTCGGGTTCTTCAGTTCATTTTGCCCAGATTCAGGCAATGACATTGTGATAAGAGTAAACTTGTATTGTAGCTGCAGGGATGTAAAGTCCACTCTTTTTTTTTTTTTTTAAGCATTTTATTTATTTATTTGACAGAGAGAAATCACAAGTAGGCAGAGAGACAGGCAGAGAGAGAGGAGGAAGCAGGCTCCTTGCCGAGCAGAGAGCCCAATGCAAGGCTCAATCCCAGGATACTGAGATCGTGACCTGAGCCGAAGGCAGAGGCTTAACCCACTGAGCCACCCAGGCGCCCCTGTAATGTCCATTCTTGATAGAATAATTCTTCTCCCTAGCCCTCTAGGATTGTTTAATCTTAGTAAATTAAATGCATAACTCTAGTATAACTCGTGTATTGTAACTGTCATCACTTCAAATAGGATTTTTTTCTTTTAAAAAATCTGATAATTTTTATCATCTTCATCTTCAGTGAAGATGTTTGCTTATATCAGTGTACTGATTTCATATTCAATAATTTCTTCTATTTGCTGTATGTACATTAACCATTTTATAGTCCACCGGGCTTCCCTTTTTAGTACACAAATCGTATCTCAGTTAAAACACATTAAACTGCTAAGAATTGTGTATCCAACTGATGGTAAATATTTTTATTAAACAATGTAAAAGTAATTAATTTTTCTGTTAAAAGAGATGTACTGCCTATATAAAAAGATCTAATTTAAGATTTAAGTCATAAATGGTTACATATAAATATAATACAAATATACTATAGCATGTAAATATTTATAATTACAGATAATCTTTAAACAAAATGAAATATTTGTGTAGTGAACCACATGTATTTCTCTATGACAATTTAAATGTGTAGTAAGTTGCAGATTCTGTACCAAAACCTTGGTAGCTTTATATTTTTAAGGATCATAGTCTTTATTACTGCATAAGGATCACTGAAACTCTTATTCTTAAAAGTTAATTTCATTCTGGAAGCACTGAGAAGAGGAAAAGACTTTTTTTGTAGGCTGCTGTCACCCTCAAATTTTAATGTATGTAAGAATCATGTAAGGGATATGTAAAAATGATGCATTCTTCAGTACTTAGCAAATCAGTAAGTTAGGAGGTCAGAACCAGTGTTCAAAGCCCCTGGATGATTTTATGCAGTTAAGCAGTCATTTGAGAAATCTTGATTTCTATAGAAAAAGACTGCAACAGAAATGAAAAATCAGTATTCACTTTATTTCTAAACATTCTCCATTGTGTATTGTGGCAGTGGATACCTCTCCCCTATTCTACCCCCGCCCCCAAATGCTTACATGGTCTTTTCTTCCTGAGCCCGTTTCCCTTCTGTGAGTACAGCATATGTAGGAGCGGTTTAGAGACCCATGGGATTGAAAACACAACTTCCCTAAAAAGCACTGAAGGTTCCTGTGTATTGATTTATGAAACTAACTCCTTTAGATTCTCCTATTTTGACAGGTGGGAAGGAATATAATGTGGGAATCAAGGGAGTCTTGAATAAATAAACTATTAGATAACACAGAGACTATGGCACTATAAACATGGCTTTTTAAATAACTAAGAATGATTAAGTGTAATTAAAATTAAGAGCAAGACATTTAGAAAAATGGTATTTAGAGATGCATTTCCCTTAATTGTAGACAGATGGAATTTAAGGGTTTGAGTTAGCTATAACTAAGATTTCTTATTTGGAAATTACTGTCGAATAATTTGGGGAAACTCCTTTACGAACAATACTTAAAGTTGTAGTTGAATGTTTTCCTGTTAAAGTCAGGACTTTGAATTTGTCGCCCTGGTTATGAACTCAGCCCAAAGAATCTGTAATAAATGTTGAGCAGAAAAGCTCTCATTCACATTTAGCACCTCAAATAGTAAAATACAGACTTGGAAGGGACAAAGAAAATTAAAGATCCACTATTTGAGGATGAGAAGTAGACATTTAAACAATATTTGAAGTGGGTGAGATACATGAGGGACACTCAAGGGAACATGCTAAACAGGTGCTTGACTCGAAACAGCAAATGGGGAGGAAATAATCTGTGAAAAGATAAATTGGTACAGTTGGAACCAAATGATTTTAGAACCTAATGGGCCTGTAGCAGTCATCTGGTTTAATCTTTACCTTTTCAGCGAGGGAGACTGTGATTTATCAAGGTTGTAAAGCTAGTAAAAGGGAGAGCCAGGACTAACATTCAAATAACCTGACTCTTATTTCATGGCTCTTGTAATATCACACTAATTCAATAAATTACTGTATTGATGATGGGCATTTTAAAAAAAAAATTTTATTTATTTATTTGAGAGGGAGAGAGAGAGAGAGAGAGAGAATGAGCGGCGGGAGGGGCAGAGGCAGAGGGAGAAGCAGGCTCCCTGTTGAGCGGGGAGTGATGCTGGGCATTCTTCTTGCATAACAACAGAAGTTTTAGCTGAACACATGACCACACAACCAAACTTTGGATTTTTTTCTTTCTTTAAAATGCTGACATATAATTCACATGCCATACAGTTGACCCATTTAAAGTATATGATCCAGCGGCTTTTAGTATATCACAGCACTGTACATTTGTCACCACAAGCAATTTTAGAATATTGTCATTACCTTCCCTTACAACACTGCGTGCCTTAGTGGTCACCCTGACTCCTCATCCCCCAGCCCTAAGCAACCATGAGTCTTTTTTTTACCTTTATAGATTTACTTATTCTGGAGACTTCACATAAGTAGAACCACACAATATGTGATCTTTTGTGAGTGGCCTCTTTGACTTAGAATGATGTTTTCAAGGCTCATCTCTGTTGTAGCATGTATGGTAGTTCATTATTTATGGCTGAATAATATTCCACTGTATAGATATACACACTTAATTTATCCATTCATTGTTGGTGGACATCTGGGTTTCCAGATGCTGCTACGAACATTCATGTGTAAGCATTTGTGTGGATGTACATTTTCATTTCTCTTGGGTATGTACCTGAAAGTGGGATTGCTGGGTCAGATGGTCACTCTATATCTGATGGTTTAAAGAACAGTCAGACTGTTTTCCAAAGTGACTGCACCATTTTACACTGCCACTAGTAATCCAATTTCTTCACATCCTCAGCAATACTTGTTACCATCTGTCTTTTTTTATTATAGACATCCTTGTGTCTATGAGGTATTATCTCATTGTGCTATCTCATTGTGCTATCTCATTGTGGTTTTGATTCCCATTCCTTTAATGGCTGATGATGCTGAGGATCTTTTCACTTGCTTATTGGTCATTTGTATTTCTTCTTTGGAGAGATATCTATCCAGATTGATATTTTGCCCATGTTTTAATCAGATAATTTGTCTTGTTGTTACGGTATTGTGTTCTTTAAATATTCTACATACTAGACCCTTATCAGATAGATGATTTCCCCAAATTTTCTCCCATTCTATGAGTTACCTTTCATGTTTTTGTTGGTATCCTTTGAAGCAGAAAAGTTTTAATTTTTATCAATTTTTTTGTTGTTTATTCTTGTAAACGTGGTTTATCTAATCCCTCTTGAACCTACAGAAATGATAGGTATTATATCAAAAAATAAATCAAGAATTAAAAAAGAAATCTCTAGGTATCATAAATAAAAACAAAAATAAAATTGAAATAGTAAGTAAAAGTTCTCACCATACATAACTATGATACACATATGGGGAAAGAGTACAGATTAGAATGTGGAACCTGCTGAAGGGAGGTTGTGTGTCCAATGGTATTGAAACCCCTAGGGATCAGAAAGAATCAAATGAACAATTAATTCCCAGTAGGAGCGTTATTATATTCTAGCTCTCATGGATACCATAGAAAAAGTATCATATATGGAATATGACATAAAAACTAGGAAACAAACCACCATTAAAGAATCAATATATGCAACAAAAAGAGAAAATTAGTATTCTAAAAGCCCTAAGTAATGGAAAAATCTGTGTATATAAAAATAAGTAGGGGCGCCTGGGTGGCTCAGTGGGTTAAGCCTCTGCCTTCGGCTCAGGTCATGATCTCAGGATCCTGGGATCGAGCCCCACATCAGGCTCTCTGCCCAGCAGGGAGCCTGCTTCCCTTCCTCTCTCTCTCTGCCTGCCTCTCTGCCTACTTGTGATCTCTGTCAAATAAATAAAATCTTAAAAAAAAATAAGTAAATTTAATATGATTATAAACATAAAGAATAGAAACAATAGAATGTGCAAAAATAAAAAAGCAAATTGGAAAATGAATCAGTTAGACTTCTATAAATATGTAATATGGTTATTGAAATTAAAATCTAAATGGATAGGGATCTTCTTTTTTTTAAAGTTTTATTTATTTTAGAGAGAGAGAGATCACGAGGAGGGGGGCAGAGGAGGGGCAGAGGGAGAGAAAGAGAAGGATAGCAGACTCCCCGCTGAGCATGGAGCCCAAGGCTGGGCTCAATCTCAGGACCTTGAGATTATGACCTGAGCTGAAACCAAGAATTGGATTCTTAAGCAGCAGAGCTGCCCAGGTGCCCCTGGATAAGGGTCTTAGCATCACAAAAATACCATGGACTTGGTGGCTTGAACAATAGAAACTTATTTCTTAGAGTTCTGGAGGCTAGAAGTCTAAGATTAGGGTGTGGATTTATGTTCTGGTGAGAGCCATTTTCAGGTTTGCAGATGGCTGCCTTCTAGCGATGTGCTCACTTCTTGGAGAGAGATTTCCTGCCTCCTCCTTTTTTTGTAAGGGCATTAATCCCATCATGAGAGAGGCACTTTCGTGTCCTAATCTAAGCCTAATTAGTTCCTAAAGGCCCCACCTCTAAATGCCATCACACTGGGGATTAGGGCTTCAGTATTTGAATTTGGGGAGGGGGGTTATAGCACAAACATTCAGTCCATAGCATTCTGTCATGGTCCTTCCCCAAATTTATATCCTTCCTACATTGCAAAAATATTCACACCAACTAAACATCTTTTAAAGTCTCAAGTTTATTCCAGGGTCAACTCTTAATTCCAAAGTCCAAAGTCTCATCTAGTGATTATCTAAATCAGATATGGGTGAGACTTGAAATATGATTCATCCTGAGACAAAATTCCTGTCTCTCTGTGAACCTGTGAAACCAAACAAGTTATGCGCTTGCTTCTGACATGTAATGGTAATACAGTCATAGGACAGACATTTCCACTCCAAAAGGGAGAAATAGGGAGAAGAGGGGTTCAAATAAGTTCAAAATCTGGCAAGGCAAATCCCATTTATTTGATCTTAAGGTGGGAGAATAGTCTTCTTTTGTTTGGAGCTCTGCCTTGCAGATCCAGATCCCCATCCCTCCCCATGGCTCCGTGAGAAGCTCCAGTCTACATCACAGTTCTGCCAGTGGGTGTCATGTCCCCACAGATAATTGGCAGCTTCACCCCCATGGCTTTGGTTGGAGGCTGGCTAGCCTGTTGAACGTCTAATGATCTCTGAATCACCATTAAGGTATTCTTCCTTGTCTTGAAGAACAGCACATATTTACAGCCGAATAGTTCTATGGTCTGGGTCCTATAGGGTCTAAGAAACCCAACAGCCTCCCCTCATTTTGTCCTATTTGTTCCCTTCCATTCAAACCGGCAGTGCCATTGTTGGGATGGCTGATTAGGTCCATGCTTCACACCCATATTAATCTTTTAATTAAATGGTCCTACAGCCACGCCCTTAGCATTCATTTCCAAACACACTTTCTCATTTTTGTATGGATAGGCTGAAAATCTCCACAATGTTTAAGTTCTGGTCTCTTTTTCCTTAACAATTCTTTCTTAATTCATTCCTCCCTTTTTGAAATTTACTATATGTAGTCAGGAGGAACCAAGCTACTCCTTCAGCCCTTTGTTTGGAAGTCTTCTCAAGCGAATATCCCGTTTCACTAGTTCCAAGTCCTACCTTCCACAAAACACTAGAACAGAAGCACAATTCAGCCAAAGTCTTTGCTACTTTATAATAAGGAATATCTTTCCTCCAATTTCCAATAAGCTGTTCCTCATTTCTGCCTGAGACCTCATCAGAAGGGTTGTTACCATCCACATTTCTTCAACTGTTCTTTTTTTTTTTTTTTAAAGATTTTGTTTATTTATTTGACAGAGAGAGACAGATCACAAGTAGGCAGAGAGGCAGGCAGAGAGAAGGGGAAGCAGGCTCCCCGCCAAGCAGAGAGCCCGATGCGGGGCTCGACCCTAGGACCCTGAGATCATGACCTGAGCCGAAGGCAGAGGCTTAACCCACTGAGCCACCCAGGCGCCCCTCTTCTACTGTTCTGTTCAGGATTATTTATGTGTTCTCCAGGAAGATCAAGGCACTCTCTCTCTTTTCAGCAATCTTTTCCTCCTGTGCTCTCACTCTATAGAATCACCTTTAGCAGTTGCGTCATAGCAATATCACCTTTTTCTAGAATGTACTTCAAAATTCTTCCAGCCTCTAGCCATTACTCAGTTCCCAAGCTACTTCCACATATTTAGGTATTTGTTACAGAAGCACCCTACTTCTCAGTACTGATTTCTGTATTAGGATTCTCCAGAGAAACGAAGCCAATTTTAAAGGCTCTGATATCTATATCTATATCTATATCTATATCTATATCTATATCTATATATCTATATCTATTCTATATTCTATATCTATACATACACACACACACACACATATATACATAAAATGTATATAAGGCTTATACAATTATAGAAGCTGAGAAGTCTCATGACCTGCTCTCTGGTGGCTAGAGATCCAGGAAAGCCACAGGTATGAATTCTAGTCGAAGTCTGAAGACCTGAGACCCCACAGAAGGCTCTGATGAGGTAAGTCCCAGTCTAAAGACAGATGAAGACCCATGTTTCTGTTCAAGAAGTCAGAGAGCCATTTTATGTCTCTTTTTTTTTTTTTTAAATGAACTTACTTTATTTAGATTCAATTAGTTCACATATAGAGTGTCATTAGTTTCAGTTGTAGTGTTCATTAATTCATCAGTTGCTACAACACTCAGTGCTCATTACATCACATTCCCTTCTTAATGTTCATCACCCAGATACCCCATCCCCCCACTTACTTCCCCTCCAGCAACCCTCAGTTTGTTTTCTATGGTTAAGAGTCTCTTACGGTTTGCCTCTCTCTCTGATTTTATCTTATTTTATTTTTCCCTCCTTTCTGCTTTTCCTCTTTTTATAAGGCCATAAATCCCATCATGAGGGCCTTATGCTCATAACCTAATATAATCCTAATTACCTTCCAAAGTCTAACCTCCAAACACTATGGCATTGGGGATTAGGGCTTTGATGTATGAATGGTGTTGGGTAGGGGGAGGATGGACAGAAATATTCATAACAACAAGTTGAATTACAAATATGATGCAAATGAAGAAACAATTCATAAATTAAATTCTTACTCTGAGAATATTTCCCTGTATTACGTGGCTTCTGTTTGGTAACCAACCACCCATATACTGGGTAGTATACAACAATACTTTGATTTATTTCTTACATGTGTATGGCCACTAGAATTTGGCAAATCTAGTTTAGACTCAAATGACCTAGGCTCTAAGCCACAAGCTGGACCCAATTACGCTCTATATTTCTGTCATTATAAGGACCAATGGCTACCTGAGGCATGTTCTTCTGATGGGAAAAGCAGGAGTGCAAGAGAGAAAGCCTAGCTATGCAAGCACACAGTAAGCTGTTGGCCCTGTCATGTCCATGAATATCCCATTGGCCAGATGATGTTATATGGCTAAGCCCTAAATCAAATACTGGGAAAGTATACTCCTGTGTGGAGGAGAAGGGAAGGGATGACTACTTGTTGGACAATGTTTTAAATCTACTTGACTACAGTCTGCCCTTTTAGTTACAAATATTCATTCATCAACCATATGTGAAATGTATTCAGTCATTTCAAAATACCCCAAAAGTCCCATTCAAGCATGACATTAGAATTGAAGTCTAGGATCACATGATTTATATAAGGTTTAAAGTACCTTCTTGAGACTCAAAGCCCTAAACACTTAAAGGGTAAGGTATCAGCTCTCATACATTTAATATAGGATGGTTGAACAAAGGTAGGATAACTATGGTAAACATTTATATTTGACAAGGAGAAGAATGAGATACATATGGGAGTCACTGGTCTACAGCAAATCTTGCTATGCAAATATTTCATTTCTTTCTTTCTTTTTAAATATTTTATTTATTAGAAACAGAGAGAGAGGGAGCACAGGCAGAGGGAGAGGGAGAAGCAGGCTCCCTTCAGATCAGGGAGCCTGATGCGGGACTTTATCCCAGGTCCCTGAGACCATGACCTGAGCCAGAGGCAGACACTTAACCAGCTGAGTAACCCATAGGCCCCTAGCCAAATATTTATAAGTCCCTCCACCCTGAGGGTATGGAATATTCCTTGATGAAGTCTTACTTTTGTTTCTTGAAAACATTTCCCATATATGCTCCTTCATGGCTCTTTGCTCTGCTTCCTGGTGGGGAGGGAGCATATTTCCTTTTTCATTATCCTCCTCAGCCACTTCTGAAGAGTGGCTTCTTGGTGGCTAAGACATTTGTGGTCTGCCCCCCCCCAACCCCACCCCATAGAACGTTGGGGCCCAAGTTTCTTTTTATATCTGAAGAGTTTCAGTGTCTTTTAGTCCAAGCCTATGGTACTTCCACTGGTTATGGATTTTCTATATATTTGATTCCAGTCATTGCTACATATCAAAAGCTGCACCTACAATTCTCTTTGAGATCATCTCACTTTATAGCCTTAACTAAAGATACCTTCATCAACATTCTGTTAGACCATATTCTTAATGTCTCTTAGTTTCCTTTCTTCCAGGTGAAAATATCTAGTAGATAATATGTGTAGTAGACACTTACTTAAGCTCATGCCTAGGGCTGCTGATGGCTACCTTATGACTTGTTTATAATAAAGGGCACAAATTGAGGTTTATTTATAAATGGTTCAGCTCAGTACACGGGTATAAGCCAAAAAAATGATGTTGTCTGCACTACAGATCTGTTCATGGGTGGGTGGACTTGAAAGCAAGTAGTGAGGGGAAATTCTCCCAATGAGCAGAGTTTTGAATGGTACACCTGGTCACCTACTTTGCCTGGAAAGACAAGTTTGATCAGGGGCCTGAAAGGAAAATATTGTTAGGTTGAGCACCAGGAAGTCTAAGGAAAAGTTACAGGGCTCAACCTAGATTTTAGTGTTACATGTGAACACCAATCATAAAGCATACTCCACTAGAAATACTGAAAAAATAGACTGAATGATTCCAACAGTTGACATCAAATAGCTTCTATCCCCATGCTAGAACAATGAGCACATGAATGTATAGCCACAGTGGTAGGGACAGTGGTTTTAATAAAGGACCCCAAAGAATGGGCTCCCTTTTACCAAGACTAATCTAATTGTTACTGCTGCTAGATGTCTAACTTGCGAGGAGCAGAGACCAATACTGAGCCTGTGATATGGAATCAACCCCAGAAGAGAAACTAATGGTGGTAAGTTAAGTACATTGGACCTTATTCTGGAAACGGCAATGATTCATCTTGATTGGAATTGACATTACAGGTATGGATTTTCCTTTCCTGCCAACAGTCCTCAACCATTTCCACCATCAGAGGGCTTACAGTGGGTTTGATTTCATGACACAGGATCTTTCATTATAGATGAAATGAAGGACTACCACACCTAGGACATGCTCACTTCCAGGGGGTAGCCAGTATGTAATGACTAGTTGATGTGGGGTTATAAAGGCCCAACACCTTTGCCTTAGTTCAGAACAACTCTGAGGAGCCATCTAATTTCAGTGGGTTGAAGTCTTTTTGTAAATGCATTATAGCTTAATTTCTTTCTCTGCGGGGTCTTGCTTACTTCCTTTTCTTCCACAGGTGTTCACTCTGAGAACACTTCTTTGCAGGCTAATCTCCCTGTCAAGATTTGCTCTCCTGATAGTCTGACCTGCAATGCAACCTTTATCTTTTCTGGTTTTAACAAAGGATGTTGAAGTTACACCTTGATTTGGCCTTTACGCAAAGGCCGTGTATTACTGGCAGCAACCTAGATTTGCTTTTTCTCTGAAGTTGGGATTTTAAAGTTGTTTTTTTTTTTTTTAAAGATTTTATTTATTTATTTGACAGAGATCACAAGTAGGCAGAGGCAGGCAGAGAGAGAGGGGGAAGCAGGCTCGCCACCAAGCAGAGAGCCCGATGCGGGGCCTGATCCCAGGACCACAGAATCATAACCTGAGCCGAAGGCAGAGGCTTTAACCCACTGAGCCACCCAGGCACCCCTGAAGTTGGGATTTTGAGATTAGTTTTACTCTGGAGTTGGGATTTCGGAGTTTCATTTTTAACCCTAAAAATTTCAGAATTTCTGGATTCTTATATTCCTTCTCAATTCTGTAATCCAGGCAGTTCTTTTTTAATTCAATTCTTCTTCTATTTTTTTAAAGATTTTATTTATTGGAGAGAGAGAGTGAGCGAGAAAGAAAGCTCTAGCAGGGGGAGAAGGAGAGGGAGAAGCAGGGAGCCCCACGTTAGGCAGGAAGCCTAACGTGGGGCTCCATCCCAGGACCCCAGAATCATGACCAAATGCCTAGACAGACTTAACTGACTGAGTCACCCAGGCACCCCTTGAGTTCACTTCTTATGAGTTCTTTTTTCTTTTAAGTTTTTATTTAAATTCCAGTTAGTTAACATCCAGTGTAATATTAGTTTCAGGTGTAGAATTTAATGATTCAACACTTGCATTCAATACCTGGTGCTCATCACAACTTACGCCTTTTCAAATGCAATGCAGCTAGCAGTACCTAGCTTTTTTTTCTTTTTTTTTTCTTCTTCTTCTTCTTCTTCTTCTTCTTCTTCTTCTTCTTCTTCTTCTTCTTTTCTTTTTTCACCATTCCACTTTGAAATCGCCTCATCCAACTTCACAAGTTTACTAACTGCATATTCTGCCTTCTGTGTTATCACAGGTAACAATTTTCCCAAATGTTTTGTCACTACATGACACTGCTGCCTCTTTCCCGCTCTCTTGCATCATTATCTGCTGTCCATTCCCATGGCCAATGCCACATAAATTAAGTTTTTTGTTGTGGTAGCACTCCACTCTGAATACCAAATTCTCTATTAGTCAAATTTTTCTGCCTTACCAAACACTCCAAATCCAGTGGCATACAATAATATACATATATTTCTTAGTCATGCATTTGTGGGTTGGCTGAGGTTAAATTGATCTTTGCAGGACTCAGCTGGTCTGCAACCTGCTGGAGGCAGGCTGGACCGAAGGCTGCTCCGGATCCTCATCCTCCTCAAGCCAGAAGCTACTGGAGTCAGGCTCTCCCGAAAAAAGCAGGCGATCAAGAGATAAGCCAACCAACTACGCAGGCTTAAACTCTGTGGCAGAGAAGCATTTTCCTCCTGTGAGGGGAAGGGAAGGGGGTGATCATTTGCTTTAAAAAAAAAATCCTTTAATCTACTATATTATGAGAATGGAGGTTAAAGTATGGAAACTAAGAAAGAACAAGACATGTGAAGAATGGACAAAACCTAACATATGCCTAATAGGAGTTCAGAATGAAAAATAAGCAATATTCGAAGACATAATACTACACTTCCCACCCACCTCACACCCCACCCCGCAAAATTCAGAAATCTTCAGATTAAGATTCAGAAATTAAAATGAACCTCATGAAAACAAAACAAAAACAAATGTTGTGGTGGTTTTAAAGGGCTGGAGACAGCAGGGAATGAGGATTTGCTATTTAAATTGTATAGTTTTAGTTTTGTAAGATGAAAAGAGTTCTGGAGATTGGGTACATAACAATGTGAATGTATTTAATACTACTGAACTATATACATGAAAAAGGTTAAGATAGTAAAATTTTTGTGTATGTTTTACCACAATTAAAGTTTTTGAAAAAAGGTGATGAAGGGAAATAATTTTATTTTATTTATTTATTTAAAATATTTTATTTATTTATTTGAGACAGATTGAGAGAATGAGTGGGAGGAGGGGGAGAGGGAGAGCAGACTCCCCATGGATCAGGAGCCCAATGTGGGACTAGATCCCAGGACCCTAGGATCATGACCTGAGCTCAAGGCAGATGCTTAACCAGCTGAGCCACCCAGGCATCCTGAAGGGAAATAATTTTAACAAATACAATAAATGGCAGAAGAGAAATAGCAGTTGACTTGAGACCTTCTTTAAAAAAAATTTTTTTTGTTGTTATGTTCAGTTAGCCACCATAAGACTTGACACCTTCTCAAGACAAGTATGTTAAAGATTTTAAAGGTGACTATGAAAAAGAGAAAAAGAAAAAGAACAATTTCTAAAGGGGTAGAAGAGAGAAAAATAATACAATAAATTAAGCCAATGCAATAGAAGGCAGACAAGGAGAACGATGACAATAATAACAAACATGGCAGCCAAGGAGGAAGTGGTAGAAAGCACAGCATGTGGAAAACATAGTGTATCTACAATAGTAGAAATAAGGCCAAGTGTAATCACATTTGAATAGATTAATTTGACTTGTTTAAAAAGTGGAGGTTCTGGGGCGCCTTGGCGGCTCAGTGGGTTAAGCCTTTGCCTTCAGCATAGGTCGTGATCTCGGGCTTCTGGGATGGAGCCCTGCATTGGGCTCTCTGCTCCACCGGGAGCCTACTTCCCTCTCTCTCTCTGCCTGCCTCTCTGCCTACTTGTGATCTCTCTCTCTATCAAATAAATAAATAAAATCTTTTAAAAAATGGAGGTTCTTATACCTAAAAATAAAAATAAGAACCAAAAAAGCAGCTTTAAGCTATCTGTAAGAGGTACCTAAGATGTAAAAACATAGATGTTGAATGTAAAAGGATGGAAAATAACTTGGCAGAAAAAATATTGAAGAAATTTGGTGTTGCTGGTATATCAGACTCTGTTACCATTTATTAATAATCAAATACCAATTAATGTAGTCTCTAAGGCAAAAAAAACTTTTTAAGAAAAAGTCACAATTGAATGATAAAAAGAATTGTTTATAAGGAAAATGTAACATCTTGAATCTTTTTGTATCTAAATGTATCACCTCATATATAAAATGGAAAGACTAAAGAATTATAAATAGAAACTGAGAAACTGATAGATCAGGTAAAAATCACTAAAGATACAGAAGATTAGGGCACCTGGGTGGCTCAGTGGGTTAAGCCTCTGCCTTCGGCTAAGGTCATGATCCCAGTGTCCTGGGATGGAGCCCCACATTGGGCTCTCTGCTCAGCAGGGGGCCTGCTTCCCTCTCTCTCTCTCTGTCTCTCTCTCTTTCTCTGCCTGCCTCTCTGCCTACTTGTGATTTCTCTCTGTCAAATAAATAAAATCTTAAAAAAAAAATACAGAAGTTTAGGACAACAGAAAAAATAAGCTTGCAGACTCTTCTGCCCAATAACTGGAGAATGCAGATTATTTCAAATGAGGATAAAACAATCATGAATATTGCACAGTATGAAATGATAAAAAATTTTCCAAAAAATACCAAACAATCCATGTTGTAAAGATCTTCAAAATTAGAAATCTTTAAGAAAAAGATGGTCCCAAAGTATTCTGTGTTTGAAAATGAAACTAAAAATGGCTTCTTGGCCTTTTGGTTAAGATCAAGTATAGTATCAAGTGAAAATGAAACTAAATAGCTTGTCGCTAAAAGAAGTTGCAATTGGAAGTTGTGTTAAGATTGATAAAGGAGTGACAATGAAAATAGTTTGGTGCTAAAACAGAACCAAGGTGACATTTAAGGTCTTTAACGTATATACAAGAAAAACTGAAAATCAGGGTGCTAAGATGTTGGAAAAAGTACAACAGAATAAACCACAGAAATTAATGAAATAGAAAATAGAAACAGAAAAAGGATCCCCAAAAACCAAAAACTGGGCTTTGAAAAGGTAGGGATGTTTGACAAAAGGAGTAGAATGTTGCTGGTGAGCAGTGACTGGTAAATACAAGCGGGGATGACTGAGAGGAGAGTGGCCTGAACTATCATTTCAGTTCTCTGCATTTACACAGAGTAGTTTATTTTCACCAGTTCAAGTCCCTCGTATTTAACCACTTAATAAAGTAGACGATCAGTCCATAAATGGTAACCCTTACAAATAATCATGAGTATATATTGTTGCCTGCTTTAATTGACTGCATAATATTTTTAGAAAACTACTTCATCTACTTAATAAACTGAAATGGTTATGGGGCTTTGTTCCAGCCTAAAGGTATGTGCTATGCATTTGTAAATACGTAATTAGGCAGTACTTAAAGCCAAATTTGCTAATGCTACATTGCGGGTCCAGCATTGTAAGTACCAAAGCTTTTTCCTGCCATGTTTCTTATATCAATATTACTAAGAGGAGGAGTTCGACATTCAAACGTAGTCTCCATACAAAAATATGTGATGGAAAACTGATATCTTGATAATCTTTCTTACTATGTAAATCTTTCTTAACTAAAGGTGTTTTCATTTTCTTAATTTTTAAAAATCTTAATAATTTAGTTTAAAAGTTTAGCCCATAGTATTCAATTTTGTGTTAAACCTTTCTTTCTTTCTTTCTTTCTTTCTTTCTTTCTTTCTTTCTTTCTTTCTTTCTTTCTTTCGAGATTTGGAGCAGAGGGGGCAGAGGCAGAGGCAGAGGGAGAAGAAGAGCGAGAATTCCAAGCAGGCTCCATGGCCAGCAAGTAACCCTAGCAAGGGGCTCAATCCCACAACCCATGACCTGAGCTGAAATCAATTGGACGCTCAACCAACTGAACCACCCAGATGCCCCAAGCAAATATTTCTTATTTACTTTTCAGGTCTGTGTTTCATTTCAATGTCCTTTTACAAGAATCCAGCTTTTGGGTAGAAAGCTGGGAAGAATGTTTTTGATGAGAGTTTTACAAGTTGGTTAGCTCTTAGTATTTACAGATTATATTCTTATAAGGCACGTAAATTTCAATCTCTGTAAACTTTACTCCAATCAGAGTACTGTATTTTCTCAGACTAGGAAGACTTTGCTTTGTAGATGTAGTCACAGACTCTGTGTATGAAATTAAATTTTTAAATTGGGAATATTTTGAAATATTTCCTGTGAAATGACTGCATGACTGTATAATCCCCAACACTTAACATTTTATCATATTTGCTTTATCTTTTTATAATATAGTGACTAAAATAAGGAGAAGTTGAAATCTTTGTCCGCCCAATTCAGTCCAATCCTTTCCTTTTCCCCATAAATTTAATGTGTGCCCTTCCATTCAAATTTTACGGTTTTATATACATATAGTATCAGAAAAAATATACAGTCTTATTTTATGTTTTAAACCTTACTGCAATGAATTCATCCTGCATAAATCATTTTGCAACTGTTTTTTAAAAACAGCATTTATATACATATATATATTTTTTATTTTTTTTTTAAGATTTTATTTATTGGGGCGCCAGGGTAGCTCAGTGGGTTGAGCCTCTGCCTTCGGCTTGGGTCATGATCTCAGGGTCCTGGGATCGAGTTCCGCATTGGTCGCTCTGCTTGGCGGGGAGCCTGCTTCCCCCCAACTCTCTCTCTGCCTGCCTCTCTGCCTACTTGTGATCTCTGTCAAATAAATAAATAAACTCTTAAAAAAAAAGATTTTATTTATTTATTTGACAGAGACAGCAAGAGAAGGCATATAAGCAGGGGAAGTGGGAGAGGGAAAAGCAGGCTTCCCACCTATCAGGGAGCCTGACGCGGGCCTCGATCCTTGGACCCTGGGATCATGATCTGAGCCGAAGGCAGACGCTTAACGACTGAGCCACCCAGGCACCCAAGCATATATATTTATATATGTTCACATATACATAAAATAAGTGCATTGCTTTTACTTGCTGTAACATTTTGTCATTTAAACATACCACATTTTAGGTATATTTGGTGGCTCAGTGGGTTAAGCCTCTGCCTTTGGCCCAGGTCATGATCTCAGGGTCCTGGGATTGAGCCCCGAGTTGGGAATCTCTGCTCAGCGGGGAGCCTGCCTCCCTCTCTCCCTCTGCCTGCCTGTCTGCCTACTTGTGATCTCTGTCTGTCAAATAAATAAATAAATAAATAAATCTTTAAAAAAATAAATACACCACATTTTATTTATTTATTCTCCAAATGGACATTTAAATTGGGCGAATACTCTGCTTTTACAAACAAGTCTGAAACGAACATCCTTACATACAACTTGGGTTATATGTATGAGAGTTTCTCTAGAGTATGTATCTAGAAATAGAAATGTTGACATATGCAGAATGTTTATGTTAACATCTATGTCCTCTATTGACTTTTTGCCAAAGTATTCTACCAAATAGTTTAAAATTCAGTGGGCACTGTAAAGAGTATGTCACAAAAATTGAAGTCTCTTTTTTCCTAACTTCTCTTATGCTCCTCCCTGGAAGCCATCACTTTCAATTTTTTAAAAAGTTGATTCTGGTATTTACTTCCATTAAATATAATATACCCATACTGGCATTGCTCGATTATTAATTGTAGACATCTATGGTCTTCCTGCTTTGGGACATAAAGACTTTAGCTCATTTATAGCTTTTCCTTCCTCCCTTCTACTCTTCTACACATTTAACATTACAATTTTTCATTATGAAATCTCTATCTTGTGTGTGAATCTTTTGACAAATACTAATCACTGCTGAGTCAGGTGTTAAAGTGTGCTTTTATTTACTTTCTTGTGCTTTCTTTTTCTTTTTCTGAAGCTGATAATTGCTTGATTTTTCATTTTCATTCATTAATTTTCTTTGAAAATTTGGCTGACGTCTTCCCATGGTTCAAAAATCTCCTTGAGATGTATATCAATATCATCTTCATCAGGTCTAAACTTTAAGACTGTTTGTTCTATTTCCCCCCTTAGAAAATCAACACTGGACATACGTGTTGTCCTGCTAGTCCGAATAAGTTACTTTCTCTCTTTGATGTTTACTGTTGTCTTGGAACTTCCTGTTGTCACCATTTTTGGAAATCTCATTGCTTCCCTTCGTCTTCTTTCTGGATCTGGACAGAGAAAAGAGAGAAGGGTCTCACTACTCAGTATGAACTCTTTCACACCTTCCCCTATACCTGATAACCTTCAAGGAGGCACCTCACTGTATTTCTGGAGAACAAAGACTTGATTCTCTACAGGGATTGGGATGGAGCAGTTGCCTGGCTTCCTTCAGGTTGAGGACATGGCAGTCAAATGACTAACTCCACCATCTTACAAACAATCCCTGTTAGCAGTCCCTTCTCTGCATCACCATCTCCAGTTCCTGAGCCCTCACCTGAGCCCTCCTAGTGTTCTGAGGGCTAAGACAACTGGCCTCTTTCTGCCTTTCCCAGTACAGGAAAAGATGTACATTTTGTTTGTTTGTTTCTTGTTTTCCTTGCTGCTGGAGGTAATTTTCCAATGGGGACACAGTGGGAAACATCTTCCTTTCTTCTGCTATGGTATCTTGCTTCTTCAGGGGACCCAGAAATTAGACTTCAACATTTCCGATAACTACTGTGTCAGCAGTTGCTGAAACCAAATTAGGAAGTCGACTGACAGACACAGCACTGAATTGTAATGAGATAACCTGGAAACAACAACAACAACAACAACAGAAAACTAGTTAAAATTCCTGCAATCAGGCACATAAAGACTTTATTGGGAAATTGAATGGAGTGTACAAAAATAAAGGAACGAGTAGTCCTTTTTAAAGATGGCAAAGATAGGGGCGCCTGGGTGGCTCAGTGGGTTAAAGCCTCTGCCGTCAGCTCAGGTCATGATCTCAGGGTCCTGGGATGGAGCCCCAGATCTCTGCTCAGCGGGGAGCCTGCTTCTTCCTCTCTCTGCCTGCTTCTCTGCCTACTTGAGATCTCTGTCTGTCAAATAAATAAAATCTTAAAAAAAAAAAAGTAAAGATGGCAAAGATATTTCACATATCCACTACACTATCCTGATATTATTTCTTTTTCCATTGATCCTTTGTAGTTCTTCTTTTATATTCTTCTTATGGCACATACCATATTCTTCTATATGGGGGACTTATACTTCCTACTTGTTTTTGTCATCCTTAGCCTGTAAATCCCTGAAAGGATCGAGCCTCTATTCATATTTACATCTCTTAAAGCACTTAGCATTTGGGCTTGCATATAAGTGGGGGCTCAATAAACACTTGTTAGATTGAATAATTCAAAACCTTTTGATGAGGTGCTTGTTTTTAACTGAGAAAACCAAGATTGGAAGTCTATGGGGTATGATAATAAAGGGATAATCAGTGTCAGGCCAGATGAATGAATTCTTCTGTATTCGACTGTACAGTTTAAAATATTGAAAGTCTGGCTAGCTATGGTGTTTCTAACACAACGGTAAGTAACAGACAAATCTTCAAGAGTTCACCTTGGATACCTCATGTTAGAGAGGAGCCAAGGCCAGATAGAGGCTAGCTGAAATTTCCTTATGAGTCGGGATTTTTTTGGTGTGTTTTTAAACCTTTACTTCTCCCTGGTCAGTGGAAACAGACATCCATGACCAATGAGACAGAGGTCAATGCAATATCTCTCTTCACCCTTCCATCACAGACACAGACTACTTCCTAAGATAAGTCTTATTTGCTTTGATCCTTATTTAGCCCTATGCCGTCTGTTTCCTGGACTCAAATTCTTTGTTTAACATGGTTTAGACATTTAATCTGGAAATCTCTTGCGACTTTTTCATTTGTAAGAGTTTTTTTATGTATTTTGGATACTATGTTGAAAATATATTTTCTCCTCTCTGTAACTTTCTTTTTTTACTCTTTTATGCTATCATTTGATGAGCATAAATTCTTGATTTTATAATTTTTTTAAAGATTTTATTTATTTATTTGACAGAGAGATCACAAGTAGGCAGAGGGGCAGGCAGAGAGATAGGGGGAAGCAGGCTCCCCGCCGACCAGAGAGCCCGATGCGGGGCTCGATCCCAGGACCCCGAGACCATGACCCGAGCCGAAGGCAGAGGCTTAACCCACTGAGCCACCCAGGCGCCCCTGCATCTTGTTTTAAAAGACTGTTTTTTTCTCTAAGGTCATAACTATGTCCTTTAACATTATTTTCTAAAATCTTCATCATTTTGTCTTTATATATGCTTCTCTAATCCTCCTGGAACTGATTTTCATGGATGGGGTGAAGTAGAGGCCCGGTGTCATTTTCGCAATTTTCTCAGGCCCATTTAATAAACAGTCCATCCCACCAATCCCTCATGTTACTTCTGTCATACATCAAGTGTTCATATATGAATAGATCTTTCTTGGTTATCTATATGTTCTGAGTCACTGATCTACTTATTTATCTCTGTGCTGCTAACACACTATCTTAATTAGCATATCATAATAATGAGCCTTGGTATTTGTTACCAACTTGGATACCTACTAAAATAAGTTAGATGTTATTTCATTTTTTTCAGTATTTTTAGACAGTGTATATTAAACAATGCTCATTTAAAAATAATTTATTTTTTCAGTGAATTCTCTGTGGTCTAAAACTTTTTAAAGATAAATTCTTTGATCATATTGGTCTTTCTTGATCATATTGGTCTATTCATAAAACCTATTTTTAAAAATGTATTTTCAGGGGCGCCTGGATGGCTCAGTGGGTTAAAGCCTCTGCCTTCGGTTCGGGTCATGATCCCAGGGTCCTGGGATCGAGCCCCGCATTGGGCTCTCTGCTCAGCAGGGAGCCTGCTTCCCCCTCTCTCTCTGCCTGCCTCTCTGCCTACTTGCAATCTCTCTCTCTCTCTGTCAAATAAATAAATGAAATTTTAAGAAAAAAAAATGTATTTTCAGGGCTGCCTGGGTGGCTCAGTGGGTTAAAGCCTCTGGCTTCAACTTAGGTCATGAACCCAGAGTCCTGGGATCGAGCCCCACATCGCATTGGGCTGTCTGCTCAGCAGGTAGCCTGCTTCCTCCTCTCTCTCCCTGCCTGTCTCTCTGCCTGTTTGTAATCTCTGCCTCAGATAAATAAATAAAATCTTTAAATGTATATATATATATATATATATTCAGTGTTTTGTAGTATTCATCCGTTTATCTCTGATACCACCTTTATCATTATACCATTGGAAAATATTTTCAGTAATTTCCAAGTCTTTTAAAAATAGTATAGTTAATATCTGGTTATAACACATAGTAGTATTATATGCATATCATAGAAAATAGAAAAATATAGAAAAGTATAATAAGGAAAATAAAAATTATTGATATTCCAGTTTCTCAGAAAGGATTATTTTGATTAATAATTTGGTATTTTTCTTTTAAGCATTTTCTTCTCTTCCTTCCTTTCTCTTCCTTCCTTTCTCTTTCTTCCTAAGTTCTTAACAGACTTAGGTTTTTGTAACAATTTTTGGTTTATAGCAAGATTGAGTTGAAGAGATTTCCTATATAGATCCCCTGCTCCTAAACACTGCAGAACCTTTTCCACTATCAACACCCCCGCCAGAGTGGTACATTTGTTAGAACTGAGTAGCCTGCATTGACACATCATTGTCACCCAAAGTCCCTAGTCCATGTCAGGGTTTACTCTTAGTGTTGTGCATCCTATGGGTTTTGATAAGTGCATTATGACATGTATCCACTATTAGTGTATCACGCAGAATGATTTTCCTGGGCTCAAAATACTCTGCTCTACCTATTCATCCTTCCCCCCAAGAACTCTTGGCAATCACTGATCTCTTTTTTTTTTTTTAACCGTCACCATACTTTGGCCTTTTCCAGAATGTCATATGCTTGGAATCATACAGTATTTGGCCTTTTTAGATTGGCCTCTTTCACTCAGTAATATGCATTTGAATTTCCTCCTTGCCTTTTCATGGCTTGACATCTTGTTTCTTTTTAGTGCTGAATAATAGTCCATTATTTAACCATTTACGTACTGAAGAATATCTTAGTTGTTTTCAAATTTTGGCAATTATGAGGAAAGCTGTTATAAACATCTGTGGGCAGGTTTTTGTGTGGAAATGTTTTCAGCTCGTTTGGGTTAGTACCAAGGAGAATAACTGCTGGATTGTATGTTAGGAATATATTTAATTTTGTTGGGCACCTGGGTGGCTCATTCAGTTAGATGTCCAACTCTTGATTTCTGTGCAGGTCATGATCTTGTGGTCAAGGGATTAAGCCCCACCTCAGGTTCCGTGCTGAGCACCGGGTCTGCTTCAGATTCTCTCTCCCTCCCTCTCTGCTCCTCCCCCCCTCCCCCCACACCCCCCTATCTCTGCTTGCTCATGTACACATGCGTCTGTGCTCTTTCTCTCTCATTCTCTATAAAATAAATAAAAATAAAATCTAAAGAAAATAAAATAATATATTTAATTTTGTAAGAAACTGTCAAACTGTCTTCGGAAGTGGCTATACCACTTTGCATTCCCACCACACATGAGAGTTCCCGCCACTTCGCCTGCTCTGCGTTTTGGTGTTGTCAAGTGTTTGGGGCTGGCCACTCTAACAGGTATGTGGTGGTATTTCATTCTTCTAATCAGGTATTTTTCAAAAATCATTCATCTTGGTTCTTAGGTTTCATTTCTCATTTTGTTAGTTTGCGTTGTTTTCACCAAGTGGGCTTAATTTTGTCATTTCTTTTCAAAATAACTATTAGCGTTTTTCATTAATGTATCTATTTTTCCTCTTAGATTATTATTCCTACTTCTTACTTTCCTATGACTCATACTTTGTTCTAGTTCTAACTTATTCGATTTTTTTATCCTGGGGGCAGGGGACAGTTTGTTTCTGCCTCTAGTTAGGTTTTACCTTCAGTAAAATCATTTTGAAATTGTTTTTCTTTTTGGCAACATTTCAATAATTTAGTTATTTTAAAATACTCCATAATTAAAGAATACTCCATAATTCTGTTCTAGATTTTTCTACTTCCCATAAGTATTTTCAGTTTTCATCTCACATTCTCTCTGATCTGCTTTTGGGTCTAAAAAAAAAAAAAAATTCCAAGTCTATATGTTAGCTTGCTGAGTAAACCCTATGAAAGAAAGACATTAAAAAAAAATGAGATTTTGCATTGTGTACAAAGTTGATATTTAGAATACTTTATTTCATAACCCATTCAAAAAGGAAGACTCACAGATACAGTTCTGATTTAATGGAAGAAGGCAAAGTTCTTATGTACTAGGTGAGTTGTGAGGTTATAGCTAGTGACTTAATTGTCTTAAGTTTGGTGAGCAAATTCAACCCCTTCTGACAAATTTTGCTTACAACTTAAAGTGAAAAATTCTCATTAGCAGATCTCAAAAGTTTCAAGTCAACAGTCTTGGGACTTTTGCTATTAAAATTAACTTGTGAATATTTTAGAATAACTCTTTGTCCTTGGTATATAGACATTTAGGTTTATATTGGTTTAGATTAAGTGTAGATTTATTTTGTAGTTACCATATGTAAATATTCTCTAACCTTCTCCCGCTACTACCACTGCTTTGCATTTCCAAAAGCCCTTGTGTTAGCAACTCCTTTTTTTCATATTTTGTATTAAATACAAATAAAATTGTGACCTATGGTTTCATTTATAGTTTTAACCAAAGCTAATTTTTCATTTTTATATTTCAGATAACTAAAGTAATTTCTTTAAGTTATACATTTGAATTCATGTAAATTGACCTAGGTTTTTATTTTCAGAGCTGGATGTGGGGCATATTTTTATTCATCAGTTTATGGAGATGAAGTATTAATAAGAGGAACTTCTAAACTGTATTTTTTTCAGAAATGTTTTCCCATTAAAATTTTTTTCCTTCACTTATGTTCATCTTGATGTATTTATTCTTATTAATTAAGATATAATTTTGTCCTCATCTTTTCTCAATGAGTCCAAATCACAGTTTTCCTATATTGCCACTTTAATCCCATCATCTCAAATCCGAAATGCCAAAATGTCTAGCTACTTTGCAAGTATGATATTATTGAATGTCCTATGTAAATGTGTAACTGGTTGAAAAAAATGTCCTTCATAATATCTTTGGTAAATAGAAAGTGATTCCAATTTAAATGTCCTTTTGAAATCTATTCTGATTATCATTGTTTTATTGACTTTGTGACTTGCAATGAGGAATCAACAAAAATATAAGAGAGAAGGCAAATAAGTAGCTAAGAATAAGTTTATTCAAGAATATTCAAAACATCTATTTGACTCATAGATTTAAGAGTGTACATATAGTAACACTATATTATAGAATATATTATAGAATATAGATAAGTTTTTAGCTAGTGGGTGAATGAAATTCAGACTTTTCAAAGGAGGTTTAAACAAGTACAGTTTGGGTTAAAACATTTGGTTCTTTGCTGAAAAGCAAATGGTAGTATTCTTTGGACTAACAATATCCTCCACTTCAGGAACTTGGGAAATGAAAATTTACCCAACTGATTACATAGCATTTCAGAGATGTGTTAATCAAACAATGGGGAAGGGAGTCTCTTCTACTTTTCCTTTACTTCCCCTCTCTTCCTTTCCTCCACTCTTTTTCTTTATAAATTAGCAATCAATTTAATCCAGATTTACTATAAAAAATCCAGAAAGAAAGCTTCTCGTTCCCTCCACTTACTTTCACCCATCTAACTCAGTAGAATTTTGGTATGCATTTTTTAGGTGGGTTTTTTTTTTTTTGGGAAAAAGATTCTCAGATGCAGATTTGTTTGCAAGATGTTTATCGAAGAATGTCTGTGGAATCAATATCCATGGGGGAGCAAGGGAAATAAGAACGACAAGAGTGAGAGTTAAGCTGTGTGTGATGCAATTGTGACAATGGCTTCTGCCATTTTCGGGGTGGGGGCAGAGCTCTGGAACTAGTATGCCCATCCAGAATTGTTCAACTTTGCAGGGAGTGCTAGGCCTTTATACTCTTACATCTGGATTGGTCACTGGAGGTGGAAGATTCCCAGGAAAAGGACTAAGTCTTGGACAAAATGGCCTTCCTGAGCTGACTTAGGAGAAGTCTGGCAGAACCTACCTCATCATGATCAATTCTGGCCCACTGATTCCTGATCTCCCACCGTCAGGCTCTCCGTCTCTCCCAAGTCACAGTAGCATTACAGACAGCTCTTTCTTCCCCTCTTTCTCTCTCTCTCAGTAGTGTATAACTCACTGCTACAGAAGGCATTGTTTGATCCAGAACCTTAGGGATCTATGCTGTGATTTCATTTTGGGGACCTGGCATCAATGTCACATAATATCCTTTTCCATCACTGAGACCTTTAATACGGAAGTGTCTGTGAGATCATTTGGCCCAACTGAACATGCTGAAGGTTTCCTTCTTGATTTGGGTCTCACCCAAACTTTCATGCTACCTGGGAAGTGTGTCAGAGCAGTATTTCCAAGTATGTAATATGTTACTTCTAGAATCCAAAGAGGAATATAAGGCATTACATTTCCTTCTCTATGCAGGGAGACACAAGATGCAATTACTTGTTTCTTGGTTTAGAAAGGATGTCATAGCTTATCCCAGACCACTTAACTCCTGTGTATTGCTTACATGGCATTTCCCTGAATTCTTATAGGGTTTAACTCCCATTCTCTATAAAGCATTTTATACCAAGGACTCTTATTTATATGCTACTTCTTGCTTTTCCAGTCTGATTAGCGTGGTACTATCAGCATAGCAACCAGTACAATGTTTTACCAAATGAGCAGGTCAGGTCTCTTTTGGCTGTATTATGTCAGAGAGCAAAAGTATTAATCTGGTACTGGTTAAAACTATAAATATATACACGTAGCTACTTCTGATCTTTCCAATAGGGATAGAAAAATGATATGTTCCATCAGATCAATAATAATGTGTATACCAAGCACCAGAGGCCATGATCATCTGATCTAGCAGAGAGGTCACATTTGGGCAACAGTTGCATTTGGGATTACTTTCTAATTGAGGTTGCCTTATTCTACCATAATTCTCCAGGATATGCCTGTTTTTGTTTGTTTGTTTGTTTTTGTAAGGTCCAGGATGGCTTATTAAATGATGAGAACCAGCAGCCACGTGCCCTCTTTAAGAGGGGCACTGATCTCGGCTATTTCCCTTGTCCGCCATCCAGGGTTGATATACTTCTTTAAGAATTTATAATCTTGAGGGAAGGAAAGTTTCAGAGGCTGTTTCTGTATTACACAGATCTTATTCCACCACCTAAGAAACAAATATGGGGGTTCTGCAAATTACCAAGTATGTCCATTATAATTATGCATTTAGGGACAGGAGAGGTGACCAGGGGATGGATCTGAGGACCCACTGTTAGAAGAAACTTGGCCAAGACTCCATTTATTATTTCATCCCCTTATGCTGGTTACTCTAACAGGGGAAATTTGATGATGATTCAGTATCCACTCAAACCCTGAGTCCCACAGCCCTTGAAGAATTTTAGCTGAGTTATTGGATTAGGTCAGGTCCTTCTGGGGAGGGACTAAGGCACTTATTAACCTATTACCAATAGCCCCAAATGTGAACAAGCAGAAACTTCCCTTTGTTGCCTAATACAGGAACTGGAGGGTGTGAGTGTTTTGCAGTTTCAGTCTCCTATGTTCATATACAAAGGTATCCTATGTAAAAATGATTTTAGCTTTTTAGTAGTTGCTCTTCAGTGAGAGTTCTACAACTTCCTTTTCTTTCTAGACGTGTCCCTTTTTGTCTTGAATCAGAAGAGTAGGTCCAGCACTGATGAAGGGATGTGAGTGGGTAACCTTGTCTTTATCTGATCTTAAAGACTTTATCTTTTCACTGTTGAGTATGACGCTAGCTTGTTACATATGGCCTTTATTATGTTAAGATACATTGCTTCTATAATTTGTCGAGTCTTTATCATGAAAGGATGTTGAGTTTTGTCAAATGCATTTTCAGTTTCTATTAAGATGATCATATGATTTTTATCCTTCATTCTGTTAATGTTGTCTCTCACTTTTATTGATACTCTCATGTTGTACCATCCTTGCATCCCAGGGATAAATCCATCCTGATTATGATATATGGTTCTTTTAATGAGCTGTTGAATTCAGTTTGCTTGTATTTTGTTGAGGATACAAAAATCCTCAACAGGGTTATTGGCCTGTGATTTTCTTCTCTTGTAGTATCCTCATCTGGCTTTAGTATTAGGGTAATGCTGGCCTTGTAAAATTAGTTTAAAATGCTCTCTCCTCTTCTGTCGTTTGGAAGAGTTTGAGAAGGATTGGTAATAATTCTTCTTTAATGTTCAGTAGAATTCACTAGTGAAGGCATCTTTTCTTTGTTCTTAGCTGCCCCCAGGTATTTTATTATGTTGGTTGTCTCAGTGCTGGGAGTGAGGTGAGGAGGAGTAGGTCTTTGAGGGCAGTGCCCTGAAAGCCTGAGGGTATCTTTCCTCTGAGAGAGAAATTGCAGGCTGAGGGAATCTCTCTCAAGCCTGAGCTGGATGGCTTGAGGGAGGACCTGACATAGATAAAGTAAAACTATTTCTCTTAGCTACTTCAAAGCAAAATTCTTAACTTTATGATCCCCTGGGGTGTTGCAAATGCTTAACTGGATTCTGGAGGTTTCATAAAGGTGTTTTGGCTCAAGTATTGTTGTTGTCCCAGTGTCTCTGTTGGGGAACAAGGGCTGGAATTTCCTATTCTACCATCTTGCTGGCATCACTCAAATGTCTACATCAGCTCTTCTTAACTTGGGGTGCTAGGATGGGTCAGGAATTGCTGGACTCCTTGAAAGAGTTTATGAAATTTTAGAGAAAAAGAAGAATTCACAGAAAAGAAAAAATTTTAGAGAAAAAGTGTAGTATATGCTCTCACCAGGTTCTCAATGACTCTTTGGAAAGTGAAGAGGCCAAATTGTGTTTACCGGCCGGTAGTAGTGTTGACTGGGAACTTAATTCCGTATCTTTGTGTTTAGCTTTTTCAGATTTATTTATCATGGTTGTTTTATCTGGGAGACCGATCTCCATTTTAATCATCATTTCCGTGGGATGGCGACAATCAGAGTTCTAAATAACGAAGTCTTCAAAGACATCTCACTTGTAAGTTGAAGCCACCCACGGCTAGGATAAAGAATACCTGAGTTTAAGGATTTTGGTGGCTGATAAACATTTTTATTCTTTAGCTTGGATTATAATTTCTACAACACTAGACCGTATATATTGACAAAGCACAGTACCATACACAAGAGTACTTAATAGCAAATTATACTTTAAAATATATATATATATTTTAAAGATTTTATTTATTTATTTGACAGACAGAGATCACAAGTAGGCAGAGAGGCAGGCAGAAAGAGAGGGGGAAGCAGGCTCCCCGCCGAGCAGAGAGCCCGATGCGGGTTGATCCCAGGACCCTGAGATCATGACCTGAGCGGAAGGCAGAGGCTTTAACCCACTGAGCCACCCATGTGCCCTGCAAATTACACTTTTAATAATTATAAAACAAACTGAACTTGCTTAAATTTTCAAACAATCATCCTGAAAACTAGGCGGATTGTCTATAAGCAGAGGGGTTTTTCCTCTGAATTCTAAAGCATCGCTTTAGAACTATTCCATCCCTCCGTCCCAGCACTTCTCTGGCTACACCCTTACCCAAATAAGGAGAGATTGAAAGCTGTGTGGTGGTGTACTAGCAGCTGCCCAGTCTAAATCCAGAAGAGAAAGACAGACATTTATAGTGGCTCCTGGAAACGAACTGATTCAGAGAAAGGGGGTAAAATTTGTGGTCTCCAAACTTGCTGGGTTGCTGGTATAAATTCTACTAAGTTATTTCACAACTTTACTATAATTATTTCCACCAAAAAGAATGAAATGTATTATTTGTGGCCTCCATTATATAAAATTTCATAGTGACATTAAAAAAAAAAGCACAACCCTAGAATATGAGGCAAATATTTCAAATAGTAATCATTTGTTTGGGTTTATTTTTGGCTATCTTCTGGTATGTGAATATTGTTTTAATCTTCTTTAAATAATTTTTACCTTGGAATTTACATCTCTTGGACTAAATGAGGTGTACTTTTTATTCTTAAAATAATGCAATAGTTGAGAAACTTGTTGTATCAGCACAGTTGCAATTTATGTTCTTTCTCTCAAGAGTTGGATTATACTTTTGGTAATTTAGAATGCCAAATGGATAAAAAAGAAAGTGTTTTCAAATATTTCATTTGTATTAGTACTTTTTTGGAGAGGTAGAGCATATTATAATCTCAACTCTCCTCACAGGTTTTTAAAGGAAAACAATTAGCTCTGCCAAGGAAAGAAATGATGTTTAGACGACAGTTATTAAGCAGAGAGGAGTAGAGTTACTTTTCCTCCAAAGATGTCAGAGGACTTTGGTAGCCTCAGGTATCATCATAACCCTGTCAACTCGCAAAATGTCTAATGGCGGCAGAGATGAGTTTCCCTAGAGAATATCCTTGATGAATTGGAAACCTGATCATAAAGGGATGGAGATTCTTATTCAAAACCACAAAAGACAGAATTGGAAGAAATAGGTCTATTGTGAAATAGAGCCCTCCATGAAGCACCTCCTTATAAGGGACTTAATTTCCATAGTTGAGTATTGCATTTCCATTGCTGGATTTTGAATATTATTTCCATAGCTGGGCATTGAATTTCCATAGCTGAGTATTGAATATTTTTAAAACGAGAAAGAGATTTTGGGTATGGGATAGGTTGAAGGCAAACTTGTAGAATTAAAGAGAAACTGAGCACTTTTGGAAACTTCCTTTCCAGTTCTATGAGTTGATGGTAAGTATAGAATGAATCTCCTTCTACCCACTTTTTCTTGATTTGCTCTGTGCCTTGAACCACAAAGAAGTAATTATATTATGATCTTTAATAGTATTTATTACTTGATTACAAGATTCATGCAATGTGGTGATTTGTTGTAAAGTTAATGGTTAAAAATAAAGCTATTACTAATAAAGCACAGAACTTTGGGAAGTATTTACTTTGAAATGTAAACTGGAAAAGTTATCCCTATGTATACTTTCACACACTAGTATTAGCTGGGCTTCATCAGTGGGAAAGAAAGGACTTAGAGAAAGAAACAAAATTTTTAATAACCCTGGTATATTTATGAGAATGCTTTCTAGCCCACCTAAGGAAACTGATCAAAATTTTGAGAGCCACTGGTCTGATTGATAACCTTGTACACGTGTGCACTGTGCTGGGGCCAACACCCCAGTAGAGAGAGCTAGGATTTCACAAGAAAGAGCGACCCAGAGAGCCCAAGCACCAATCCTGAATAATTTTGAAAGAAGACCTATTACCATTAAAAATCTTTTTCTTATCATACTCAGAGTTCTGTGACTATTTTTCTACTTTTTAAATCTAAAATAAACATAGCTCTGTTGCCAATCTCTAAAATTCACTCTTCTTTATAGTTCACGTAATTGGATTAATGAGCTGATAGCATCATTTTGCTATGATGTCATAATTTCTGCTTTATTAGTTGTGCTTTCCAGAGGTCAGGTGCTATCTATGTACAGTTAAATGTGTAGTAAGTCCACTTAGATGATGATGTTTTAATGTTAGCCCTAATGGATCCCTTGCTGCATATTGTTCACTTGTTTGTCATTACAACTTGGTGGAACTTGATTTCTATAGGTTTCCCATCAGTTGTCTAGCTAGAGATTTTGCTGAATACCTCTGATATTGGCAATTCCTCTAATTCTTTGTGTGGCTCATTACACTGTCTAATTAACCTCTGCATTAAAAAAATGTGCAGGAAAAACCTGAATGCCATTTTTCTTATTTTTGACTGCTTCCTTACGTACAATTAAATTTTATTATTTCATTGCTTTTTACTCCTTATTTTTTGGGAACAGGCACATCTTCCCTTATGCTATTTAAATTTTTCATTTTTTTAAAACTTTGTCTTCTTAGTTTCATGCATGTCTTTCTGTTGTGGGAGTATCTTCTATGTGTGTAAGCTTTAACATTCAAAGATGCTGGAACCTCTGTCATGATTTATTTTTGTTGCTGTAAAGCTGAGAGTATATACTACTGTGTTTGTCTAGAAATGTTAGTATTTGCCTGCAGTTTCGCTGTTTTGACCCTGGGTGACCAAAATGCATGGAGGAGTTGAAATTCTAAAACTTTCCCATTTTGATCATGTTGGATGACAGAAATCATTCTATATCAGACTAAAAATGGGAGAACACTTTGTACAAGAATCTGGAGAGAGTTTGCATGAAGAAATTTCAGAGCTTGAGCTCTCTGGAAATAATTACATCAGAACAATATGTATAGTGAAAAGTACACTGGACTGGGAACTGGGAGACAAGAGTACTTGTTTATGTTCTTGAATAAAAACAGAGAATCTAATTATAATTCTGGCTGCCCTCACTTTTTAACTGAATTACTTGAGCAAGTTATTTAACCTCCAAGCCTTAGTTTATAAATCATAAAGTGAGATAATATCTATCTTATGGAACTTTTATGAGGAGAAAGAGGTAAGTTAATTTTCTTTCTTACTTTTGTTTGCCATTTTTGACAGAAAACTTACAAACATTGCTCTCTACTTAGCGTCAATGAGAAATGATCTTTATGGTGTAGTCAGTTGGCTCAGTGGATTTCACTCTCCTCCCAATTCTTAGCCACATTCTGTGAATAAACAAAACTATGGGTTATTAATATCTATTAGTCAGCAAATTACAGAGGGAAATGGGACTTTGAACTAAAGGTTAGGATGACCCAGCCTCTTAAGGATAGCCCTGAAAATCGACTTTCATCTTGGTCCATACCTCGGGGATGGACCTTGCTCTGTGAAATCTTGGTTCCCTGCTAAAGTGAAAGTCTACCTGCTTCCACAACCTTGCATGGGGTAAGTAGGGAGAGAAAAGAGAGTAAAAAGGAGTGAGATGCCAAAAGCAATCTAATGAAGCCAATAAACCTGACAGGAAGAATGAGGATTAGAAGAAATGGTAAATGCCCAGGATAGCTATCAGCATGGCAGAGCCAAGAGACGGACAGTCTGGAGCTGGTAATATTGTCTGTAGAAGGTTGGGTCGCTCCTTCAGTGGATACTGGAGCAGGACCAACTCCGGGTAACTGTTATGAGAATTTCTGAAAGAAGACAGCCAATGAATTCAATGAGTTAAAGTGGTTGAAGACCCTGAACTTTTCACCTCAAGCCAATGGAAACTTTTACTTTTGCTGGAGGAAGGAAATGGTTATTAGGGCAACACCCTCAATTCTGATGATCCCGCCTTCCAATCTATACTGCTGAGACTGGTATGTTCATTGTGTGGACTACTAATTTCTCACATATCTGGGATGTGTCAATTTCTTCCCAGTTCTATCCTTGCGAGTTGTTCACAATAACTCTGTAGCTACTTACTTGTTGCCTACCTATTTCTAGAAATCATAAGATCTCAGACTATCGTAATATTAATAACTCCCTTCTGTGAGCAACTAGTAAAATAGGGCTGCTGGTTATTGTTGTTTGCTACCTTATACCCCAGAACTAAAATGTCCCAAAGGCCACTATTCATATAATCTACTGTTCAGCTCATTAATAAATGGGTACAGGGGCGCCTGGGTGGCTCAGTGGGTTAAAGCCTCTGCTTTCAGCTCAGGTCATGGTCCCAGGGTCTTGGGATCGAGCCCCACATCAGGCTCTCTGCTCAGCAGGGCGCCTGCTTACCCCCCACCCCCCTGCCTGGCTCTCTGCCTTGTGATCTCTGTCTGTCAAATAAACAAATAAAATCTTTAAAATAAATAAATAAATAAATAAATAAATAAATAAATAAATGGGTACAAACTGCGAAGTGCAACCAGGACACTGTTTTATTTTTCTCCCAATGCCTTGATGTCTCGGCTACAGTCTTTTGTGATAACCTCTTGGTCCATAAAACTAATATGTCTTGGACCTGTGAAGTAGTAGATTTACCTCTTGCCTCTTGCCTTCTCTATAATTCCACATTTGCCCCCACTACTGGGGAAACAAATGTTAGATTCTCCCAAGGGTTCTTTTTCTCTCTGGTCGCTGCCGCTCAGCAAGCATCCAGGCAGGAAGAGAGACTAAGAATGCCCACCTCACCTCATCCCTCCCTGTGGCTGACCTCAGTGTTCACAAGGGAGAAGGACACCTACACCCTAGAGAGCTGGGCAAAACACCAGTATCTGAGTTGTCAAAGGGAAGGGCTCTTACTGGGCTCAGCATGAAGCTAATGCTGGATCTCTTTTTTACCTAGTTTCTCTGGCAATGTGGGAAAAAAGGTTTATGTGGTTGTAACTTAAATGAGTTGATTCTAACAACCTAGGGCTTCTGGAGTCTAGGGCTATTTTTCTTTGATCCTTGATTGAGTGTAGCATTGTGGAGAGGTGGAACTACCCGTGCACCCTAGGAACCACTGTAGTTCAGCTGTTGGAGCAAATTGGACTTCAGTTACCATTCTAAAATGAGGCTTAGTGTTAAACTGTGCTTGGAAACAGCTGAATGTTGGAAATAGAAACAAGTAGGTGGGGCTCTGGAGGTTAGCAGGACAAGATAGATTTTAAGGAGTACATTTGAGATCCTTGTTTCTGGTGATTGTGTGTGTGTGTGTGTGTGTGTGTGTGTGTAGCAATGAAGAAGGCTAATTTCATAGACCATGTCAGCATTGCTCAAGATTTCCAGAAGTCACTTGAGAACGTAATATCTAGATGAATGTAATTCATGTGAGCAGTGGGTTGGAAGCTTTAAGTCATTATTATTGGATATTAAAATGAATGTGATCATATGCTATTCCAAAATCTTGTCAGTTGAATATATCGGTTACTCAGCCGTCCATGTCTGTAGCTTTACTAGGTGAAACACAGATGTACTAATGTGTGGGATAATTTATAAAACACAAAAATAAAATAAGTCAATTATAATACAATATAGTGAGTGTGAAAATGGAGAGAAGTATCAGGTGTTTGGGAGCACATGAGAGAAACAGTTACCACAGTAGAAGGGAATGGCAGGTGATTTCCTAGATGAGCTAATTCTGGTCCTGAGCCTTAATGAGTGGGTTGGAATTAACTAGGTAAGATTATTTACAGATGTGGTGGTACCAACGGTTTCGATCAAGCCCATGTGGGAAACCATTTATGATAGGTATTTTTCATCTCAACTCTTTGGAACATGTTAAGAAATCAGAAAGTAAACAATGTCTCTAAGTAGCCAAAAGAGATGACGTGAGGTCTATGCACCAACAATGAAATCATCACTGTTGTGTAGAAGTTGCTCGTGATTTCTAGTGGAACAAGTCAGATTTTATAATAGTGTTGATAACTCTGAATTGTAAATTAAAGCCTTGGGATTAATTAATTCAATGGCTGCCTGGAGAGTAGATTAAGTCTTGGAAAATTTGTGCTTCCTCGGGAGAAAGAATTACAGAGACATGTTCCATTGTATTGGTGAAAGCTGTTGGACAGACTGTATCTGATAATGGGAGCAAGTCTGGAGACTTGATAATCTGGCCAGACTTCTAGTTCTTACCCAAGATAGGTGTCCTTTATACTGGGAATACTCTGCTTTCCTTGGGTCAGTCCACAAGACCCACAAGACGGGTGGATGAAGGCACCGTGAGAAACGCTAGCCTTCTGGGATAGTTACTGCACTCAATTGGAAAAATGAAAACAAGTTCTTCCTTTCCCTGTACCAGGCTTTTGAATGTGTTATTGTAGCTCTACCCCGGGGGGGTGGAGACCTTTTTTTTACCCCTTGAGTCTGGGCTGGCCTGATGAACTGCTTTGCCAAGAAGATGTAACAAACATGATGCAAGCTAAGACTTGGAAGGTGCTTCCCCTACCGCTACTCTCAGAAGCCTGTGACTCCCACCCTATGAAATAGCCAGGCCGGCCTACAGATGGTAACAGACTCGTGGCCTAGATACTCCCTGGCACTCCAGTTTACAGTCAGCCACTTGTCAGGTGAGTGAGGCACTGGAATGCCCACTGACCACAGACACAGGAGTGAGTCCCAGGGAACTGTCCAGCTGAGCCTCTCTGACCTCAGCCCAAACCGCAAAGCCACAGAAATGTGAACTAAATAAGTATTTGCTCTTTTTTTTGAATTAAGATTTTGATTTATTTATTTGTCAGAGGAAGAGAGAGAGAGAGAGAGCGCGCACAAGCAGGGGGAGTGGCAAGAAGAGTGGGAAATAGACTCCCCACTGAGCAAGGAGCCCAATACAGGGCTTGATCCCAGGACCCTGGGATCATGAGCTGAGCTAAAGGCAGATGCTTAACTGACGGAGTCACCCAGGCATCCCAGTGAACATTTGTTCTTTAAGTCACTACATTGTGAAGTGGTTTATTTTATTTGCCTACTTCCTACATATAGGACAGTTTTCCCTCCTGGGTTCTTTCTCCCACCATGCCAGGGAGTAGTTCTTTTTGCTGTATTTCCACAGTGTCTGTCTGCTTATCTGATCCTTGGTGTCCTGATTACTGAGCACAAAGTATTTCAAGAGTTATTTGTTGTGTTGGGTCCTACGCTAGGTGATGGGGATTCTGAAAGTTAATAACATGCACATGTTACCTTAGGTTATATGCAATGGATTCTGGGCTTCCTTCTGTTCACCTAATTAGATGAAAACGCTGAAAAGATGAGCATTATTGAAAAAGAAAAATAAGTGATTAACACCAAAGAAACAAAACAAGACACAAGCACAAGTGAGTGGTTGTGCACTAGGAATTAGAACTTTGTGTTCATTTGTCTTAATATCCTAGAGCCTGGCAGAGTACAGGGGAGAACTGGTGCTAATTTTTCTTCTCTTTCCCACCACTTCTTTCTATTCTTATTCATGGACCCAAGTGCCTCAGCTAAGGTGTTTCCACATCTGGGTCCAAATGATTTTTTATTTCTCTCTAATGCAGGAGATGACATGTTTTAGTAATGGTGCTGGGGAGGGTAGAGAAATATCAAAGCCCAGACCACAGCAAACCAAACTCTAAAACTGTCTTCGGATTTCGGTAGATTTGGTTTGAATCCCAGCTCTGCCATTTCATGATAGTGAAATTAAGTCTCAGTTTAAAAAATATGTATAATGAGGGTTTATCATCTGTTTTATGGGATGTTGCGAGGACTTGAGATGAAGATTTGGGATCCATCCTAAAGCCCTGGTAGAAAGGTTAAAGTGCCCCCAAGTGACATTTCAATAATCCCTCAGAATATGAAGAGCTACACCTAGTTATGATCAGTGGAGTTCAGCATAACAAGCAATTACTGTTTACTATTTTCACAGGAGGAAGGGGGCAGTTTAAACAGATAAGAGGCATCGTCTCAAGATTTCTACTAAACTGGGGAGGTATTTGCTACTTGGTTTTGGAGAGAAAACCAAAGATTTGGTTTTAAAGTCTAGGAGGTGCTAGAAATAAGAATACCTTGATCTGAAAATCATTAGGAATTATCTGGATACTGACAAGTAGTGCAAATGTTGCGAGAGAATTTCAGCATCAGAGGATTCTGGATAAGAAATTCTCTGTTATGGGGCGCCTGGGTGGCTCAGTGGGTTAAGCCGCTGCCTTCGGCTCAGGTCATGATCTCAGGGTCCTGGGATCGAGTCCCGCATCGGGCTCTCTGCTCAGCGGGGAGCCTGCTTCCCTCTCTCCCTCTCTCTCTGCCTGCCTCTCTGTCTACTGTGATCTCTCTCTGTCAAATAAATAAATAAAAAATCTTAAAAAAAAAAAGAAATTCTCTGTTGTATTTTGCAATTAATGTATACATTTTTCTCTTTACTTTTTCATATTTTTATAAGAAGATGTTGAATTAGGAAAACAAGAATGAAAATGTCAGACTTTTTAAAAAAGATTTTATTTATTTGACAGAGAGATACAAGTAGGCAGAGAGGCAGGTAGAAAGAGAGGAGGAAACAGGCTCCCCACTGAGCAGAGAGCCCGACACAGGGCTCAATCCCAGGACCCTGAGATCATGACCTAGGTCAAAGGCAAAGGCTTAACCCACTGAGCCATCCAGGCGCTCTGAAAATGTCAGACATTTTAGCAATAAAAATGGTTTTAACAATATGATGAAAATATAGATTTTCCTACAACCACACAGGGCTAATGAATTAGAAACTAGAAGGATTATGATGTATGCTTTTTATTTTTTGTGGGGAGGGAAGGCCAATGTTCTAAAGTGATTTTGTAAATGGCTAATTCCTCCCAACACAGAGCCCCAGTTTCCAATGCCATTCCTGCTTGGATTCTATCCCACTACTTAACATAGCAGACACAGAATTACTGTAAGATTTGCAACGAAACAGTGCCAGTTGTTTTAAAATGAAAACTTTGCTCCCTGGGGGAAATAAGTTGCTAGGTAAGAAGAATGAAATAACAATCTTTGATACATGACATGAATCTTTTGAAAGAGACCATTTGAGGGTCTGAAATGATTGTCATGTGCTAGGCTGATTCAAATCTACTATAGTGCAATTAGCTAAGATAATAAACCCCACATGATTTAGCTTCTGCTTTGTTAGCCTAAGGTATTGTAAATTCTTCTCTTTCTTAAGCTTACGCTAAGTTAGATTTTTCAAGTTAAAATAGAATTACTCCAAAAATTCAGAGTGAATGGTGGATGGGAAGGAATTTAATCATAATGTTAGTATATATTTTATAACTTAAACATACAGAAACATTTTGAAAGCAAACTTTCAAATAAGTTCACAAGATCTAAATATTAAAGTTACTAATGGGACCTCTCTTGAACTTCAGCAAAGTAACAAAACATTATAAAATCTGGGACACGCTGACCTAAATTACTTGATGCCTTTTAGATATAAAATATGTTGGCATTTCAAAGCATGTTAAGATAACATATAAAACATATATTCCATATTTGTTTGTATATATGGTGACTAGTGTTACTTTGATTTTATAGCTGGTGGAGGGAGCATGTGATACCTAGTTTGTCAAAGGTTTCAGTGAATTGGAGCTATAAAAGCACAAAACTTTAGAGCTGGAAGGAATTTAGTCACCTTGGAAATTACCAGTCCGTTGAATAAGAGGCATACATATTGGCTCCAAAACAAAATCTTTGAGATATCCTTAGTTTGTAAGGGACTTGTAAGATTTCATGGATTAGCATCCTATTTTTTTTTGCTTCAGATTTTTTTTTTTGCTAAATTATCACTACTTATGCTTTTAAAAACAATGTTCTAATCATTAGATTGAGGTTCTGCTCATGACCAAACTTGATCAAAGTGAGTCTAGGAAGACCCTTCCTTTGAGTTCATATGCACACAGCTTAAACCAACACCCAATTTGACCAAACCTGTAAGGACATGAACTTCCAGGGTCTTTGCTGTTAAATTTCTGTAAATATCAGGACGTTCCTTTAGTAAGGACTCTGCTTGCATAGGGCGGCTCTGCAAATTCTCTCTGTAAATCCATTAGAGGTTGGAATTTGTAAAAATGAAAAATTCTTCGGAAACCAGATACCGGTTTCTTTTTCTTTGTGGAGAAACTGGAGTCCTACTTACCTCCAGTCAAGGTCTCTAACACGATTCTCCCTCTAGAGGGAGACATAGTCCAGCTTTTACACCGACTGCCGCCCTCTCATCTTTTACTGTCTCTTCCTTTTTCTGCAGGACCGCAGTTTGCTCTTCGCAGCAGAACAGGCTGTTGGGAGAGACGGAGGGAGGCGACGTAACCGGGTTCTGCTATCCCATTTTACTGCTTCACTCACCCTGGAGTGTCGGGACCTATTTTCTCCCTGCGTGCTCCTTGCATTATGCAAGGAGGCCCTCACTCCATACTCCCGGGACAGCCCGGTTGGTTGGAATAAAGGGTCTGGGCGGAACAGGGGGTTCTGCCCTTTACGGTGACTTTCTAAAAGACACCACCGGTGTCTTTTGCCAGTGCAGCGCCTGGGGTGAGAGGCGGAGAGGAGGTTTGGATTACTAAACCCATTACTTTTTTTTTTTTTCCCCCCTTCTGGTCGTCCGGATTTCTTTCCTGGGTCCCCTCCTCCGCCCCTTCTCTCTTTTCCTCCCGCCTTTAGCGAAGTGAGACAGGGAACACCTGCTCGCTTGTGTTTGATTTTGGAACTCGCACCTTCTCGGTGGTGACGGTGGCAGCGTCTGGGGACAGGGGACAGCGGCGGATTTCCCTTCCTTCCAGCCCACGATGCCTAGGGGGCCAGCGGCTGGGCTGCGTGGGGCTCTGCCCGAAGCACTTCGAGGCGGGATTGAGGGGCTGCAGCTGGCTAGGGGTTGCTGCTAAGTGGACTGGGCGCCGAGTCTCCGAAAAGGCAGCAGCTGGGACCGAGGTGCTAAAAGCGGGAACAAGGGGCACCTGATCCGAGGAAGCTGGCGTCTTGAGGGCGGAGGACGGCCGAGCGCAGAGCCTCCCGTCCTTGCTGCCCCGAACCTCCCCTGCGACTCCTCCACATTGGAGACCTGGGACCTGCGAGAGCCGGGGAACGGGAGAAGTGCGTGGCAGAGACTGCTTTCCTGAAGGTGAATCGTTCCGTCCAATTGCCTTTCCCCAGAGAGCCAAAGGGAGGGCGGGAGAGGGGGCCGGAGGATGTGTGTGTGTGCGTGAGAGGGGGAGACGACGTGAGGCGAGAGGAAAAGTCTTGACTCGGCGTTCAAAGCAAACAAATCAGATATGGAGTAAGGCAGGTAATTGCTGCAAGACCGCCTCGATTCTCGCAGTCGGGGGAGCCGAGCGCACCCCGCGCCTCCGACGAGGACCGCGGGCGCAGGCCAGGGCTGCGGGACTTCGGCTTTGCCTCGGTGAACACATCTTTTGATTACTTTGACACCGTGGAATAGAGAGCGGGGGAAAAGAGCCGAGGCTCGGGCGCCCCGCCTTGCACCGGCTCTCAGGGAACTCCAGTTTGGATGTCAAGAGATTCCTGAACCCTCTTTGCGATCGGAGGAGGAAACGCGCGCGCACACACGCGCGCTCAGGGCCCCACTCACACGCCCTCCACGAGCACACACCGCCAGACTTGGGTTCCCTATGCCCCAGAACGGCGACGGCGGATTGGCATCTCGGAAGCGATGCAAGCGCGATAAGGCTGGCGCCGGCCCGCGGAAGCTGCAGGACCATCGCTAGGTGTTGCCGCCACCAGGAAGCCGGGCTGCAGGTAGGTGCGAGCCGCGTCTCCCGCCCCCCGCCGGCGCTGGGGACCCGGCGGCAGCGGGAGGACCCGCGGCGCCGAAGCCCTCTCCTCCTCGGGGGTCGGGGACCGGAGGGGGCCCGCCCCGGGAAGGCGCGAGGGGAGAGCAGGTGCTGGCTGGGCGCCCGGCTTCTCCCTCGCGGGCGGTCGCGGTAGGGGCGGGGGTAGAGGGACGCGGAGAGGGGATCAGGCACGCGGAGGAGGCTCCGGGAGCGGTGCCCTCCCTCCCTGCCCCATTTCTCCCAACCCAGCGAGCGACCCGGGCGAGGATTGCAGTGGGGTTTAATTCCGTTCCCCAACCGACCCCATCCCGCTTGGTAACCATTTTGGACTCCTGATGAGTTGGGGGTCGCGTTCAAGAGAGGATCCCTGGGATGTGTTAGGTCGCCTTTCTGAAATCCCTACTTTCTGTCCACTTCTGATTAGTTAATTCTCGGGCCTGTCTGCAGAGGGTGGGCGTTTCAGGGAGGCTGTTCATTTCCCCACCTCTAACTATTTTCATGAAGAATCATCACGGTAAGTTCCGGAGCCTCATTTATTTAAAGATTTACTTCGATTTGGGAACGGACACTTCATGACTGAATGAAATAAAGCTTTAGTGAGGGATTCTCCAGGAGAGCTTTAGGAAAAGGATCATTTTACGAACAGCGTTCAGGAAAAGAACAGCTTGGAGAAACGAATGGTTTTTTTATTTTTTATTTTATTTTTTTTCCTTTCCTAATACTTGCCTCCCAAATCTTGTTAAGGGTACACGGCTTTTCCGCTCCGCTGCTTTGCTGTCCCTTCTCCCCTTCTATTCCAAAAGGCCAGGTTCCTACCAAGAGCTGTTTTCTTGAGGCTACTGATCCGCCCTTGCCAGTGGGGAACATGTTATTTCCAGAAACGGCCTTTGCAAAGGAAAGTTTGATATCCGTCGCCGTATTTCTCCTAGAACTGCAGACTGAGCTATCTAGTCTCTACTTAAAAGGGAGGGGCTGTGGGAGCTTGCTGAGCCCCCGGGTAGACGCGACGCTTTCCTATTCAGTATTCCACTTCCTGACCGAGTGTTAACCGCCTCCAGCGTTTGGAATCAGATGTGCACTTACTATAGTGGCTAGCGAGCCTTTCTTCCCCGTGAGTTGGCTTGACTTTGGCTTGTGGCAATAACACAGAAAAGAACAAGACTCTCCGTTTGGTGAGTGTTAAATCCCTTCTTGGATTTTGCAAAAATCATTTTTGAAAAAACAAACCAAAAAAACCCTATATACAGCCTTCGCTCTGAAAAGTACCCCCATAGCAGTTAGTGCAGAAGGGTCCTTCCCTCAGGACAGGATGAATTCCAGTGATTATTGACTGGATGATAATTATCTGGTTCCTGTCTTCCCAACTAGATTGTTTGAGACATCAGTAATCAGACTGTTATCAATTAACACTTTAATACTGCTCTACTAGGCAATGTAACTTAAGACAAATGAGTAATTTAACATTTCTATGTAAAGGTGCTAAATGGCAATAACTAGCAAAGGAGATTGGAAACACCTCTAAAGCCCTTAAAAAACAGCATTAAGATTATTTGTATTTATTCCAGCCTTTCCATGTTAGCACATGTATTCTTGGACTGGTGAATCTTTTACAGTTTCAAATTTGGTGCCCAATATCCTTAAAAACAATTAGATGTGTTTTTCTCTTTTACTACTTTATCTGTTCTGTATCTCATCCTGAGTCCCTTGTTTGCATTTTGACCATTTTAGAGCCTTAATTTTTAAAGCCACCAGTAGCCATTGAAAGGCACCAGTAACCACACTAGAGCTTATTTTATTCTTATTTTCTTAATTTTTGGTGAAAGAACTGGATTACAATATTTATAGGGATAATGCTATGAGAGCAGAGCCACTACCAACTGAATGCTTAGGCACAGTGACTCTTATGAGGAAGAACACAGTTTTAGTGAGTTGTTTTATTTAAGTTAGGCATTTTTGGAGACTGAAATCTTGACTTGTTTCTTGCCCTTCAATAAAATTGTGTAGCTGAGAATATTTGAACTTACATATTTATACATAAGGCTATGATGATGCCTCTTTAAGAAGAACCAAAAACCTTGATATTAAAGCCAACACCTATAATGCTACAAGTTGTGCCAAAGGGGAATCTAAGATTTCTAAGTATGTGTGATTTCTGAATCTGAAAAATGTGAGCCATTTTAGCAATGATACATGGAAAATGAAGATTCATGGAAATGCCCATGGATCTGTGACCAAAAAGGTACCTATTGCTTAGAGAATGCAATAGAGTATTTATTTACTAACCACCAACTTATAAAATGTGATGACACAGCTGTAAAAAGATCTGTTTTTAGACATGGCCACATTTCTTTTTTAAAAAATTTATAGGGATGAAACTTAGGGGGTAATAAAAGATTTTTATAAAAATTATTTTGTATATTATTAAAAAGCTTTAGTGGTCCTGGATCTAATCTCTTCAATATCTCATTTTAATGATGATCCTTTGACAAGACGTTTTTGAATACTGTAATGCTGAAAGTGCATTTTAGGGTTGATTTACCATAATTGCCAGTGTGGATTAACCTATACATGTAGGATAAGATGGGCCTTTCCAGCATTTCCCAGGCATTATTGTGGGCTGTAGTAAAAGGTATTGTCAGATTCAGCCAAAGTTCAGGTGGGACTGCAAACGGATGACCATTTGCCTGTTTGATGTATGTCCCAAACTAGGAGTGTTCCAGAGTGTCATCAGCTACTTCTAATAGATTTGAGAAGATGAAACAACAGAGTGCAAACAGTTCAGTACCCCCGCTTTTACTTCTCCAGTATTTTATTAGGGATGCCTCATTAAGTCATATTATTCTGCAGCTGTTTTGTTCATTGAAGATTCAAGTAAAAATAAAGAACTTGACTGTGCAATGCAGTTTTGTTTTCTTGGTGAAAAACCCTAAGTTGAACTAAAATAAGCATCTGACATTGTCCCCTCTGATCTGTACCTGACATTTACAAATGCAATTCATCAACCTGTCCTTGGCAATGCTCCAACAAAACGAAGAGCAGACATGCATTCCTACAGGCTGCTGCTAGATAGGAAGGCCAAACTAGCTAAATTAGCTGCATATCTGGTCTCCATACTTCCACAGTATTTGATGTGATTTATCTTGCTTACAACCCATTGATTTTTTTTTTTAATGTTATATAATATGGTGCATTTGCCATTTTGTTCCAAAATTCTTTGGTTAACTTTATTTTGAACTACTTGAAACATATTGAATTAGAGCACTGAAAGAACAGGAATAATTTCATAAGGAAGTTACCATAAGTCTTTTTAGAGAGAAGTTTTACTTTAGATTTGGAGCATAGTCTGAAACAGGGGAGATGGAACGGTGGGCCCAGCAAACACAATTAGAAGTTCATTTTTATTTTTTAGCTGTCATTGACCACTGCTTTATTTAGTCCTTTTTTTTTTTTTTAAAGATTTTATTTATTTAGTTGACAGAGATCACGAGTAGGCAGAGAGGCAGGCAGAGAGAGAGGAGGAAGCAGGTTCCCTGCCGAGCAGAGAGCCCGATGTGGGACTCGATCCCAGGACCCTGGGATCATGACCTGAGCTGAGGGTAGAGGCTTTAACCCACTGAGCCACCCAGGCGCCCTATTTAATCCTTTTTAAGAAGGACTGATTTATTCATTTGGCACCGTGATTCCGGTGTCCTTGCCAGTGAACTATAACAAGTCTTGTTTTCTACTTATTTTCAACAGAAATTTAACAGGTATGGTTGGACCTGTTGGAGTGTGAAGAAAAGCAGTATTTAAATCTAAATTTCTGTGTTAGCTACCTAATCTTTATCTCTCTATATATCCATATGCATTAGTATGTATGCTTTTAATGGCACCCATGTAAAATATTGGTTTTATGTTAAAGAAGAAAGAATGACTTTCAAAACAGTCTACATTTTTCACTTTTTTACATGATTTACTTACAGTGCAACTGTACCTGTGGTTTAACGTATGGTTTATAATTGAGTTTTACTGTTTAAACCACTGTTGCATGTAGTGTATTTTTCTCTTTAGTTTTTCTTCTGGAGATATTTTTATTTGTTAAGGGACGAATGCAAAAAAAAAAAAATTCAACTTTATCCTTCATGTAGAGGTGCTTGGGATGTGTTTATTGACCCTATGACCGGGAATTTCAACACGTTTAAAACACTGAATATATTTGTATGCCATCTTTATTAGATATGCCTGTCCACAGTTAAAACAAACCGTGCACTACATTAGAGCATACCACTCCAATTTACAAATGGTATCTATAAATTTCCCAGAAACATCTTGATATATTTGAAATTTGTTAGATTTCCAAAACCTACCCACTTCCAAGGTGTACACCACATGTATATGTTGGAGCTCATCTGCGCTGTGATGATAGGGAAGCTAGTCACTGGAATCAGTGAAATTCTCACCCATTTAGGCGATTGATTGATACTGTCATTGGAAACTAGAAGACCTTCAGGTAACTTCTTGATTCAGGTGAAAACAATATGTAAGTTACAAGGAGAATATTCCATTTTGTTCACAGTGATCCATGTGGGGTATGAGACATAACTAAGGAACCAGAATTATGCTTCTATTAGATGAAATCTTTTTAATCCACTTCAATTTCCCAAATTATTCCACAGGAGCTGTAATTGTCTTATGATTTCCCCTGAATGGCGGTTAGCAAAGGTACATCCCCCTTTCCTTTAGCCATAGCACAAACATACTCATTTAATTCAACTTATATTTATATTGTTTTATACAGTAAATTTTTGAAATTCTTGAGAGTGGTTGGTTATTGTGATAATGTTGCATTCTTAGCAGTTATGGCGCTGGGCTGAATTTAGTACGTTGACAAAATGGGGACAAGCAGACAAACAAGTCTCCCTTGCTCTTTTATCTTTGTGTGTTATGTATGACTAACTCTTTATAGAAAGCTTGGAGAGTGCACAGTAGCTTTTAATGAATGCAAGGTTAGTTTCACTAAATATTTTTGTTTTTCTTTTCTTTCTTCTTCTTCTTCTTCTTTTTTTTTTTTTTTTTTTTGCTATGAAGTAGTCCCTTATAATTGCATGCATATGAATGGGCAACTGTGTTGACCTTTAAAGGTCATGCAAAAATTTTAAAGCTTTCAATTTACAGAGTTAATTGCCTATGGCCTCCTGTTGCTGCATATGGAGCTTTCTGCTGAGTTTAATAATACAGCATAACACTTTGGTTTTCTGTGGTGGATTATGCAGCTTCTATAAGAAAATTCTGAAAGTATTGGTAGTAAGCACTATGACAGAAGATTTTTGGAAAAGCATATTTGTGCCTTACAATTAAAGTTTTCAAGTCTGAGTGGCCTGGGCCACAAGGAGACAGATTCTTTCTGGTACCAAAAAAACCTGATCCTTCAGACTTATTAACTATATGTACGAAACTATGCCATGGTTTTATTTGATTTTTGGGTCCGTTTATCTCATTCACATCCTTCTTAGAGATTCCACTGAGAATTGTATTTAAATATTGGAAGACCTCAATATGCTTGCTCTCCGATGAAAAAGACTAGGTGAGGAAAATCAGGCTGGATTATTTGTCCCAGTCTTTTCCCTATCTTCATAGTCTTTGTCCTTATGGAGTAAGCAAAAGCAGGCAACTGGAAAAGGGGTATGCGGTCATAGGAAACTTAGTAACAAAAGTTCAACCTAGTGATAAAACACAGAGACTTTTGTTAGAATATATTCTCCCAGAGGGCAGTCCTTCTGTAGCTCTGAAATTTGGTCTACTGGAAGAATGGAGCTTTATATACTGATGGAGTGAATTTGTGATAAATTCTTGATAAATCAAGAATTCAGACACGGCCAATTCAGACCATAGGAGGAAAACAACCTGTACACTTACATTTCTTATTTGCATTAGTTTATGGGCAGTTCCAAATGTATTTGAGGTGGAAGAAACGGGTAAATGTGACCATTTCCTTCTTGGTTTAGTTCTACCTTGTTATAGGGGAGTAGCACACTCACATTTGTTTGTGCTGGCAAGTGCAGCAAATTCCTCCTTAGATTGGCCATCAGACATGAGTAGGAGTGACCTGGTCCTGCTTTGATTTGTGTTTTCTACAGAAAGTCGAGTTGAATGAGTGAAACTGCTCTAACTTTAGTTCTTTTATGGTATATCATGAGAATGGAGGTGGATGATCCACCTTTCAGTCAGGCAATCCAAAGGCCAACAGGAGAATGCAAGGGCATTGCAATCTTGTACTTCATAAAATGGGCCCCATTTGGGGCAGCTTTAAGTTCAAGGAAAAATTCTAACGATTTTTTTTTTTTTTTAGCTTTAGTTCTTGAAATGTTCTATCACAGTAGTTTCCTGCTAAGATACATGTATTTAGCTTTATTGAAAACTCCTTTTAGATTGATTGTTGGTATGTTTATAAATATACCAGAATTGGGTCAAAATTTAGATTTTGCTATTTGAAGATACCTTTGCTCATCGTATCATTTGTTGAGTGGTTAAAATTCATTGGTTTGCGTTTTGGTTAGTGGATACGTTTTGAAAATGACTATTATAAAACCAATGTAGGGCAGTGATGAGAGCTCTGGAGATGCTTCTGTAGCTCTACAAAATAGTTAATAATAAATGACCTGTAGCCACAAGAACATCACTTCGTTTCTCTGTGACTCAGTTTCTCGGCAATGTATTTTTTCAGTCAAGTTTGCAAGACAATTAAAAATGTAATTCCCATCCCACATGTTCAGAATTATCAAGCATCAAGGTGTGGGAGATATAATAGTACCGCAGGACATACCTTTTAGTTAGGAAGTCAGACATCTAGCACATGGTTCCTGGAACACTGGTAAGTGTTCCATAAATGCTTTTCAGTAAATGGTCTGTGACAGCTGTTCAGGTTTATCAGATTGGGATGATGGGGTGCATTCATCTTGGGTCATAATCCCAGGGTCTTGGTGAGGGCTACCCACCCCCATCGGGCTCCCTGGTCAGCGAGGAGCCTGCTTCTCCCTCTCCCTCTGCCCTTCCCCCTGCATGTGCACGCTCTCGCTCTCTCTCTCTCTCTGCCAAATAAATAAATAAAATTTTAAAAAAGAAATTGGGATGATGATGATTATGGTAATGACCAAAGACTCTAGATGTGGGTACATAGAATTGAATCAGATGAAATCTCATAATACAGTGTAGCCATTTTGCCTAGTTTACATGATGCTGTTTTGCTGCAAAGCAAGTTGTGATAGGCCATGAGTCTTAGGCTTGTTAGGATTACAGGTCTTCTCTCTGCTGCCAGTTTTCACAGTCACGGAAATAATTTTTTTTTAATGAACCCAAATAAATCTAGGCTAGCAAATGAATAATCTTTGTATACTTGTTGATGGTTTTTGTTTTGTTTTTTTAAAGATTTTATTTATTTATTTGACAGAGATCGCAAGTAGGCGGAGTGGCAGGCAGAGAGAGAGAAGGAAGCAGGCTCCCCGCTGAGCAGAGAGCCCAATGCTGGGCTTGATCCCAGGACCCTGAGATCATGACCTGAGCCGATGGCAGAGGCTTAACCCACTGAGCCACCCAGGTGCCCCTGTTGGTAGTTTTTTTTTTTTTTTAAAAGATTTTATTTATTTATTTGTCAGAGAGGGGACTTGATCTCAGGATGCTGGGATCATGTCCAGAGCTGAAGGCTGACACTTAACTGACTGAGCCACCCTGATGTCCCTACTTTTTGGTAATTAAAGACATGCATTCAAAATCTGTGTATGAATTTTTGAGAATTTATAATTCTGGGAAAGTTCCTTTATTCAGTAAGTATTGAGCATGCTCTAGGTGCTTGGCGGGTATGTTGGCAAAGAAAAAAGACAAAGGTACTTGCCCTCATAGAATTTACCATTACAGTATATTCAGGTTTTGAAATGAATCTGGAGGAATGATTCAACAATGTATTTTACTGTGTTTGCTCTTGCTATTAATTCTTATTTATAACTGTGAAATAACCATTCTGAAAAGAAATAGTTAAAATAGTTAAAATGTTAGAATCAGAATGAATTGTGTAGAAAAATATGTATTTTTTTAAGGGGCATTTATTTAAGGTGAGGTACTAAGTAATTTGATGCATTCATTACATCCAGCTCACAAGGTCTATGGTCAAACTGAGGATGGTATAAACTATAGCTCCTTTTCCTGAATGACAAATGACAGAATAAATGCAGATAGATTGAATGACTTGAGATCGATAAAGGGTCGAAATTCAAAAACTTAGAGGGGTCAGGCTGGGAATGTGAATGAGTGAAGCAGACCAAATGGAAGATAACAAATGACAGTGGACACTCAGCCTCAGCTACAGTGTTGGGGAGACTGTAGGGAGTGGTGGAGATTGTGGTCAGCATCTCAGTGGGACAGCTGAGGCTTGGCTTCATTTGTTGCCATGCTGGAATGTGGGTCTGGTGTTGCCAGATTTTCTGATTTGTAGAAGAGAATTAGATATACAGATATTTTTTAAATGTGAAAGTTCCAGATTTATAAATGAATGAATTCAAATTTGAAATACTGTGTGGGCTAATAGGCATATCTGTAGGTCATATGCAGGAGAAGGGGCATGAAGGTGCCGCTGCTGACGGATGTGTGAGGACAGCTAGTTAAGGAGATGATTGTGTGCTGGCCCTACTGTCATTTCTACCCATAATCCTCTAACTCCACCTGCTTTTGGAGCCAGGGTCTTCCCAGTTAAGGGCTCAGCGGGAGGAACTGAATGATAATGAAGGGTGGTTCATTCTCACCCCTGCATTTAGTTTGCTTGCTCACCTTGAAGTTGGTAGTGTCTTGAAGGGCTTAAGGGATGTGCACAAGTTTAAATTGATGCCAAATATTTGGAACAGGCTCTATAATTCTGTAATGCCTTATTTTAGGTCAGTGCTTGTTAAACTTGTATTGCACACAAATCATCTGGGAGAAATTTGCTAAAATGCAGGTTCTGGGGTGGGGGCTGAGATTCTGCCTTTCTAACAAGCTCCTAGGTGAAGCTGTTGGTATTGGCCCATGGACTACAGTTAGCATTGCAAGGTTTTAGAGAGCTCTTCACCACTGAATTTTATTCCATGCATGTAGCCAGGTGGGAGGCCTCCCACTCTTATTCTCTGACAGGTTTCTCCCTGTAGTGAGCAGCCTAAACCTGGCCACTGACTCAAAACACTTGCCTCAAAGGTTTTCTAATCTGAGCTTGGAATTTATAAGCGTTTGCTTTATTTACTAGCCTTCTATTTAGAGACTATATTTTACCCCAAAGAATAAATCAGAAATTGTCTGTTTTTCACATACTAAGGCAAGTTTGGCTTACTTCCTATAGTTTAAAGAAGGAAGTGTATTTCTCAACTGTAGCATTGTATTATACATGGATGTATTCTAGCGTACAAGGTCAATTTTAGCCCTCCAAATCATTTCTGGAATTTCAACAGCAATTACTTCCTCTTAGGGCTTAAATGTCAAAATTTTGGCCACAATGTCTAGATATTTGTTTTATTTGAGTAGTTTTTATGAATAGGTGAGAAGATGGACTTAAAAGTGATGGTTTTGTGTATTGATAGAATGTACCACTTTTTTTTTTTAAAAGAGTTTATTTATTTATTTGACAGACAGAGATCACAAGTAGGCAGAGAGGCAGGCAGAGAGAGAGGAAGGGAAGCAGGCTCCCCGCCGAGCAGAGAGCCCAATTCGGGGCTCGATCTCAGGACCCCGAGATCATGACCTGAGCTGAAGGCAGAGGCTTTAACCCGCTGAGACACCCAGGCGCCCCCGGAGCATACCACTTTTAAGTGAATCTCTTTTTTGTTTTTGCTCTGCTGATCCTATATACTTTCCAGAAGTGGTCTCTACGATTGAAGACATAGTAACTTATTATTTAGGGACTTTGACTTTAGATATATTCTTTTTTCCCTAAACTGATATTACTAATGCCAGAGGTGTCCTAGCTCATTCTACCAGCTATTCTACTGAGGTCTGACCTGGACATGTCACAAGTTCAGTTCACTGGGCAGAATATTTGGTTGTCAGTTTTTTTCCCCCCTTCAAGATTTATTTATTTATTTATTTATTTAGAGAATACATGAGTCGGGGGAGGGGCAGAGGATGAGAAATCCTCAAGCTTACTTGCTGTTGACCGGGGAGTCTGATGTGAGGACCCTGAGATAACAACATGGGTGGAAATCAAGAGTTGGCCACTTAACCCACAAAGCCACCTTTGTTGTCAGTTATAGCAATGCCCTGGAAATTCTTAAATTTTCTTAAGCTGATATATTAATTATAAACTGAGATTAAATTTAGATATGTGAGTCTGAGGGAAAGAAGCAATTCATTTTCTTGCAAGTTGTATGATAAATATAGTTTGCAGTAGTAATGCTATTATTTCATACTCAATTTCTCTTATGTGCTTAGAAGTTTCTATCGTATAGAATACCTTTGCTTATAATGGAGTCATGATATGAATTTTACTGAGTCCCTTAGACTATAAGCTCTGTGAGGCAGAACCATGTGTGTCATGTTTCTGTTGATTCCCAGCACTTAGCATAATCTCTAGTACATAATAGGTACTTAATTAACATTCAATGGGAAGATGATTAATAGTTCATATTGATAGAATGTCTTTTTGTATGTTTCTTCAGTGTGCGAGGAAATACTCTGTGAAGAATTGTCATTTATTCTAATTGAGCGTGTGTGTGAAAAAGAGATTGGCCATTTATTTTGACCTACGCTTTCTATCTCTAACCTGAAAGATACTTAGTACTAAAAAAATACCTGCATTTTAGGCAAATCATAAAGGATAAAAACATGTTGACAGATATTTCCATTCTTTCCACAATTTATTGTAACCTGGAGGTTTAGAGGCTACGTATGCTTTTGATTCCGTTGTTGTATAAATTAAAAAATATTTGTCAATGTCAAATTCAAGTGTTAATCACATATGGAGTATATTTTGATTGCGCTTGTCAGTGACTTGACTCATCATTCATTAGGGAATTTAAAGCCGTTTATTCTTATCTACATAATTACCATTTTCATAATTTATCTTGAACCAGATTTGCTTTTATCACCTTCAGGAACTCTATTGACTGTGATACCATTGTTCTTGGCTTCAGTGATATTGAAAACTATTAGTATTCTAATTTTAAATACAATTTAGTATGAATAGTATACATTCAAGGATTTATTGATTTTTTCACTTTAATCCTTCTGTGTTAAGTAAAACTTTCAAATGCTTGCTGCCATGGAAGGTTTCACAAAATTAAAGAGCTTTCACTATATTTAATTATTAAGGAAACCTATGTAGATTACAAAACCAAAAAAGCCAACTTGTTAGATTATTAAAAACTTTAATTTGAATTTTTTACATTGTCTCTATTTTAAAAGATTGCACTAAATTTTATATATCAGTATATACATACATACACACACAAACTATATACTTAAAAAGTTTCTCAGAGCCCTTGAATATGATGTCTTTACTCTTTGAAGTGTTTTTAGAACTCTTCAACGAGTCAAAAGACAGGCTTTAAATCAAATGGATCTGGTTTTTCCCTGTATTGTCCCCAAACATTCATGCTTGTGTAATAGTGGACAACCTTTAGGTTAATGGAGTGAGGGTTCCTGTGGAACTTACTGAAAAAGAGATCTATCCCTTATCCCTGCCTCAATCCCAAATATGAGATTAACGAAAAACTTAGGTCTGGTGTAGCGCTGAAAGATTTTCAAAATCAATAAGTAGAATTAAAATCAAGGTTGTTGGTGAACTTTACCTTGGAGCAAAGTCCATGTTAACAGTCGACCCTTGCACCTTGAGGGTTTGAACTGTGTGGGTCCACTTACATGTGTGAGGTTTTTTTTTTTGTTTTTTTTTTTTTTCCTGTTTTTGATAAATAGAGTGCTATAAGTGCTTTTCCTTGTGATTTTCTTAACATTTTTTTCTCTAGCTTACTTAATTTTAGGAATACTGTATGTAATACATATAACATAGGAAATATATGCTAGTTGACTGTTGATGTTACAGGTAAGACTTTTGGTCAATAGCAGTTAAATTTTGGGGGGAGTCAAAAGTTATATACAGATTTTCAGCTGTGCTGGGGGTTGGCGCCCCTAACTCCCATGTTGTTCAAGGCTAGTGGTACTTCTAGGAAGAGTGGGTGAGCTATGGTTTTCCTTGCCTTGTACTTTTCCTTACACACAACTTTGAGGTGGACTTAGGAGCTCATGGTTAATGTTTCACTTTATATTGTGACATCTGCCTCCAGTTCACTAGGTAGATAGTATGGCAGAGTGGAGTGAAATGAAAGATGCAGATTGAATAACTGGCAGTCAGAGATAGAGAAGGTGGCAGGGTTAACATTTTGTGGGACATAAAGGGCAAGAGGAATTAGGTAAGGAGCCAGATGCAGTGAAAGGGTCAGAAGGGAAGTTTATTCTAGTTAGACTTTTTATACAAATAAAAGGAAATCCTTAACCTTGGACAGAGGTTAGAAGTTAGACAAAGAATGAATAAATCCATCATAATTCTTGGGTAACAAAGAGGTAAAATGGCAATGAACTGAAGTAAGACTGTAGGGGAGAGAAAAATGCATTGTGCCAAACCAGATTTTCTCTTCAGTCTTGCAAAGACTCTATCAGGAATATGAAATTTCTGTTGAGGCTTTTTACCATATTAAAAGTCTGAAAGAATGGGTCTAGTTCTGGCTCTGCCACCAGATAGTTGTTAATTCTAAAAAAATGTTGTTGGATATTTTTGTCATCGGTTTTCTTATTGGTAAATGAGATGGTTAGGTTTAAGGATTGCTTAAGTCCCTCCAAGCTCGGTAGATCAATGATGACCATAGGTCATCCTTCTAAACTTCAATTCTGTCACAAGAATATGTCTTGGATGCTGTCCTGTCTGCTGCTTTGCTACACTGGAATTCTTGAAGTCAAGGACTGTGTCTTGCTCTTCACTTTGTACTACCCAAGTCTAACCTAGGACATACTCAGGCATTGAATAAGTGTTTTATTAATTGATACTTAATTTTTATTATAAAATTCTAAATTATTTTCATCTTTCTTTTCTATAATAAACGATAAAGTTCCAGAGGCATAAATGATTATATTTGCATATTCATGTTGTATTGCTTACAAAACTCTTTCATGCACGTGCTTTCATTTGATTTTATAAAATGGCTGTGAGTTAGGAATGAGTGCTCTATCCTCAGTCGTAGGTGAGAAAACTGATAATGGTAAAAATCATATATCTAGTGGGTGCCAAGAGTCTGGTTTGGATTCAAGGCTTAGCTGTTGGGAGACAGTTTTCCTTGGGTGTCTCAAGACACTGACTGCCCATAGTACACTTTTAAGGATGGTTAAAAAGTGAATAGCCTTGAAAGATAATGTCTCCTTCTGAATCACCAGGCATATTTGCTCACTGTCCAGCGTAATAAAAATGATATTTCCCTCCAGAAAAGGGCAGATCTCCGTGTAGTCCATTATAAAATATTTGGGTTCCTTAAGTTCATGCTTCCACAAATCAGTGCACATGCAATATCCACATGGGCTCTTTGCATCCCATCTGTGGAACTTGGGGGTGAAGGGAGCCAATTTAAATGTGATGTTCATGCTGCTTACTGTGCAGTGAGAAATTGTCTTCTGTCTCTGCACCAGGAGTCTTAGGTCTTTTGCCAGCATCCATAAAATATGGTGGGCTACCTTGTAAGCTTGCAAGTAGGGTAAAAATCTCAGACGCTTCACAGTTCTCAGTAGTATATCTTCCTATCACATCAGAAGAAATCTTCTTTGCCTAGTTTATGTCTACTTTCATAACTATCCTAAGTAAAACTGTAACAGCATTGAGTGACCTGTTCTACTACTGCTGGGCTTTTAGTGTGTCTTCGCAGGGGTCTCTCTTGAGGTCCATCCTCCTTTGGTATTTAGATTCTTTGGTGACAGTATGGAGGTTAGTCTCCATAGAGGGTGGGAGGATAGGAAGCCAGGGAAACCAACTAGAGAGCTAGTTCAGTGAGGGTGGTGAGAACTGGCAAATGTTTGAAGAAGAGAGTTGGAAGAAAGGAGGAAAAGTAGGTTCAATTTAGAGGTGGAAGATGGCATCAACTGGTTTTGGAGACTGATTGTGTGGGACAGGGAGGGAAGAGAGTTAAGAATAGGTCCTACTTAGGTGACTTATGCCGTTTATATAGTGAGATCCCAAATCCTACTGTGGTCTATCTAGATGAAGGTGATTGGCTTAGTTTTAAGCATTTTGAGTTTGAGGGATACCCAAAAGAAGATCTCAGTAAGTACTGATAAATTTGGGTCTGGTGTTCAGGACAGAATTATGGTTAGAGGTAGAGGATTGGGAGGCGCCAGCATACATGTGGCTGTTGAAACCTTCTAACCAAATGAGATCTCCAGGAAGAGTGTTTAAAAATCACCAACAAGAGAGCCCTAGAGGACCCTATAGGTATAGAAGAATCTCAGCTCTCCTTAATGTCTGCAGGAGAAGTCACCCTTCTATTCTCTTTCTGGGTTTTGCCCAGCTTGCAGCAACTGGGCCTCATAAACCATGGAGTCCACATTTCCTGCAGTGACTGCTGCCTAGGGAAGAAGAGAGAGCAATGGAGGAGAATGGGGAGCGTGCCCAGAGTTGCTTATTTGCATTTTGCCTCTGCCCTTGAATATCGTCGTGTACCAAGGTAGGGTACAAGAACACTGTGAGGGGACGGAGACTTCTCTCCTGTGGTCTTTACTCTGTGGAGATCTATAGATATTTTTAATACTTAAAACCTGAGCATTTACAATGTGCCAGCCACTATACTAAACACTACATGAATTATCTCCTTTAATTCACACAGAAAGTCCAGAGGAAAAGAGATGCTTTTATCCCTGTTTTATAAATAAGTGGCTTGTCCATGGCCATACAGCTTGGAAGAAGCAGAGATGAGTCCTGAGTGGCACACCCTGTCTTCAGAGCTGAGTTTTTAACTGTATATTATGCATCTCAATCATACTTGTTGGAAGATGAGACTCATTCTGCTTAACACAGTGCTGGTTGGGAAATTGTCTTGGTTCAAGTTATTTATATCTAGACACTCTAAGTAGATCTTATTCTTTTAAGTTTAGAACTGTATCATTAAAATTACATTAATACCCATAACATTCTTTGAATAGGTTTCAAATTTCCCATAACTGGCTTTCTATGATTCTCTAATTTCATTTGATGAAAAACTTGAAGTAATGAGATACAATACTAACATTCAAGAAAATTTGAAAAATTCATTTATATACTCAAATATTTATTCCTTTGAATTGAAAAAAAAATCTCAAACTCTAACTTTTAAACAAATGTGGGGTAAAGTGTGTCTTTTTCTGGAATTTAAATTCAGACTGAAATGCCCTAATTCATCTCTCTTAGAAAAATCTCTCTTGGGCTCTTTGCTGTGTAAGAAACAGGTTACTTGGGGGTAGGGTAGGACTAGCCAATGCAGAGGCCCTGGGTGCACGACTCAGTTGCATCTGTAGAACATCAATATAAGGCTAATTAGATGCTAAACGCTTGGTGAGTATTGAACAATGCAATCTTCTAATTTTCGGATTAATGACAAAGCCTCATGAAAACATTAATTATATTGGAAGAATTCAGACAATCCCTTTTTGAGTAAAACAAAATACATCTGTAAATGGACTTTTTCCCCTGATGATATGATAATACAGGCAGTAGACAATCTATGGTAATATGAATAATAGGTTCCTATTCTTGAAGATTATGGGTGTTTTTAATATGTTGACAATATCAGAGGAGGAGTACTGTATTACAGCTATTTTTTATTTTCTTTTGACTCTGTCTTTAAAGGAAAAGAATGGGAACATACTCCTTTCTTTCTAAAGGAGAGGTATTATCCAATACTAGTGTGTGTTTGTGTGTGTGTGTATGTATAAAATGTATATTTTTTAGAGTATGTATATATTATATGCATTCTGAAGCAACAACTATAATTAATACCAAAAAAGTAAATCAAGTATACAAAGAGCATATAATATCTTTATAGATGGTATTCTATATTATAAGTAGCAAAAAACCTTTCTAGCTGGGGCTAAGAGAAAAGCCCCTTGGAAAGGTAAGATTTAATATCATAACAAACAACAGTATAATTCCACTTGACGAGCTACTTTGTCGAAGATGACAGGGCAGTTTTATTTCAAATGACTGGGGATATGGCAAAGTGAAAATGTGGTATAAAAGGAGCTTACTGTAGATACACAATAACTTTAGGAAAGAAAAATGTGAAGTTTGAAGGAATGGTATGATCAGAGCAATGAATAGGCATTTCAAATATTTTTCTTCACAAGTTTTACTATAACATTTACAAGTGATTCTACTCCCCCTCCGCTATAATCTTAAAGTTTTGAACAAGGAAAAAACCTTGCAGTATATGTAATCCAACCTTGGAGTGTTATAAATGAGACACTAAGGTCCAAGAAGGGAGCCAGATGTGCTGAAGGACACAGAAATAGTAGCAGATCAGATCTGAGACTTTTCTGGTTTCCTGATTTCCCAGTGGGATGTTTTCACTAAAACACCAATTTTTGTAAGCTTTTCATATGATCAGCATTCTGGAAGGGAGTTGGAGAGGGACCTAGTCTATCTTGCTTTCTTATACCAATTTAGAAAGTTATACGAACATTAATCCAATTAAGGGGAAAGAAAACAGAGAAAGGAATGCTGAATTTCATTCAGTACTTTTAGAGTTTAAAATCTTGTTTGTCAGTGTACTCATTCTTTTAATCATTGTTTGTAGAGCACTTACTATGTGTCAGGCACTGTACTATGTGCTGCAGATACTTAGTACATAAAGCAGAGAGTATCCTTGGAGTTTATAATCTAGTGGGAGAGAGAGCCAATAAACAAATATGTATTTATGTATAGACACGTGCTTGCAAATTAGGGTAGGTGCTGTATCAGAAAAGTTATCTTCAAATATATAGGAAACAGTGTCATATCAGTGGACAGGCAGATGAGAAAGAATCTGATTCAAAATGAGAAAATGGTAGTATTTAGAGCTGTCTAAAGATTAAGAGTTTTAGAAAGTGGTAAATTTCTAACACTGGGACTGTTCATGAAAGTACAAGGGGACAGTTCCTAGAAAGCATTATTTTGGAGGCACTCAAACATTAAATGGACACTATATTGTTATCTTTGAACATTTTTATGAGTAAATTAAATTCTTTATCCCGTGGATTTTATTTAGGCTTCATTTTATTTGTTCTCCTTGACATTTGCTCTAGTTGACCACTCCCTTCTTTTTCTGCTCAACTCTCCTCCCCTATAGGCTTGTTAACAGTATTTGTGGTTCTCTTCCTACCTCTATAACCCTTTCTTTAGAACCTCTTATGCTGGCTTTTCTTGTTTAGCTTTTCTATGGAGTATTGATGTTCCCCAGGTCTCTGTCCATGGCATGTCTCTCTTATCACCATATTCTTATTTCCTTGTCGATCTCCTTTACCCTCATCACTTAATTACTGCCTTTGTGTTGACGATTTCCAAATGTGGGTCCTGGCAAGAGTGCTTTGGTCTGACTCTCCAACTGTCTGCTTGGCCTTTCAAGCTGGATCTTTCAGAGGAATCTCAAACTCCACGCATCTTAGATTGAGCTCATTTTCTACTTCCTCAAAGCTCTTCTCCCTCTGTTTTTCTTTGTCACTGACTAATCCTTCCTGCTGTCCAAAGACTGAAAGTTTTTTCAGAAAGTGGTGAATTTCCAGCCCTGGAGATTGTCGTGGGTGCTCATTATCCACCAGGTTATCTAGATCGGAAACTCAGACCCCAGGTTTATAAGACACTGATCCGGCACACAACCCATGACATGGGGTAGATAGACAATAGTTGTCAAATAAATGAGTGGAAGAAATTTATATTTGATAATGATGCCCCTGTTTTACCGCTCTCGAGATATTGAAACTTTTGATAAGAAAGATTGTGGAATAACCTTTCCACATGCATTCAGTTTAGAATGTCTTAAAAGGAGAATGATGAGGAGAGCCTTCAAGGTCTTTTACAGTTGGGAAATTTACCCTTTTTTTTTCTTTTAAACCCCCATGTACATAGTGAGGACACGAGACTAATGTTTATTGAGTACTCTACATGAGCCATACTCTGAATTAAGAATCTGGGTGTATGTGTGTGTGTGTGCATTGATGACTTGGAATGACCCAAAGGATTAGTATCCGTATCCTCATCTTCATTTTACAGCGAAATAGTTAAGAGTCAAAGAGGTTAGATACCCTGCTGAAGGCCAGTAGGCTTAGTTGGTGATTGAACTTGAGTTTGAACCCAGGTTATTGGATTTTAAAGGCAAAGACTTGCTCTAGTTTACATTTATTTTGTTTGTTTTTAACTCACCAAGGTCACTGACATTTTAATTCTTTATGGTGGAAATAATTTGCATGTTTTTCTAGCTTTGAGTATGCAACTACTAGGTATTAAAGGACCTACTTTATATTTATACTGAGCATAAGTACAGTACAAAGAGGCAGAAGTCAGTTCTTGCCTTGAAGGAACTTTTCACGTAGCTGCCTACAGTGTCACTGAGCAAGCTGTCTGGTCCACCATGAAGGTTGTGAAAATGTGTTTTAAACCACTCTGGAAAAAAAACAAAAAACAAAAAAACCCCACTCTGGATCCAAGATTAATAAATGCCCATAGCACTTCTTTTTTCCTGGTGGATCCTTGTAGTTACCTGATCTTGGAAATTCTTGTTGGTGTATTGATGAATATATCATTCAAGAAATGTCAAGAGAGTCTTTTATCTGGATGGAGTTATTGGACCTCTCTTTTGGGCATTTATACAATTTTGATTTACAGCTATCCATGCATCCACCTTATTTTAATGAAATCATTTGTTTGCCTTAGCCACTAGACCATGAGATTATTGAGGGAAGGGATTGTTCTTTGCCTGTTTCTTGGCATGTCATTGTCCCTTAGTAAATATCTGTTGGAGGATGAAGGAAGAAAGAAGGGAGGAAGGAAAGCAACCTTGTTTTCTATCTTCTGGGCCTATAATTTTGCCAAGTAAGAATATTAAATTTGTCTGAAGTGTCTTCTTTTCTAAGAGAATGGTTTTGCTGCATGATCAATACTGTTTTCTTTTTGATAAAGAGATTTTTGTGATGATTTGCTTCAGTAAGTTTCCAGTTACATTTTAAAAAAATATATGTACATGTAAGAGAGACAATACAATTACATTCTGGTCATCTTCCTAATCCTCCATGAATTTTTAAAAAATGATAGATGTGGGCCTGTGGCCAATTTCTTAGTATTAAAATAGATTTATATATTTATTCTTGAGTTCAGTATTATCAGTATATAATGCATCAAAAGGAAAGAAAAGAGTCCTACAAAGTATCTTGTGAAATTTTTACTTTTTTGGGGGGTGTTTTTTCTTGACAGTTTATTGCTAAGGGAATATCATGGAGCAGGAGTTGTTTGTTGCTACTCCAACTTTGTCCTAGTTACAGCTGTAGTTTTCTTTCAATACCATCAAAGTACAGGGCCTATGTTTCAGAATTTGGAATTGTTCTCTAATGTGAAACTTTAGCAGAGTGGAGCTAAAAACTTATGCCTAGGGGATTTGCTTACTTATGCTCTCTATTTTTTTTCTCTTAAATACTATAGACCATCTGTGTAAATCAGCCAACAGAAGAAAGAGGAATGATTAATAGTAAAATAACTGATTAATACTAAAACAATAATTACTATAATACAATGTGTAGTTAGACTCTGTGACACCTTAAATGTGGGTGGGTCAGAGCAAAGTGAATAACACAATGTTTCTAGATTGCAAACTACTTACTGGTTCTAAAATATGGGTCAATTAAGAAATGTTATAGTAGCCAAAGTATAAAACGAAAAATAACATTTTAACTGCGGGTTTAAAATGTTCTTGGGTAGAGACATAATAATAGGCCAGTAGCCAAGGTAGTCTGCTTTCTGATAAAACCCATTCTGCAGTTGGGGTTTATAGCTCTGGGTGTTCTCTATTTAGTAAATCCTGTAGAGAAGTAATAAATACATAACTCTGCTAGAGCAAATGTAGAAATGGAAGAACATAAAAGCAGGGTGATCTATCTCAGGAACCTGGCTGACTTGATGTACGTGTTGGACGAGTTTCAAAACTAGTATTTCTTTTATGTCTTGGCAAGATTTCAGAAGAAGGTGCATCTTGACACTAGCTGCATCACTGGGAAATTGCTTTCCTCAAAGATATTGTCTAAAGGACTTACCCAGTGTGATGCTAATCACTGAATATCAGAGTCATTGGACTTAAATATCTTAGACTTATGATGAGGGTAGCACTGGACTCTGGCCTAGAGTTTCCTTTGTTTGGCATTTAAAAAAGAGGTATTACTTATTTTAGGCTGCAAGGGTACCGTTAAGTCTTGCCCTAGGGTCCTGGAGACAATAGTTTTCTTTTCTGGCTTCCATAAATCACTGGAGCAACAAGACAAACAGGAAGACAGTTATGGTCCTTATAAAGAACTTGGAAAGCCATACACTGTGCACTCAGAACCTTAATTTATTTTTTAGATATGTCCTTCTATTGTGAGCTCATTTCTACTGTATACCACAGACTTACTTCTATTAAACTGATGCTATCAATTCTGAAAGGATTGTATTAACAGAAGCATTTATTTAAAAATGCCTATTGTGCTGTTTTCTTAGTCTAATTTATCACTCTTTTAGTTGGTTTCATTCTTAATTATAATCTATATACATTGTCATTAAGTGCATATTTAAACACAGAAAACTCTGCGGAGCTAGGTAATATAGGTAATATCAATTTACAAATGACTGTGTGCATGTGTCTTTGTATCAAACAGATCATAGGCTTGGGGTCAGACAAGTAAGACTAGAATTCTAGCTTTATTGCTTTCTAGCTATATGATATTGGCCAAATCATACAGCTTCCACAAAACCCTGTTTTGTTTCAATTATACCTCTACCCATTCCTCTACCTCCGGATTAGAAGGTCCAAGATGTCTATCACTTTTTTCTGAAAATACTTCCATATTTCTCTGAAAGATAATGACTTCAAAAATACCTATAAAAATTGATATATTTCGGGTGCTAAGTCCTTACCAGATACTATTTGCAAATATTTTCTTTTTGTCGGCTGCCTTTCCTTTTGTTGATGGTTTCCTTTGCTGTGCAGAAGCTTTTAATTTTGAGGTGATCCCACTTGTTTATTTTTGCTTTTGTCGTCTTTGTTTTTGTGTCAAATCTAAAAAAAAAAAAAAAAGATTGCCAAGATTGATGTCAAGTTGCCTACGGTTTGTTTTCTTCTGGTTTTATGGTTTCAGGTCTTATATTCAAGTCTTTAATACATTTGCAGATTCTTTTGGGCTATGGTATAAGTTAGACATCCAGTTTCATTAAGCATATGATTGTCCAGTTTTCCATGTATTATTTATTCATTCCTTTGCCATAAATTACTTGATTGTATATGCACGGGTTTGTTTCTGGACTCTGTTCTGTTCCATTGACCTATGTATCTGTTTTTATGTCAGTGCCATACTGTTTTGTTTATACAACTTTGTAGTATAGCTTGAAATTGGGAAGTATGATGTGTCAAGCTGTGTTATTCTTTCTGAAGATTGACTAGGCTATGTGGGATCTTTTGTGGCTTTATACAAATTTTACGATTATTCCATTTCTTTGACAAATACCATTAGAATTTTGATAGCGATTACATTGACTATAGATTGCTTTGGGTGGTATGGACATTTTAACAATATTAATTTTTTGAACTCATGAGCATTGAATAGTTCACTTATCTGTGTCATCTTGAAACTCTTTTATCAATGTCTTATATGAAATATATATTGTATGTATATTGTATGTAGATGCATACATAAAATGTATATAGATGTATATTCATATAAAATGTATATATAAGCATATATAGATATACACAAAAATACATATGTAAAGAACTCCTACAACTCAGTAGCAAAGAAACAAGCAATCTAATTACAAAGTGGACAGAGAAACCAAGTAGACATTTTCAAAAGGCATTTTTGAGATATGCAGACAAAAGGCAAACAGCAACATGAAAAGGTGCTCAACATCATTAATCACTGGAGAAATTCAAATCAGAACCACAATGAGATATCACCTTCTATTTGTTAGAATGGCTATCACCAAAGAGAGAGAACAAGTATTAGAGAGGACGTGGAGGAAAGGGAACGCTTGTGCACTGTTGGTGGGAATGTAATGTGGTGCAGCCACTATGGAAAACAGTATGGAGGAGTCTCAAAAAATTAAGAAAAGAACTACCATGTGATCCCGCAGTTCCATGTATCTGAAGAATTTGAAATCATTGCCTGGAAAAGATAACTGCACCCCTATGTTCACTGAAGCATTATTTATAATAGCCAAGACATGGAAACAATGTAAGTGTTCATCAGTGGATGAATTAAGAAAGAAAAGTGTAATACACACACACACATAAACACACACACACACACACACATAGTGTGATATACACACAATGTAATATTACTTAGCCATAAAAAGAAGGAATTCCTGCAATATTTGACAACATGGATGGAATTTGAGAGCATTATACCAAGTAAAATAAGTCAGAGAAAGACTATATGCTCACACTTACTTGCAGAATCTTAAAAAAAGCAAACTCATAGAAACAATAGATTGGTATTTGTCAGAGGTGGAGGGTGGACAGTGGGGAGAAATGGGTGAAGGTAGTTAAAAGGTACAAACTTCAACTTATAAATAAGTTCTAGGTTGTAATGTACAGCATGGTGGTTATAGTTAATAATTTTGGATATTTAAAAGTTAGTAAGAATATAGATCTTAAAAGTTCTTATCACAAGGAAATTTGCAAAGTGAGATGATAGGTATTAACTTTATTAATCATTTCACAATATATACATATGTTAAATAATTATGTTGTACAGCTGGAACTAATACAATGTTATGTGCCAAAAATTTGGCCATAATATCATGTAATAGCAATAATATACATACATATATAATATACACATATAAAAGTATACATATATAAAAATACACATATATATACACATACATATGTGTATATATACCCGTGTGTGTGTGTGTATAGAGAGAGGGGGAAAGAGATTGATATATGGTTTGTTTGAGTCAGGATCATATATTTACTGGTGCATATATTTACTGGCTGATATATCTCTTAAATATTTTAATTGGCACGTCCTCTTCCATTTTTTTCTTCTTCCTTGCAATTTATCAGTTGAAGAAATCAACTTATTCATTAGAATTTTCAGTAGAATTTATATAGTCTAGATTTTCCTGATGGAATTCTTGCTACATTTATAATCCCCCATGTGTTTCCTTTTTTTTTTTTTTTGGTAAATTGGTAATTCAAGCTAAAAGTGTGGTCATATTCAATCTAGACTTTTTGGGCAGCAGCACTTAATAGGTGCTGTTGTATACTTACCTACTTGCTTATTGCCACTGATGCTTATTGCCAAGATGTATTAATTCATGAGGGGTTACAAAATAGTTGAATGTTAATTTTATGATTCTTTTCTTTAAAAAAATTTGTTGTCTAGACTAATTCTATAAAGAGAAATTTCTCATCAATTGTTTGCTTACATAGAGGTACAGTGCAGGAAAAGCAGGCTAAAAGTGTGATTTTTAAAATTTACACATTTTCAAGTAATATTAGTTGCCTATTTAGCCTCTTTCATAGGTGAATAATGAGTTTTTAAAAAATGGAAAGTTATGAACTTGATTGTCCCTATGCTCAAATTGCCTTACCTTTGGTCAGTGAGAACCTTTCCAAGTTGTCTCCTCAGTATTTTTAGACAACCCTATTTTTAGTGTGACATGGTATCTCGGCCTTATCTTACACTTCGCCTGCTGCAAACCTGGAACAGACTCTTTTCCTGAGAAGCTCTGGTTCCTTTTTAGTAGGAAATGACGTTTTGAACTATCATCTGGGATCTAAGGGTACCCATTACCGTTGGATTGAATGCTGTTTCAAAGTTTTTTCCAGTATAAAATACTAGGAAATATGAACTCCCAGATAAATTTTATTATAAATTCATATGAATTATGAAAATCTAATTAAAATTTAGGACTATAGAATTTTTACTTAATTTCTTTGATTTTTATCTGTATTTTTATCTGTATTTATCTGATTTTTATCTGTATTTTTGTCTGATTTTTATCTGTATTTTTCCCTGTGCTGGAAATTCTGGTTACTAACGATGCCAATATAATTGTCCATTTGTTTTATTCCACAATGCACACAGAGCAGTCTAGGATCATAATACCAACACCACCACCAACAAATGATTACCAAAAGCACGTAATACTACTATCTCCCCTCGCTGTGGTTACACTATCACAGACTTGTGGTTTCACAGCACTTTTAGCTTATAGAGCTTGGTTTTAAAAATTTAATTATTACATAAAGTATTTATAACAACAAATGAGGCATATTCAGAGAAATTTAACTTCTTTCCCTGTCTCCTTCACACCTTTCCCTTGCTCCCCTTATAGGTAACTGTTTAAAAATTTTTGTTTCTCTTAAAAAAAAAAAGTAAATAAATATATTGTGCTTATATCCTCATCTCTTAGATACATGGTACTGTATGCAACACATTTTTTTTCTCTCCTGAATTTTTTTTTTTTTTTCAGTTAGTATTTCTGGAAATACTATTGTATTTCATTGTAGTATGTAGACATTCCTCAGAACTTTTTATACTTGCTTAGTACTTCATTTAGGGGATGTAATATAGTTTATGTAGTCAGTTGCTGTCGATGGACATTTGGGTTTGTCAGAGAAAAACAGTTAAAATGATTCAAGTAGGTATTAAAGACTTTATTCAGCTGCTGTGCATGGGGAAGCACCTGAAGGTCAGGAAATTCCCTGCACTGCATCAGAAAGGGGACTTTACAGGAATTTTATAGACCTTGACCTTGGGTCCTTGTGCTATGGTCCTGCGATATCGCCTCTACCTGGGGAGAAGCTTACTGTGGTTGGGACAGTTGTAGATTGCTTTCGTTCTTCAGGCCTCTTGTTTGGGGTCCTGGGTATAATCCCCTCCTGGCAATAATAGGAGTTCTTTAAGGAGCTCTTTTGCACTCCTGCAGTTTGTCAAGGTGGGGGGGGGGGTCACCTGGGGTAGGGGTGTTAACAAAGGGGAAATGGGAAAAAGGGGGGGGAGGAAGCAAAGGTTGAGTGAGGGAAACGGGTTTGTTTTAATCCTCTTATAAGTTGTTTCTGTTCCTTTGCTTTAATTAAATAGTGTTACAAAAATGGGCTTTTGTCTTTTTGCCAGTATTACTTTGGGATGTATTCCTAGAAGTGAAATTGCTGGATTATAGGCTAAAAGCACATGTAATTTTGCCAAATTTCCCTCCTAGGGTTTATACCATGTTGCATTAACACCAGCAACATATGAAGTGCCCATTAGCCTACTAAATTGCCAAAAGAATGTGTTGTCAAGTTTTGGGACTTATGCCAATCTGATAAGGTGAGAATGGTATTTTGGTTTAATTTACACTAGAGAAATTTTTTTTAAAAAGAAAGATGCATAAAAACAAGAAACAGAATGTGAAAAAATAAAAGAATTGTTATTGCAGAGGAGGTGTTTCTTTGTGGAGGGATTTAGTCAATACCCTTCCCAGGGGAGAATTCATGATACCAGTCCCTAAACACTCTGAGAAGTCAGAGTCTTGACAATTTTTGTTAACAATACGGAAGAAAGAAAAAGAGTGGCTATCGTAGGCTTAAGTAACTGCCAATTAAAAAAACAAAAAACAAACAAAAAAACAACAAAAAACAAAAACAACCCAGCTAGAAAATGTTAACTTCTGAGTCCTTGAGCAGTAATTTTGGACAGACTTCCTTAACCTTTTGTTAGAGAAAGATGAAATAGACTTCCTGCTTTTCTTGAGTACTGTTATCCTTGAGAATGTGTTTAGCCTGAATTATCTGTGGAAGACAATGATTATAAAACCTTTCTAGGAAGCGAAGGTCTTAGTTTCGGAAGTGTTAATCGTGAGTGATATCAACTCTAAAAAATATTAGGCTGTTTAATTTTTTAAACAAAAATTTAATATTTTGTTCTCAGAAGAGAAAAACAATCCTTGTATTTCTGGGTACTGAGTGCCTTTTGTCATTGCGTCAGTCTCAGAAACATTAAGTAAACATGCACACCTCACAGGTAGTGTTCATATTTTGCTGAGAAATTGAATGAACATAGTAGAGAACAGGGCTGGACAAGGCTGTGGAGAGTCTTAGTTAAGAGACCAAAGCATTTAGATCCTATCAGGTAGGCACAGTGGAGTGGTTGCACAGATTTGATCTGAGGAACAGTGTAATAGACTGTGACTCAGGAAAATTAATTGCCTTTGGGGAGTTTTTAAGATGGTGAGGACCAAAGGCAGGGCTGTCTGTTAAGACTCTTGGAGTAGTTCTGGTCTTGGTGATGAGGAACTAGACTAACGTTATGTTGGTGGGAAAGAAAAGGAAGGAGAAAAGAAAATCTGTAGTAGACTGTGTGATCGGTGACTTAGGAGGGGTGAAGAAACTCAGGATGTGTTCATGGTTTCAAGACTAGGGAATTATGGAACACTTAATAAACTTTGGAAGTTAAGATTTTGAGCTACTTTTGAAGGGAAGATGATTTTGATTTTGGACCTGGTGATTTTGACTTAATATTAGAATATCTAATGGCAATATCCAGTAGGAAATTGGAAATTTGGGGCTAGATTTCAAGAAAGATATTAGGACTGAAGATAAATATTTTCGACTTTTCTACACAGCAAGAGTATTTGGGAATGAATATGTGTGATGTCTGAAGGGCTCAACTTCGGAAATTCCCGTATATCAAGTATACAAGGAAGGAGGGAGCAAGTAAACAGAAGGAATAAGTAGAGAAAAAGGAGTTGGTTTGGAATGGTGTCCTTAGGCCAAAGGACAGTGTAGGTGATGGTGTTAAATGTAGCAGAGAGCTCCAAGGAAGCTGAGGACTGAGAGAAAAGAATGATACGTTGTACAGGAGAGAAACTGAGAAGACTTGCTACCTGAGGTTAAAAGTAAAGCTCAGTCCTTCTAAGGATATTTTATATGACAAAATAGTTCATTATAATTGAAAAAGTCATTTCCCTCAAGGTACTGGGGAAACAATATTAGACTTGTCAGGGGTCTGCATTCCAATTTTAGCTCTGCTACTGGCTAGCTTTGTAACCTTGGGCAAATCATTGAATTTCTCTGGGCCTCATCTGTGAAATGAGCCACTGCGGCTGGAGAAGGTGTGTGACTAGTACTATTACTGCCATTACTGTGTTACTAAATTACCAGCTGTTTATCGAGCCCTGTGCCAGGCCCTGTGCTGACTACTTTGTACCTATTCTTTCACTTATGTGCTATTTCATGAAAAATTTCATGATCTAATCTGAAATGTCTCAGAAGGGCTAACACTTTGAAATGATTCTGAATTAACCAAGATGATGTCTGAGAATTTTTCCATTTGATGGATTTTTCCAATTGATTAATTGCTAGTTGGATTTTTAAAAATAATAATTATCTTAAATCTTGAGTGACTCATGTGTGTATTAACATTTAAGACCTGAACCCTGGCTAGATTTACAACTTGTAAATTTTCATGGGAGGTAGCACTTGTATTTTTAGGCATTTCTTCCACTAAAGACAGACATATTCATTAAGAAAGTAAATGAAATATTTCTTTAAAAGGAACTCAGTGCCTCAATAAAGCTGGCTGGCTTTTGTCTGCAAGTTTTAGCACAATGTCTTGAATATAAAAATGTATCTTAAGTTCTCTAGGAACAAGATAGATGTTCTCAGGTGAGAGCGGAAGGGAGGGGATATGGGGGTGAGGAGGGAGGGAGAGAGGGAGGGATTGAAAAACTAAGTGAAACTTTGGCTGCCCTTCAAAAACCTCAAGTTTACCAAATTGCAGATCAATGAATTCAGTTCTTATTAAAACTTCCAAGGGAGAGCCCTCTACAGAAGGATCCATGATATAAGCACAGATGTTCTTTGAACCGAGCTTGTGAAAAACAAATCAAATACTAGATTTCTTGTTCCACTCTCTTTGATTGCCTGAAATAAGACGATTCATAACATTTTCATTTTCTCTGTTTTCCAAAAATAAATTAGATCTCAGCTCTGATTATATAAGCATCTGCTGAAATGAAAATTCTTTTAATGAAGTCATAGGAAAGAGTTAAAATACAGACCCCCCCCTCCCTTGCCCCCAATTTCTCCTCATCCTCAGTCCTTAGGCTTTTAATATACCCATCAAAAGAAGTAGGACTTGTTAATACAAGCTGTTATTGCTCAGTCCATTCCTCACTATGTCTAGCTTTTTGAAGATGCATCGCAATTACCTCAGGCCAGTGAGAGATTTATGTTACTTGGAAAACAAACCAGGTATATTTGCCATACTTAAATAAGAGCCATTTTCCGAAAGCATCTGTCTTTGAATGCAGATTTTGCAAATGAAACAGGACATTCTGTGGGTTCTTACATTTCTGTGGTGACTGCTTGTTTGGTTTCAACAAATTGTATTTAAATAGGCAGGACACCTCCCTGAAAATGAAAGGAAGGTCAAAGAAAAACTAGATCCACTGGCCTTAGCCACTGAGAGACAGCATAAAAAAAGTGGTAATAGTGGTTGCTTCAGGACCAGAAGATGAGTTGAGAACAAAGAAATGGTGCTTTTAAACAGTGATGCCATTTTAATAACAACATCCCAAACTGCTATTAACGGTTATGGAGATAAAACTGTTAATTGCGGACAGATAAAAGACCATGTCCTAAGAGCAATGAAAAGTTGTCTTTTCTTCTAGGGTTTGGAGATTTTGTCTGGAATCAGGGAGCTTGTTTTTTACAGAACTCTAAAGGAAGTGGAGCGCTGAACATGCCCGTTCATATTTTTCATGAAAGATCCTCACTAAGTCATATGCTGCTCCCTTCAGAGACAAGCTTGGCTGTATTTTAATACTCTTCTTGAATATTTTAAATATTTTTCCTGGCATTCAGATATCGGCACTATTGTCCTAACTTCCATTACTGGTTCTGTCTTCCACGGGCCTACACAACCTTGACATTTTTACGTGATTGAATTTCTCAGGGCTCTCCAAACACTCAGTTTTTCCTCCTGTGTCCTATGCTCATGCTGCATCTTCTACTTGCAGTGCTGTCTTCCTTTATTTTTCTACCTTTGGAGAAATTGTCCCCTTCCCTACACTTTAAATAAAAGCTGGACTCTTTTTTTCTGGTTTTTTTTTTTTTTTTTTGGTGGAATGCCACATAGAGACATTCATAGAGTAGTCACAGAATTCTCTTAGTTGACTCAGTTCCTTTCAGGTTACACGATTTCATTATTTTATGACTAAAGAAATCAAGGAAGAATACCAGTCCAAGAGACACGTCTGCTGGGAACCAGAGACAGGCCGCAGTGTATCAGGCATTTCAATGCCCAGAGTTGATGCTGGATACTGTTGTAAAGATAGAAATATCTCCTACCAACTTAGAAAAGGTAGAAGAGGAAGAAAACAGCGTTACTACTGAAAAATGATAAAACCAGACTGTCAAGAGCATCACAGGTCATCTAAGAGACTGAAAAGATAGGGAGAAATCTCTATCTTCTGTGTAGCCAAGAAGACACCAACTGGATTGTCCTTGTTCTCCAGATAACCCATGACTAGTCTTTATGAGCGCTTGCTGTCCCCACTCCTCAAGTACCCACCAAAGTGAGTGCCCCTGTCCCCCAGTGTCTGGGGGGGGGATAGGAGCCTATCTTCCTTGATGTTTACATTTCAGAGGGAGAGGTCGTTGAGAAAGACCTTCCTGGGTCTTGAGGCCAGCAAGGGGCTTATTTGGCTTTTATTTTTTAATTTTTTAAAAAAGACTTTATTTACTTGACATAGAGAGAGAGAGATCACAAGTAGGCAGAGAGGGAGGAAGAGATGGGGGGGAAGCAGACTCCCTGCTGAGCAGGGACGTGTCTCCCCCCGCCCCCCCACAGGGCTCAATCCCAGGACCCTAAGATCATGACCTGAGCTGAAGACAGAGGCCCAACCCACTGAGTCATCCAGGTGCCCCTTATTTGGCTTTTAAAATGATTTACATATATTTCAAAGAGACAAGAGAAAGAATGCAAAATTACAAGTTTTCTAAAGTAAATAAGAAAAAGAGGTGACGTGGAGGGATGATGTCTCTTCCCTCATTTTCTTCTTAAAAAAAAATTCGAAGATTTTTTTTTTTTTTAAGATTTATTTATTTATTTGACAGACAGATCACAAGTAGGCAGGGAGGCAGGCAGAGAGAGAGGAAGGGAAGCAAGCTCCCTGCTGAGCAGAGAGCCCGATGTGGGGCTCCATCCCAGGACCCTGGGACCATGACCCGAGCCGAAGGCAGAGGCTTTAACCCACTGAGCCACCCAGGCACCCCAATTCCAAGATCTTTTAAAAAAGATTTTATTTATTAGAGCATAAGCTGGGAGGGGGAGCGGGGGTGGGTAGAAGCAGAGGGAGAGGGAGAGGAAGACTCCCTGCTGAGCAGGGAGCCCAATGATGAAGATCATGGGATGCTGGGCTCTAATGCTGGGACTCCAGGATCATGACCTGAGCTGAGGACAGTAGTTAATCAACTGAGCCACTCAGATGCCCACAGTTCCAAGATTTTTAAAGTTTAATATGTAGAAGGGTGATCCTTTCATTTAATGTGCTGCTATAGATACACATTCAGACATTCTTCCCTCTAAAATAATTTTCCTTCCCAGTAGTTTATGCATTGGAATGTTAATTTTTTCTTGTCTTTAAATTCACATAACATAAAACCTACTGTCTTAACCATTTTTAAGGGTCCAGGTCAGGGATTCAAGTATGTTCATACTATTGCTTAACCATCCCTACCATCCATCTCCAGAATTCTTTTCATCTTGCAAAACTTAAAACAACATTTATTAAACAATAATCCCCATGACCTCTTCTTCTCCACCCCTGGCAACCACCAATCTACCTTTTTCTGCCCCCTTCCCCCATATCTTGACTCCTGTGAATAACGCTGCAATGATCATGGGAGTGCAGATGTCTCTTTGAGGTAGTGATTAAGCCTCTTACTTTGAAGTTATATTGGCCCTTCTAGTGCCACCCTGAGAGAAACAAGACTGATTTCTGATCCCTCTCATAGGTGAGGGCCACAGAGTTGGTGAGGGTCACACGTGCAGGAGACAGACCTGCCTCCCCGCTCGCCAGTACTTGCCGTTGATCCTTCTGAAGACATCAAATTGGCAGAAGAGCTTGTACTTTTCTCTTATGACACTTTACATTCTGTCATATATTAGCTTTCTCCGTGCATGCCTCATCTCCTTTGCATGACTCGGAGCCCTAGGACAGCAGGCAGAAAACAGTTTCTTACTATTCTCTAACTTCTTTGTGTCCAACAACGTTTACTCTGCATTTACCGTGACAGTTACTGCAATAAGGATAGGAGTGCAGGGATGAATATGGAAAGATCAGAGCTCACCAGGAGACAAGAATGCATCTGGCCCAGGCCTTTCAGAGAACTATGAGCAAAATGCTCTGAGAGCTCAAAGGAAGGAGGAACTCTATGGGTGATTCTGGAAAGATTCCCTTAGGAGGCATGATGGTTAATTTTATATGTCATTGTAAGTGGGCTATGGGGAGCCCAGACTCAGTGTTGTTTCTGGGTGTGTGAGGGGCTCCCGGTGAGAAGAACATTTGATTTGGTGGCTCATGTGGTTGGGCATCAGACAACTTTTGGGAACTGAAAAGAACAAAAGGCAGAGGAAAGAGGAATTTGCTCCCTTTTTTCCCTCCTCATTGCCTGAACAGGAGGATCTCATCTCCTCCTCCTCTGCCCTTGGGTGGGGATTCACCTCACCAGCTCCCTTGTTCTCAAGCCTTTGGACTTAGCCTGAATTGCATCCCTGGGTGTCAGGTTTGCAGAAAGTAGATTGTGGAACTTCTCAGCTCCCGTAATCGCATGAGCTAATTCCTCATAATCTCTTTTCATATCCTCTAGGTTCTGTTTCTCTAGAGAACCCTAACACAGGAGGTGATAACGAACGTTGGTAGAAATCTCTCCTATCTCTCCTATCAGTTGCCTACATGCACTTTCAGACATACAGACTTTTTCTTGTACTAGATTGTCTTCTGGGATCATAGAGCTGCTTGGGAGAGAATGGCCAAAAGAGACATCTTGGTGGGACAAAAGACCATTGCATGTCTGGCTTCCCAAGAGATTTTCAAGGACTTGAGCTGTAGCCTCAATACCAACCACTTTTCCTTTCTGAGCTCTAAAAACATAGGACCTCTTGGGGACCTGACACAATGAGTATTTCAGTATTTATTTCTTGAAGTGAATGGCTAGGGTAATGGTTGGGTGAGAGAAGAAGCTTGAAGTCATGGAGCTCCAGGGGCAGGGATTCCAAGGACTATAGGAGATGGCATATTTGGGGGGAAGCTAAGATCAGCAAACAATGTCTTCCTTTAATTGATCACGCTGAGCTTAGTTCAAAGCTGTACTTGATAGAAAATGCAGGCGTATTATTCAGCTTCTACCATAAAAAATATTTACTGTGGCTTTCTATTAAAACAACTTAGAGTTCTGACACTCAGAGGAACAGAGTGTTCCTTTCAGAATATTTCTTTCTGAGTTATAATTCCTAAATGGGGGGAAATGCATCCTACAAGACACTTAAGAATTTTATGATTCTTAATAATTCACCATAGTCTACTCAGTTTATGGTGGCAGTTCTGCTTTAATGATAGCATGAATATTTTTATTAATTACCATTACATTGCAGGTTTGTTTCTTCAGGATTATTAAAATCCTTTGTTTAGTTATTTGTTTTATTCTACCCTGAACCCACCTTTTGGCAAGTGATGGATTGTATCCCTGCATGAGCCGGAAATAACTTAAGTGCTTAAAAAATGTTGTTTAGCCACATCCGATGCATTTACAGAAACAGAAGAGCCCTTCAGTGCCAGGTCAAGTGACAGCATGGGACAGGAAGAAATTATGTTTCTTTCATAATGAGTCTTTTGACAGCCCGAACTCAAATAATTTTCTGAGAACTCCATACTGAATTAAGAAGTTGATATCATATCTGTATAATATGTGAAGTTACTGCCTTTTACTGGAGTATTTGAATTAAAGATGAACATTTCCTTTTTCTTAAACGAACTGAAGGAGTCTGATGCTGCTTATTTTCCAGTGCCTTTCATTTCATTTGTACTGGATCTTTAAAGTGGGATTAGAAGTACATGGACCTTGTTTAAGTGATGGAGACAGTAGAGAAGATTCATGTTCTGATTTGCTTTTAACTAGGTATCTTGCCTTTGGCATCTTGCCTTGGGAACTAAAGGGGGAGAGAGTAACCATTTGCTGGGGGGGTGTGGGGATATGGAATAAACATCCAAAATAAGACCAGCTATATTTTCACAACTGTGTTTTAGTAACTTAGCTGGGTAGGAAGAAACTGGATCTGGAAAACAGAGACCAGAGTCCCAAGTCTAAGATGCGAATTTAAGGGGACATAGCTGTTTAATATTCTTTCACTTAAGGAGTTTAGCTTATAGATCTAAGAAGACGTACTTTAATCTGTTCCCATGGAGAGGGGGATGGTATCTGGAAAAATATGTTCTCATACGCTAATAAATTCTGAGGAACTCACCAGAAGAATGTCTGGGTCACTCTTATTTTAATTTTCATTTTTCAATTTTAGATTTTTAAATAAAAATATTTTTAATACTTAGTTTTTTTGAGGTAGTTAGAATCCTTCTCTAGGTGTTCTAATACCAATAGAAATGTTTTAATGAAGTATTAAGAATTATATTTATGATCTGAGGTACTACCTATTATGCACACCTATATGTAGCAGCTTAGTCCTTTCCACATATTTTTTGTTACTTTGTCATATTTGCAGATTAAGTTAGTTGAAGTAATGCAATTCAGCCCTTATAGTTATTTGTGTCACGTTCTTTCTGTTGAGATTATACTAAGTATAAAATGCTGCTTGTGGTTTAAATAACTTATTTGGGATAAACCATAAAGGTATTGATTTTTTTTTTTTCCCAGAAAAGTTTATAGGGAACACAATTTAACCTACCAGACCATCAGGGCCACTATATATATAATTTTTTTTCACTCAACAGATATTTATGGAGCATTTACTTTGTGATGAACCCTGTTCTAGCTACTGGAGATAGAGCTATAAACAAGATGGACAGTGGCCTGGCTTTTGTGGAGCTTATATTCTAGCCTAGCGGGGAGGTTTGGGATAAACAAATAAACCAAGTAAAATATGTCAGGTAATTGTGAATGCTATGAAGAAATAGGAGCAAGGTGATGGTGAGTGACTCTCTCAGGGTGGGAAGGGCTGGAGGGAGTCAGCTACTTACCATATTCAAAGAAGAGAGCACTAGGAGGTAACATTGGAATCAGCAGTGGAATGATGAGAGGGAGACAGTCAAGCGGAAAACTGAGGGGGTGACAGCAGGTGCCAAAGCCCTGAGGTGGTGGGTATGAACTGGTGGGCTTCAGGGAGGCAGAGATGTAATGGGGGAGGGAGATCCTGCAGCAGTCCTGCTGGCCATGGTGTCCCCTGTAGGTATAAGTGTAATGGTAGGAACGGTGTTTTCTAAGGCTTTCCAAACAATGTGCTCCTTGATATCTCTAATGACTTTAACATCTTGCGTGTTCAAACTGCATTTTAAGGTCTATCTATGCTCTGATATTCAATAAAAATCACGTTACTGTGCCAACGGCTTCATAGGGTGCTGTAATTATATTGTCACTGAGACAGAATATTTTCCTAATTTCTTCTTTCCTGCATTGAATTTTTATTAAAAAAGATCTTTTTCTCAAGCCATTTTCTAGGATCTGAAAAAATTAATAGGCTTCTTGAATGAAAAAATTTAATGTCTATTTCTGTTCTTAGAGAAGATAAATTATTTAAAATTCTAAGGTGAAACTTTTTTGTAGTTGCCTTTTATTTATATTTTTGAAAGTGAGGGTAGTGCTTCAAGCCATTTTAATTTACAAATTGAATAATTACTGTTTTATTTCATCACATGTAAATGAGGGAAAGACATATATACTCCATTTTAATTTTAATTTCATTATTTTTATTTTAATTCTAATGTAGTTAATATATAGCATTCTTAATTTCCAGTGTACAATATAGTGATTCATCAATTCTCTACCTTACTCAGTGTTGATCGTCGTAAGTGTGCTCTTGATCCCCCTCACCTATTTCACCCATCCCCCAACCCTCCTCCCCTCTGGTAACCATCTGTTTGTTCTCTAATATGTACCATTATTTTTATTTTTATTTATTTATTTAAAAGATTTTATTTATTTATCTGTCAGAGAGAGGGAGAGCCGCAGGCAGAGGGAGAGGGAGAAGCAGGCTCCCCGCTGAGCAGGGAGCCTGAGGTGGGGCTGGATCCCAGGACCCTGGGTTTATGACCTGAGCTGAAGGCAGCCGCTTAAGCAACAGCCACTCAGGCATCCCGATACCTAATTTTTAGACAAAAAATTGAGTCATCAAAGGTAAATCATACACTTAAATAAAAAGTCAAAACCTTTTGCACTTTGCCTTAATATCATAGGCCATATGTTTTTAATTGAGCACGTACATTTTTCACATTTTTAACTTACCATGTCTTAAATACACAAGGAAAATAAATTCACCCTTTCCATTTCCTAGGTACCCATGTGTGAAACCTAATATACTATATATTAGGTAATATGCCTATATATTAGTTTATATTATCTAAAAGTCTTTTTTTCATGATACTGTATATACATGAAAATAGTATCACATTTATTGAGCTTAAAAAATCAACTCTGGCATTATGGTTAACAAAACACTTTCAAATATGTTCTCATACAATTCGCATCCCCTCCCCCCCAGTGTAATTCTTAACAGCAGCTCTGGAAAGACTGTTAAGGCAGACTGTGCTAGTAACCTATTCATTCCATTCTCCCCTTTACCAGTAGAACTCCAGTTTTGATGGGACTGGAAATGTGTTTAGCCTAAAAAATGTACACTTCCTAGCCTTCCTTGTGCCTGGGGCATTCATTCTAACCAATGAAGTAACAATAGAAGTCTTTCATGGATGTGGAGAGCTTTGTCCCTTCTGTTAATGCCTCTGCTCCATTTTCTTCCACACTTTTTTTTTTTTTTTTTTTTTTTTTAAATCACAGATAAAGTCGTTAGAGTGGTCACAGATTTCTTGGGTCCAGAGGGAAAGACTAAGAGCACTGTGGCGACCGCAACCCCGGTATCCTTAAATCACCACACCAGCTCAAGCAGCTCTAGCCTCTTGAACTTCTATTGTGGGAGAATAACCACCACAGCTCTTTATCTGTGTGTGGTCCATTACTGATAAATAAAAATAAGCATACAGGACACAGAGTATAAACACATTCAAGTCTTGAAGATTGCCCCTACATGCTGTATATTCTTAGTCAAATCACAGAAACAGAATATTAATGTATTTTTTAGCACACAATCAATTTAGCATTTTGATTATTGTTTTTCTCAGAAAGCTTGTCTAATTAGATTGGTATTTTTTCCAGAGCAGGGACTGATGTTCCTCTTTACCTGAGAAAATAATGGAACATAATAGGTGAGGGGTCAGTGTGCTAAACAGAGGCCAGAGGTAACAGACAAATCCATTTTCGTTGTAGTCCTCACTCTGCCTTGGCCAGCTGCCACAGACATGTCTCAGAAGAGCCATCGCTGGTACCTTCAAACCCCAAATTTCCAATTTAAATCGTAGAAATTAGATGTTGTGTTCATTCATTAAAAACAAAATTATTGAAAGCCAAGCATGGGGAGAGATAGCGGTACTGGAATTATTGACAGGTTCTTTCTATAGTATGTGCAGTTAGCAAACCTCCTCTGTTTATCATGCTTGACATCAACGTATCACAACACTTTGACGTTTTTGCCCTAGAGCAAGGGTTCAACACATTCTTGGAGCTTGATTAAAATTAAAACATGAATATTTTCTGGAGAACTGGCTCTATTGTTGTAATATAATTTGACACTTCAATGGCTTTTAAATCTATGTCTTTAGAGCCACAATTATGCTGGTGATTCGGGCAAAAGCAATTACCCATGCAAGTAGCTGCAGCTGTGTACAAATAGCCTGAAATTATTCACTGCCCCCATCAGGGCTCTGTGGCTCACTTCTATGGGAGAGTGACCATGAATTTCAGAATAGTGTAACACAGTTCTTTAAACAGGAGATGAATTATCACACAAAGGAGAACACTGTTAGAATGCTTCTACCTATCCTTCATACCTGGACTGGACAATTGTGGGTTCCAAGTTTGCAGAGAACTTGGGACATCTTTATGCTGCAGGTAATCAATTAATAGGTAAAATTTCTCAACATTGAATGAGTTGTCACATTTTCTATCATTGGGGACCAGAGTGAATTCCTGAGCTCCAGGGTGCCTCATCTTCCTGGGGGAGGAGGTCTTTGTACTCCTTAGCTGCTTTATCTGTGTAAGGAACTGACAGTAAGTTCACGTTTCCCCAGTAGTTTATAGCAAATTATATTCACTTCAGGTTTTTTCCCCCTACATTGTTCCCTGTGCATACAAATCAGTAATCTGGGAATGTGAATGTAATTAAAAAATGCTCTCTAATGAGCGTGGCAAGAAGAATCTTCCAGACCTCATCTTTTTTCCCTCTAGGTTCAGTTGACTGCAATGTAAGGTGTTTGCGCATTTTCCAAAACAATATCATTCTGTGTTATGTTATATGGGGAGGCCTGCTGTTCCAGAGGAATGTACTAAATCAGAAATGTCCGCTTTATTGAAAATATTTTGCACTGCAGCCTTGTATTATGTTTCCTATTGCTCTCCAGAAACACAAACATCTAAAGGCTACCATCACTTTGTTTCGCTAGTTCGCTGGGTAACTGTATCTGATAACTAAATGAAACCTAACTGAGGAATTTATTCCTTGAGTCTTGTTAGTGTTCCTAACCCCATAAATATACTTCGCTAAATAATAGAGTCTATTTTAGTGTATGGCATAGACCCTGTTAGGCTCTAGGGTGTGTAGAAATAGAGATTTCTATTCTATGTACAAGATAAGTAAATAAATTAGCTTATGAACACTTTTCCGGCTAGGAGAGTGGGAAAGTTACAGTTGAAATTGGAGTAAACTGGCCAAAGGATCTTCTTTTTTATGATAGTATATAATTGCATTATGAAGTTGCTACTAAAGTCTTATCATAAAGTATCCAGTCTTTTCTCTATGACACTAAATAACTATACACACATCAGATATTGCAAATAGGCCCTATGTATTGTCATTCTGGGCCATCTTCTGCATTTAAAGAAGAGAAGACCTTCCTTTCTAGAGAGAACACATCTTGGGCTTCTCTGCAAGTAACAAAATCTAGGAATGCTATCTTTCTCTGTGTAGACTTTCAGCTAAGAACTAAACTGCAAGAGGTTGGCAGGAGGACTGTGCTGATGGGCAGTGGATAGTCACCTGGGACTGCTGTCAGCAGGGGCTTAACGAGCAGCATTTCAGCTTCACAGAGACACAGTGGGAAGAATCTGAAAGGAGCATGATAGGTACTGATTGGCTGGGCGCCCTTGCACCTTGGTTCCCTCAAGTGGCTGATTTTGTAGAGTGCAAGGAATGCCTTTCCTTGCCTTAAAGAAGGAAACCGGTCTGTATGTCAAGGGACCACTTGGAGCCCCCACACCCTGCCCAACTCCAGAGGCCAGATTTTGGACACATTAAAACTACAAATAAGAAATTGCAAATCAGTTCTCTCCAACCCCCTTGGGTGTGGTGGTGATAGGAAGGTGAGCAAACCTGTGAAAAAAGTAAATTAACTTATATAAGATCCCAAACGGATTAAAAAAATAAGTTGATTTTTAGGTGCAAATATACATGTATCTGTTGGAACAATTTTTTTTTTTTCTTTTTAAATGATAAGGCCTTCAGCACTTGGATGTGCCTGTTTCATTCTAGAAAAGTGTTACTCAGTCCCATCCAGTTGTAAGCACACAGGGAGGATGAAGCATTTAGGCAGCTTCTGTATTCTTGGTGCCAAGACTGCTTCTGACTTGATGCTGTTTGTTGATTTTGAAGAAAACATGTATGGGGCAGCAGTTGATATTTTTGAGTGGCTGAATGATATGATCAGAAAAAGCCTATTAGGAGAATTAATCTGATGATTGTAGGATGGGTGGGAAAAGAGTTTCAGTCTGGAAGATGATTTGGGAAGCTAAGAGAGAAGAATATAATGTCTGTTATCTGCTCCTCTAGGCAAATTGAAATCTGTACCTTCTCTTTCCATAACATGATAATTCAATTTCCTTACCTGTACTATCCTGTTTTCAAAATATGGACTGGTTGCAAATATAGATAGATAAACAAAAAAATCATAAAAATAAAAGACCAAGAACCATTTAACTGAGCTATCTTAGGGAAAGCATCACATTTAAATAATTTTTGTGCCATTGATACCTATTACAGTGTTTGTCACCTGAGTACTCCATTGACATGGGATGCATTATTGGAAAGCCAGGTAATAATTGATAACTGGATCAGAAAACACAGTGTCTTGAATATAAGTCCTCCCCCTAGCCCTCTGCCTTTAATATATTTTTTTCCCCTGACATTGTGCCTTTAAATGTTAAATTTCACTTTCAGTTTACTGGCAGCTAAAGGCAAACCAAATTACAAGTTCCTTGGTATCTTAAAAAAATAAATATAGAAGATTTTTCTTGCCCTTAGCTCTAAAGGGAGTTCATTGCATGTGTCTTCATATAAGGGACATGAACAATATCTTCAACAGCAATTTCACAAACAAGGCAGAAGTGTTTGTCATACTGCTCTTCCTCATATCGACCCCCGATAAAGGCCAAGGCATAATATTAAATTATCGTTCAGAAAGGCAATTTCTGTGGCTGAGTGAGTGTTGAAGGAAGCTATTTGTATAGCCAAACACAGAAGAGTGATTCTCAGAAATAATGATGGCATTTTGGCTTAGTTACCAACATTCTGTTTCTTAGGGTAGTGTTCGGTGAACAGTCTGGTTATTCCTTCAGGAAACTTCTATTCTTATTTGATAAGGCAAGACGATACATATTCAGTTTCTTTAAAGAAATTCATAAAGGAAATGCTTACTTTTTGGTAGCAAAACCATGTCTCCCCCTACACAAAGCCTTAAGTCTACTATACAAAGCAGGTGAAATCTTACCTCCTTGGGTTGACAATGTGTGAGGGTGGGGGACAGTGCAGGAAAAGCCACACTCCAGAATTTCCCACTGCTGTGAAGGCTCCCATGATACCTCAGTGCAACCCAGGGCTCTGTTGAACCCAGTTTGAAAACCTCTTCCTAAAAACTTTGGAAAATCACCTACATTTCTGTGTTATTCCATAGTTTCCAATATTTATAGGACCTGAAATGAAATTCTAAAAAGCCACTTCCTATCCTCATTGATTAACAAATTACAGTAAAGAAACTATAGGAATATTACTGGTATTTATATCAGGAACCCCTAGTGGGTTCACAAATGTTTTTGTCTTGGAATCAAAAGGAAATGTTACATTAACAAAATCTGAAGTCTGTGCCACATCCTAGCTCGGCTCAGGCTGAGGGTGTATTTCAGCTAAAGTGCATGGACGAGGCTTGGTTTAGAAAAGAATTCTAAGTGATCCTAAGATAATAATGTCAGGTAATGGGAGTTTAAGGAATAGAAAATTATGAAAAACCATATGGTTGGGATGTCTAAAAAATCCATGAACACCTCACAAAGGGGGACCCAACATATACATTACAACATATATGATCTTTTATTGGGGAAGGGGTCATACTGGCATTGGAAAGAATGATTTCTAATTAGTTGTATCAGGTAACTAAAAAAATGTGCCTTTTAATGTGAACCAGGATTAATGAGCTAAACCCCTCTTGTCTCTACATTGCCTAGTGGTCATATTTTAATAAAGGACCCAAACTTTGAGCACAAGAAAGTCACTCTCTAGATCTCAGGCTCAGTATAAACAAGTCGTTTTAAAATTCCCAGAAGACATTGTCTGTCAGAGTCTGCATTTGACTTTTTAAATCGTCACGTCCTAAAGATTTTTAGTCTTTATCAGAGGCATCCCAGGGAACTCTTGGGATCATTGAAAAGGCAGCCTTTTACTTCCCAAAGTGTGGGGTGATGTTTCTACATGTAACAGGATATTGGATGGCACTTTTTCTATTCCTGGGATATGGAGACTGGATCTCAAAGCTAGGGACAGGGAGGTTAAATCTCCCATTCTTGGGCGCCTGGGTGGCTCAGTGGGTTAAAGCCTCTGCCTTCGGCTCGGGTCATGATCTCAGGGTCCTGGGATAGAGCCCCGCATTGGGCTCTCTGCTCAGAAGGGAGCCTGTCTCCCGCACTACCTCCCCCCACCGCTGCCTGCCTCTCTGCCTACTTGTGATCTCTCTCTGTCAAGTAAATAAAATCTTAAAAAAAAACCCAAAAAACCAAACCCTCCCATTCTTAAGAAAGCCACACCATAATTGGGAGCCACACACTTCACTCAGGCTAAGAGGCAGAACACTTGCTACCTCCAGCATGTGGCTAACCCCTAGCCCCCAATTCCAGTCTATAAATGAAGATGGAATGAGAGAAGGGGGAGACTTGCAGGCACACAGAATGGAAGCCTGAGGAGTGCCACACTGTGATCTTGGGTGGGGGGAATGATGCCAAGCAGAAGGAGGGAGCTTCAGCTTCTCCAGATGACATGAGGAGGTGACTGGGACAACTCTTCTTAGGAACTGAGGATGCCTGCAAGAAGGCAAAGTTGGCACTGTAGGACAGACCTTTGATATGGCAAAGGACCTGGACTACCCAGGGCTCCTCTCAATGGGGGGACAGAGAGCTGGAGTTAAATAGTAGGGCAGAGAGGAGCCAGGGGGGAATAGCCTGCATTTCCACCATTTGGCATGGCAAGCAGGAAGCATAAATTTCTCATTGGTCTCAGAGATGACTGGGCTTAAACTATCTCCCCAACCCCACAGAGTGTGAGGGGCATCCCTATAGCAGAGGGCCTTGGGGGCATACCGCTTATGGGTAGGCATTGAGGGCAGGTCAGTCTGGAACTAGATGTCCTCATGTCAAGGAACAGTGAGGACAGCTGCAGAGTCAGCTGAAGAAGTCACATGTGGGCCTTCTGAGAGAGCGCGTCCAGCTTCTGGAGGCTTCCAGGGCTTCCAGATTGGGCATCTGGGGCCAGCCAGTGGCAGCCAGTGATGCCATTTGGGTAAGAGACTCTCGAGACTTTCATGTGAAAAGGGAGAGAGGCTCAGTAGGGGAGGGGGATGTCCAAGAGGGAGAGCACTGATGTTCACTCCACAGTAAAGAAGACAAATGAAAGAAAATTTCCTCCCCTCCCTCCAGGTTCCTTCTACCATAGAAGTGTCGGGAGAGGGAAAAGTTTCACATCCGATAGGAGACTGGAAATCAGACTGCACAAACTGTTAAAACCAAAAGGCAGCTAAGAAATTACAGAGCCTGCCCAGGATATGGTTAAGTGATCTGCTATACCGGGCAAGGGAGGAGCCAGATTAGAAGGTTTTGAAGAGAAACAAAACAAAACAAAACAGCTTTACGCTTATTCCCTGCTGAGGAGAAGCTTTTACATAAACAGTTACAGGTGGTTGATGACTGACTAACACTTCCAGGTTGGACATCGAGGGCAAGTCCATCTGGCTGAGGCATAACTGGGAATGTAGATCTCCTCCAGCAGTCCATCCTGAGAAGGCAGTGGCTCAGTGAAAATCCTGCCAGTCCATGGGGAGGTGGCATCCTATGGTATCCCGTATAGATAGGGTTCTGCTTTAGGGTCTGGGGTGTTTTTTTTTTTTTTTTTTTAAAGCTTTCTTTCTTTCTTTCTTTTTTTTTTTTTTAAAGATTTTATTTATTTATTTGTCAGAGAGAGAGAGAGAGAGTGAGCACTGGCAGACAGAGGCAGAGGGAGAAGCAGGCTCCCTGCCGAGCAGGGGACCCGATGTGGGACTCGATCCCAGGATGATGGGATCATGACCTGAGCCGAAGGCAGCTGCTTAACCAACTGAGCCACCCAGGAGTCCCTGGGGTGTTGTTTTAAATGATGTCAGATGTGAGGGCTATCTCCTTTCAGGCTACTCTTAATGTATACTTTAAATTAAGAAAAAGAAAAATCCTGGACACCCAAAGAGGTAAATCAGTAAAAGATCATTCTTCTGCTTCTTTGTTCTATATCAAAAACAATATCACACAACATTTATGTATTACCACAAGTTCTCCTTGTAATTTTTTTTTCTACTGATGTTCAACCAGATCTGAACCTTTCTTTTCTTTTCCTTTCCTTTTTTTTGGCCATGGAAGGGATAAGGCCATTTCTTCATAGGGTTTCATCTTTGTGGAGTTCCCCTGAACAGAAGTGATTGACAGGAACAATATTCAATCACAGTTTCACCCCTCGATCTAGGTGCTTCCAGAGGCAGGCCTCTTTGTGCTTTTTAGTAGCCATAATAAACATGAAGCTGATGTGTTCATATTAAACATAATTTTGGACAGAGAGGTTTCTGACAGGAACTTGGCTAGCATCTCCTTCTCACTATATTGAAATATACATTCTAGAGAAGGACCCACATTTAAGAACAATACGCAACAGTGACAGTTTGCTAATTCCATTTGTTTGCCATAGGAAAGAACAACTGTCAACTACGTGGTAAACATAAGGGAGTTTTTGAACTTTAAAGGATAATTTGACTAAAGGTCTTGAAGAAACAGGTACTATCAAGAGGAGACTTGGTGGATAAGATTGTGAATGGAGGCAGAAAATTGTTACCAGATTGCCATAAGATGTGTCAACATTGCTATTCACAGTGGCTCAGGTTGTGCACTGCTTCAATATAGGGCGCTCCCTTCAGGTAGATCATGTGAATGGCATATGCTGGAGTTTTGTATTGTGGTAGCTCTAGGGATGTTACCCTGGACAGAAATTAAGAAAACATTTACAGATTAAAACAGTTCCTAGTCAGGTAGTCTTTGGGTTAATCAGTTCCTTTGAGTTCAGCAAGTGAAGAAATCCCTTTGTGAGGTCTAACCTCTGTGTACTGTGCACTTGATTTTATAGAAGGTCATGCATGCCTTTAATAATAACTGCTATTTTTCAAACACAGTTAGGAGACTTTATTAATATTGTTATTATTTAAACTTAAATACAAGTTAATTAACATAGAGTGTATTTCAAGTTCTGGGTAGAGTTGTGATTCATCAGTTACATATAACACCCAGTGCTCATCATAACAAGTGTCCTCCTTAATGCCCGTCACCTAGTTACCCCACCCCCCAACCACCTCCCCTCTAGCAACCCACAGTTTGTTCCTTATAGTCAAGAGTCTTTTATGATTTGCCTCTCTGTTTTTATCTTATTTGTCCTTCTCTTCCCCATGCTCATCTGTTTTGCTTCTTAAATTCTACATATAATTGAAGTAATATGGTATCTGTCTTTCTCGGGCTGACTTATTCCACTTAGTGTAATACCCTCTAGTTCCACCCATGTCATTGCAAATGACAAGCTTTCATTCTTTTTGATGGCTGAGTAATATTCCATGTATATACACACAATATATGTATATACACACTATATATATACACATATACACACACATACATATATACACACAAACATACACACACACCCCACATATATACATCATATCCTCTTTATCCCTTCTTCTGTCAATGGATATCTGGGCACTTTTCATAGTTTGGCTATTGTGGATATTGCTGCTATAAAACACTGGGGTGACACTTTCTTTAGATGACTAGTCATGTATGGGAGATTCTTATACGAATGGGGCTGAGTATTTTCAGGGAAGTAAAGAAGGCTGTGAGTGTTAGATCATGAATAGGATTATGCAAGGGGAAGTTGAGCAGTAACTCACACTGTAGCCATCTCTGTGTTAAAAAAATCTTGTTAGGCACCATTTTAAAATTAGCCACTTCTTAGGTTTCTGTCAAATCAAAGGAGTCTGGAGGCACATACAAAGGGATTGTGTAGCATCATGGTCTCTGGCACCAGAATACTTGTGTTTCCATCTCTGGTAAGCCCTTATTGACAATATAATTTTGAGCATGTTCCTTGACCTCCATGTGCTTCCCTTTTCTCCACTGGAAAATGAGGATAGTAGTGGGACTTAAATAATAGGGATGGCATAATGGTTAAAGACATCAATAAACATGAAGTGGTAGTAGATGCTATCGATTGTTGTGGCGCACCTTCAGTTAGGCCCGGTTATTTTGGCAACATAACAGTGCTGTGATCTGAAACGTGATGAAGTGTAGTTCAGCAAGGAATTTGGGCATTTGGAGCATGAGAGACAACGCTGGGACTTCTGGCCTGCTATTGACTGACATGCGACTCTGGGTATCAACACTGGAGCCATCTAGAATGTCCTTGTCAGTTTTCCTATGGTATTTCTAGTTCTCCTCATGTTCAGCTCTTGTGACTTTCATTTATTCCACAAATGCTAATTGAGGGCCTAGTGCCTGGCAGAGAACTAGGGCAGTGGGTACTGTACTAGGATCTGGTAGATATTTTTCCCATTTTACACATGTGAGAACACGCTCAGATAGGTGAAATAACGTCTCTAAAATCACAAGCTCATAAAGTGGCAAGTTACTTAAACTTCACGAGCCCAGTTTATTATTATTTTTTTTATAAAAAGGGGAAATAGTATACACACAGATGAAAAATGCTTTCCCTGTTGGCTGGGCAACGTAGGAAGCTGGGCATTTGTGGCACTCAATAAGGAGTTGACAACTGAAACATCAATCAGCTATGAAGACCAGCTTCAAAGCAAGTCATAGGAAAACCTAGATTTTGAGTCTCGTAAATTCCTAGGGTCACTGATGAACGTGACTTTGTCAGTCCTTCTTAGTTGACTGAGCCAGTGTTCATTGAGGTTTCCTAAGAGTCCCAGTTAGAGATCCAGGAAAGGCCTGTGAGGAGCTAACTATAGACATAAGCATTCAGGGGCACCTGGGTGTCTCAGTTGGTTAAGCGTCTAACTCTTAATTTCAGCTCAGGTCATGCTCTCAGGGTCCTAGGATTGAGCCTCCCATCAGGTTCTGTGCTGGGCATAGAGCCTGCTTAAAATTCTTTCTCTCTCCCCCGCCCCACCTCCCTCTCTTAAAGAGAAAAAGAAAAAGAAAAAGAAAAGCTTTCAGTTTCCCCTGTAGGGGGCGTGACTCTCCTCATAATTGCACTGCTTGCATTGTCTCTTACTGTTTACAGTTAAAAAGTTTTTAAAAAGCACATAACAATACGAAGCCAAGTCAAAAGATGGCTGACTAAAAAAGACAAAACCATTAAACTGCAATATACATTAAAATTTAAACATTGAAATAGCAGTCAGAGGGTGAGGCAAAGTTCTTTGAATACAGTGGGAAGCAAGTGTGTGGTGTTTCCTCAAAGAGGACAAGGAGCAGAGTCACAGAAGATTTCAGGTAAAGCCTCTGAAGGGTGAGGCTGATGAGATCCCAGCTAACAGAGCCAGGAACTGGAGCCTTCCAGGCAGACGCCAGTAACTTTGCACTATGTCAGAGAAAAGCATCCCCCTTAGCTGAGGGAAGACCCCATGTCTGGTGGCTGCCTGGAACAGGCAACCTCTTGAATTCTGCCATCATTCTTTCTGACCTTTCCATCTCCAGAGATGCTTAGGGGCTTTAAATCTATCTTCTTCATGTGGAGTGAAGAATGTTGTTCATTGTCAAAGGAATTTTGGGTGTCTGTGATCAGGTTAGTGACCTTGCACAACTTATTTAGCTTGAGATTGTTCCCAAACTGTAAAACCGGGATAACTCAACCTAGCTCGGAGCAGAGGGTGGTTGTGAGAACTTACAGGGAAAGCCTATATAAAGCACGCAGTACAGTGCCCGGCCCAGACAGGCGGGTCTTGACGAAATGGGAATAGGGGTCCTTTGCTGATATCCCACCACCAACAACCCATCTTTTCTCTCTACAGTCCAGGTTCTTTTCACTCAGCCTCACAGGCTGACTTTTTGATCTGAAGTGAGCCATGCCTATAGTTTTCGATCAGGTAGTCTCTCAAATTTTCCTGTTCCTATGGGAAATAACCTATTTCTGATACAGTAAAGTCAGCACTGGGGAAATTGGTTGTAGTGTGAACTCTGTGCATCATTCTAGGTTGGCTGAATGCTCTGATGACCGTGTCTACTTGAGAAACAAAGTAAACATTTGAGTGGAGGAGACATTGAGGCAGAGCCTGGGAGGCAAGATACTTATTTGGGATCAAGTGTGTGTGAAGGGAAAGAGGAGGAAGCAGGATTGGGTGAATGGAGAAGAGGTCCAACAAAGCCTTGCTCCTCTTGGCAGTGAGCTCTGAAGGAAATACTGTCCCTCGTATTTGCCCTGCATTAGCCAGACTGCCAGGTTTATACGCCCCCCTGCTCCCTTGCTTGGACACCTAATTTGGGTGGTACCAGAGGACTTGAGCTCCAGAAAGATAGTTTTCTTTTCTTTTTTTTTTTTTTTTTTTTTTTTAAAGATTTTATTTATTGGGACACCTGGGTGGCTCAGTCGTTAAGCGTCTGCCTTCGGCTCAGGTCATGATCTCAGGGTCCTGGGATCGAGCCCCGCATCGGGCTCCCTGCTCAGCAGGAAGCCTGCTTCTCCCTCTCCCACTCCCCCTGCTTGTGTTCCCTCTCTCTCGCTATCTCTCTGTCAAATAAAGAAAATCTTTAAAAAAAAAAAAAAAAAAAAAAAAAAAGATTTTATTTATTAATTTGACAGACAGATCACAAGTAGGAAGAGAGGCAGGCAGAGAGAGAAGGGAGGAAGCAGGCTCCCTGCTGAGCAGAGAGCCCGATGCAGGGCTCGATCCCAGGATGCTGGGATCATGACCTGAGCCGAAGGCAGCGGCTTTAACCCACTGAGCCACCCAGGCGCCCCCAGAAAGATAGTTTTCTATAGCTGAAGGGAAGCTGAAGAAGCCAGTAACTGAAGCTCTTCTTTCTTGTTGGGCAGAAGGTGGTCCTTTGGATGCCCACCATGACACTGTTTAATGAAGAGAGCCATCATCCCTGTTCGGGTACTCCCTCACAAAACCGCTGATAATCTGCAGACATTGATCTGGGGAGGCTCGGATAAAAATTTAATCCTACAACTAAATAAAAGGAAACTGCTAAAATATTTACAGGAAAATGTGCCAAGTTCCCGGGACAAATCTCTTCATAAAACACATTTACCCAAGAGCACATCGTGCTCTGGGGAAATAAGATACACACTGCCGCTCTGGTATTGTCTTTCTAAAGTCTTTATATTAAAAAATACAAATAAACAATAATAAATGACAATGTCCTCTCTGCTTCTGCCTTTCCCCCTACTGCCTAAAAGAAAAGAAAACCATTACTTGTCAAGAACCCACAATGTAGTGGGAAAAAAAAAAAATAAAAAAGACTGGATTAAGGGTTAGGAGACTTTATTTTAGTCCTTGACTCAGTCATTGTGTAACCCTGGGCAAGTCAGTTTTCAAATTCAAACCTCAATTATCTTGTTGGTTTAATAAGGAAATTGGGCTAGATCCCTTCCAGCTCTGGTTTGGTATGACGTTTGAATAAGAATGCACCCCCCCCCCGCCCCCCCAAATGTAGCCTACTTAGTCTTTTTATGGCATGCTGTGGTTTCAAGCAATGCTTGTTACTAGGATGTGTGTCATTGGTCACACAGCCTACTAGTTGGAGAAAGTGTTTCTCTGGTATGGATGTTGGTTTAAGTGTTCCTTCTCTCATCCCCAACCAGGAGAAGACCTATTGATTTCTTAGAATTTCTATATTTAGTCTATATTAAATCAATGTGTAAACTATAAATTAGTAAGCATAATCTTCATACTCTGTAGTAAAACTGTGTGCAGTCTATTCCCCCCACCCCTTTATCTATGGTATCACTTATCTGACGTGAGCTATGGTCCCAAAGTAGGTGATCCTCTCTGAGCCACCCGCAGAAGGTCAACAATGGCATAAGGCTACATCAGCACACCCAAGTCATTCACTTCACTTCATCTCATCACGTAGACTTTTTAAAAATCTTACAATACCCCAAGAGGAAGGGTGAGTACAGTACAATAAGATATTTTGAGAGAGACCCAGTCACATAAATTTTATTACGGTGTATTGTTAACATTGTTCTATTTTATTAATCTCTTACTGTGCCTAATTTACGAATTGAACTTAACCGTCGCTATGTATGTGTAGGAAAAAACTAGCGTAAACAGGGTTTGGTACTCTTTGCAGTTTCAGGCATGGCTTACTCTTTGCAGTTTCAGGATCTTGGAATGTTATTTCCTGTGGATAAGGAGAGCCACTGTATTTTGCTTTTTTAGTAAGAACAACTTACAGTGCTGATACTCTGGGGTAGAATGTTTCAGTTTATGTCACTTGTTTGTAAATTGTAGTCCCTAAATGGGGGAAATGAATTCTATGAAATACTTAAGAATTTTATAACACTCAGTAGTTCAGTAAAGAGTACTCATTTTACAGTGTTGGGTGCTTTGGTTGTGACAGCACCGAGTAATTACAATAATAACTAGGCTGTGACTATTAGTTTCTTCAGGAGTATTAAAATGCATTGGTGTCCTTATTTGTATTTATCTTATTTTCCCCAAGCCCACCTTTTAACAAGTGATTGATAAGACCTCTTCCTACAGTGGTATTAAAAGTAACCAGCTTTGGGACCATTTCCCTATCCATGCCCCTCACCATTAAACCACATCTAACAACTTCATAAAAGCATAAGAATTCTTCTTTTATATATCTAGTTACTCCATGGGCAAGGATGGAAATTACTTTTTTTTCTTTTTTCTTTCCTTCCCCCCCCCCCACCCTATTGCTGGTCTTTGGGTAGCATGAGATCTATTAATTCTTGTGGAACTCATTATTGAATTAAGGATTCAGTTGGCAAGACTGTTTAAAAGGGAAAGCTCACACCTCTTCTGAACAAAGGTTATTTTAAATTAAAATGAATGTTTCTGTTTCCATTGTTTTAGATGTCTTAAATGGTGCACTGAACTGAAAAGAGGACGTGGAGCAGACATTTGGTTATACCAGGGGAAGCCCAGCTTTGCTGAGCATTGCATATGCCCTCAAAGACTGCATTTAATTGACGTGCAGTGGAGTGTAGCAAGGCAACCCTCCTATCACAGCGGTCGTCATCCAAATAGGCTCTGGAAAACCTTAACAATTCAGTGTCTTCTGTTGGTCTGCCAACTGAGACTTGAAGTGCCAGTGACCACTTATGCATTTATTTATTCATCAAATGTTGATTGTGCACCTACTGTGTGCCTGGCCTTGTTCTAGGAATTGGAGCTACCACAGTAAACTATTAGACAAAAATTCCTGCCCTTATGAAATTTACATTCATAGGTCTGCAATCAAAGGAGTGAGACTGATACAAAGCGAAGGTCAAGCAAAGCTTTATTTTGTGCCAAGCATCGAGAATCAAACCGACCAGTTGGGGCCTCCTCTTAGAGAAAGGGCGACCCCTCCCTGCCTTACAGACTAACTTTTAAAGGGCAAAGGCCATGTGGTTTGGCCTGGCCACACACAGGTGGCCAATGAGATTGCAACACACAAAGAAAGCTGCATAGTCATGCTAGGTCACACACGGGTGGCCAATTGAATTACAATTTACCCTATAGTAGATATTTGAACTAGCCTATCACCTTGGTCAGAATTGGCGCCCAGAAGGCGGGGCCCACACTCCTTGGTAGCTAGGGAGATAGTACTTTACTGTACTGCGCACTTCACTGATTGGATGTCTCCACCTGGCCTGATCCGCCCTTGTATTTGGGCTTTGTTACCTGGGACTGGTTTCCCAGACTTGCTTTTAAGTAAGTCCCCTGTGGTGGTGGGGGAGGGCAAGGTCAGTTTAAGTTTTACTGCATAAACAACAAAATCACTGTTTAACTGGATGGAATCGCTCTGGCTAAATAGGCCCTTACAATAGGGGGTAGAAAATAGAACATAGAATAGAAAATAGAACATAAATGAACAAATAATAGTAATGGTATGCCAAATGATAATAAGTGCTATGGGGAAAAATAAAGAAGGGTGTGGGGGGGAGTAAGGGATGTTGAGGTAGGAGTTGGTATGCAATTTTATTTTTTATTGCATTTTAAGATTTTATTTATTTGAGAGAGCAAGAGAGAACATGCATGCAGAGGGACAAGCAGATTCCATGCTGAGTGCAGAGCCTGATGGGGGCTTGATCCCATGATCCTGAGATCATGACCTAAGCCAAAATCAAGAGTCAGATGCTTAACTTAACCAGCCACCCAGTGCCCCACTATGCAATTTTACATCTCATGGTCTGAGAAGACCTCACAGAAGAGGTGGTTTTGAAGCAAAGCATGGCTTAAAAGATGTGTGGGAATTTGTGGTGGGGAATCTGGGGAGGGAAGAGGGAATAAGCCATGCAAAAGTCAAGAGGTTCATCAAGGATGCCAGTGTACCTAGATGGGAGTAATCTAGAGGGAGAGAGTTGAAAATCTGAGGTGAAGTCGGAGAGGCAGGGATGGGACCTGATAGCATTGGACCTTGTAGGCTTTTGTGTCATGTTGTTTTTATTATGATTATGTTGGGGAGCCACTGCAGGGTTGGAGCAGAGGAGTGATGCTGTGTTCTAACTTAGGCTCTAAAAGGATCCCTTTGGCTGCTAGGTTGAGAACAGAATGTGTGGGGGAAGGATGGGAGCTGGGAAACCAGTGAGGAGGCTGTTTGAACAATCCATATGGAGATAATGATGGCTTACACCTCGGTGGTTGTGGTAGAAGTGGTGAGAAAGTGCTGGGATTCATTTGCCTAGCTGAGGTATGTGCTTCAGGAAGAGCGCCCTAGGCTCTCATTGTATTCCAAGCACTGTGGGTGGCCATTCCCTAAATTTAGCTGTGGGGAAATAGAATATAATAGAATGTGGGTTTTTTTTTTTTTTTTTTTTTTTTTTCTTTTTTTTTTTTTTTTAATTTTTTTTTATTTTAATAAACATATAATGTATTTTTATCCCCAGGGGTACAGGTCTGTGAATCGTCTGGTTTACACATTTCACAGCACTCATCATAGCACATACCCTCCCCAATGTCCATTTCCCCACCACCCTCTCCCATCCCCCTTCCCCCCCGCAACCCTCAGTCTGTTTCTTGAGATTGAGTCTTTTATGGTTTGTCTCCCTCCCAATCCCATCTTTTCATTTTTTCTTTTCCTACCTCCCCCCAAACCCCCCCACCTTGCATCTCCACTTCCTCATATCAAAGAGATCATATGATAGTTATATTTCTCCGATTGACTTATTTCGCTAAGCATGATACCCTCTAGTTCCATCCACGTCGTCGCAAATGGCAAGATTTCATGTCTTTTGATGGCTGCATAGTATTCCATTGTGTATATATACCACATCTTCTTTATCCATTCATCTGTTGATGGACATCTAGGCGCTTTCCACAGTTTGGCTATTGTGGACATTGCTGCTATAAACATTCGGGTGCACGTGCCCCTTCGGAGCACCACGTTTGTATCTTTAGGATATATACCCAGGAGTGCAATTGCTGGGTCGTAGGGTAGCTCTATTTTCAGTTTTTTGAGGAACCTCCACACTGTTTTCCAGAGTGGTTGCACCAGCTTGCATTCCCACCAACAGTGTAGGAGGGTTCCCCTCTCTCCGCATCCTCGCCAGCATCTGTCATTTCTTGACTTGTTAATTTTAGCCATTCTGACTGGTGTGAGGTGGTATCTCATTGTGGTTTTGATTTGTATTTCCCTGATGCCGAGTGATGTGGAGCATTTTTTCATGTGTCTGTTGGCCATCTGGATGTCTTCCTTGCAGAAATGTCTGTTCATGTCCTCTGCCCATTTCTTGACTGGATTATTTGTTCTTTGGGTATTGAGTTTGATAAGCTCTTTATAGATTTTGGATACGAGCCCTTTATCTGATATGTCGTTTGCAAATATCTTCTCCCATTCTGTCAGTTGTCTTTTGGTTTTGTTAACTGTTTCCTTTGCTGTGCAAAAGCTTTTGATCTTGATGAAATCCCAATAGTTCATTTTTGCCCTTGCTTCTGTTGCCTTTGGCGATGTTCCTAGGAAGAAGTTGCTGCGGTGGAGGTCAAAGAGGTTGCTGCCTGCATTGTCCTCAAGGATTTTGATAGATTCCTTTCGCACATTGAGGTCCTTCATCCACTTTGAGTCTATTTTCGTGTGTGGTGTAAGGAAATAGTCCAATTTCATTTTTCTGCATGTGGCTGTCCAATTTTCCCAGCACCATTTGTTGAAGAGGCTGTCTTTTTTCCATTGGATATTCTTTCCTGCTTTGTCGAAGATTAGTTGACCATAGAGTTGAGGGTCTATTTCTGGGCTCTCTATTCTGTTCCATTGGTCTATATGTCTGTTTTTGTGCCAGTACCATACTGTCTTGATGATGACAGCTTTGTAATAGAGCTTGAAGTCTGGAATTGTGATACCACCGACTTTGGCTTTCTTTTTCAATATTCCTTTGGCTATTCGAGGTCTTTTCTGGTTCCATATAAATTTTAGGATTATTTGTTCTATTTCTTTAAAAAAAATGGATGGGATTTTGATAGGGATTGCATTAAATGTGTAGATTGCTTTAGGTAAAATAGACATTTTCACAATATTTGTTCTTCCAATCCATGAGCATGGAATATTTTTCCATTTCTTTGTGTCTTCCTCAATTTCTTTCATGAGTACTTTATAGTTTTCTGAGTATAGATTCTTTGCCTCTTTGGTTAGATTTATTCCTAGGTATCTTATGGTTTTGGGTACGATTGTAAATGGGACTGACTCCTCAATTTCTCTTTCTTCTGTCTTGTTGTTAGTGTAAAGAAATGCGACTGATTTCTGTGCATTGACTTTATATCCTGACACTTTACTGAATTCCTGTATAAGTTCTAGCAGTTTTGGAGTGGAGCCTTTTGGGTTTTCCACATATAGTATCATATCATCTGCAAAGAGTGATAGTTTGACTTCTTCTTTGCCGATTTGGATGCCTTTAATTTCTTTTTGTTGTCTGATTGCTGAGGCTAGGACTTCTAGTACTATATTGAACAGCAGTGGTGATAACGGACATCCCTGCCGTGTTCCTGACCTTAGCGGAAAAGCTTTCAGTTTTTCTCCATTGAGAATGATATTTGCGGTGGGTTTTTCATAGATGGCTTTGATAATGTTGAGGTATGTGCCTTCTATCCCTACACTTTGAAGAGTTTTAATCAGGAAGGGATGCTGCACTTTGTCAAACGCTTTTTCAGCATCTATTGAGAGTATCATATGGTTCTTACTCTTTCTTTTATTAATGTATTGTATCACATTGATGGATTTGCGGATGTTGAACCAACCTTGCAGCCCTGGAATAAATCCCACTTGGTCGTGGTGAATAATCCTTTTAATGTACTGTTGGATCCTATTGGCCAGTATTTTGGTGAGAATTTTCGCATCTGTGTTCATCAAGGATATTGGTCTGTAATTCTCTTTTTTGGTGGGATCCTTGTCTGGTTTTGGGATCAAGGTGATGCTGGCCTCATAGAATGAGTTTGGAAGTTTTCCTTCCATTTCTATTTTTTGGAACAGTTTCAGGAGAATAGGAATTAATTCTTCTTTAAATGTTTGGTAGAATTCCCCTGGGAAGCCGTCTGGTCCTGGACTTTTGTTTGTTTGGAGATTTTTGATGACTGTTTCAATCTCCTTACTGGTTATGGGTCTGTTCAGGTTATCTATTTCTTCCTGGTTCAGTTGTGGTAGTTTATACATCTCTAGAAATGTATCCATTTCTTCCAGGTTGTCAAATTTGTTGCCATAGAGTTGCTCGTAGTATGTTCTTATAATTGTTTGTATTTCTTTGGTGTTGGTTGTGATCTCTCCTCTTTCATTCATGATTTTATTTATTTGCGTCCTTTCTCTTTTCTTTTTGATAAGTCTGGCCAGGGGCTTATCAATCTTATTAATTCTTTCAAAGAACCAGCTCCTAGTTTTGTTGATTTTTTCTATTGTTTTTTTAGTTTCTATTTCATTGATTTCTGCTCTGATCTTTATGATTTCTCTTCTCCTGCTGGGTTTAGGCTTTCTTTGTTGTTCTCTCTCCAGCTCCTTTAGGTGTAGGGTTAGGTTGTGTATTTGAGACCTTTCTTGTTTCTTGAGAAAGGCTTGCACTGCTATATATTTTCCTCTCAGGACTGCCTTTGTTGTGTCCCACAGATTTTGAACTGTTGTGTTTTCATTATCATTTGTTTCCATGAATTTTTTCAATTCTTCTTTAATTTCCTGGTTGACCCATTCATTTTTTAGAAGGATGCTGTTTAGTCTCCATGTATTTGCGTTCTTTCCAAATTTCCTCTTGTGATTGAGTTCGAGCTTCAGAGCATTGTGGTCTGAAAATATGCAGGGAATGATCTCGATCTTTTGGTACCGATTGAGACCTGATTTATGACCCAGGATGTGGTCTATTCTGGAGAATGTTCCATGTGCACTAGAGAAGAATGTATATTCTGTTGCTTTGGGATGGAATGTTCTGAATATATCTGTGATGTCCATCTGGTCCAGTGTGTCATTTAAGGCCTTTATTTCCTTGTTGATCTTTTGCTTAGATGATCTGTCCATTTCAGTGAGGGGAGTGTTAAAGTCCCCTGCTATTATTGTATTACTGTCGATGTATTTCTTTGATTTTGTTATTAATTGGTTTATATAGTTGGCTGCTCCCATGTTAGGGGCATAGATATTTAAGATTGTTAGATCTTCTTGTTGGACAGACCCTTTGAGTATGATATAGTGTCCTTCCTCATCTCTTATTATAGTCTTTGGCTTAAAATCTAATTGATCTGATATAAGGATTGCCACCCCAGCTTTCTTCTGATGTCCATTAGCATGGTACATTGTTTTCCACCCCCTCACTTTAAATCTGGAGGTGTCTTCGGGTCTAAAATGAGTTTCTTGTAGGCAGCATATGGATGGGTTTTGTTTTTTTATCCATTCTGATACCCTGTGTCTTTTGATTGGGGCATTTAGCCCATTAACATTCAGGGTAACTATTGAGAGATATGAATTTAGTGCCATTGTATTGCCTGTAAGATGATTGTTACTGTATATTGTTTCTGTTTCTTTCTGATCTACTACTTTTAGGGTCTCTCTTTGCTTAGAGGACCCCTTTCAATATTTCCTGTAGAGCTGGTTTGGTGTTTGCAAATTCTTTCAGCTTTTGTTTGTCCTGGAAGCTCTTTATCTCTCCTTCTATTTTCAATGATAGCCTAGCCGGATATAGTATTCTTGGCTGCATGTTTTTCTCGTTTAGTGCTCTGAATATATCATGCCAGTTCTTTCTGGCCTGCCAGGTCTCTGTGGATAGGTCCGCTGCCAATCTAATGTTTTTACCCTTGTATGTTACAGACTTCTTTTCCCGGGCTGCTTTCAGGATTTTCTCTTTGTCGCTAAGACTTGTAAATTTTACTATCAGGTGACGAGGTGTGGACCTATTTTTATTGATTTTGAGGGGCGTTCTTAGCATCTCCTGGATTTTGATGTTTGTTCCCTTTGCCATATTAGGGAAATTCTCTCCAATAATTGTCTCCAATATACCTTCTGCTCCCCTCTCTCTTTCTTCTTCTTCTGGAATCCCAATTATTCTAATGTTGTGTCGTCTTATGGTGTCACTTATCTCTCGAATCCTCTCCTCGTGTTCCAGTAGTTGTTTGTCTCTCTTTTGCTCAGCTTCTTTATTCTCTGTCATTTGGTCTTCTATGTCACTAATTCTTTCTTCTGCCTCATTTATCCTGGCAGTGAGAGCTTCCATTTTTGATTGCACCTCATGAATAGCTTTTTTGATTTCAACTTGGTTAGATTTTAGTTCTTTTATTTCTCCAGAAAGGGCTTTTATCTCTCCGGAGAGGGTTTCTCTAATATCTTCTATGCCTTTTTCGAGCCCGGCTAGAACCTTGAGAATTGTCATTCTGAACTCTAGATCTGTCATGCTACCTATGTCTGTATTGATTAGGTCTCCAGCCTTCGGTACGGCCTCTTGTTCTTTTTTTTGAGGTGAGTTTTTCCGCCTTGTCATTTTGTCCAGGTAGGATTTGCTTTCTCCTGCTGTGGAATTCCGCTGTTCTTGGTGACTGAAGTTGGTTTTGGATGGTTTCTTGTTGATCTTCTGGGGGAGGGGCCTGTTGTAGTGATTCTCAAGTGTCTTTGCCGCAGGCGGAATTGCACCGCCCTTGCCAGGGGCCGGGCTAAGTAATCCGCTCGGGTTCGCTTTCGGGAGCTTTTGTTCCCTGAGCGCTTTCCGTAGAGTTCCGGAGGACGGGAATGAAGATGGCGGCCTCCCAATCTCTCGGCCCAGAGGAGCTGAGAGCTTGGGGTTCCGCTCCTCAGTGCGCTCTCAGAGCAAAGCGCCCAATAGCCCCGCCTCCCTGGCTTGCGGTCGCGCCTCGAGGAAAGCAGTCAATTGTTGGAGCTGGAGAAAAGCGCCGGGTCGCTTTTGTCTCCGTGGCCTCCGGCCGCGCTCCGAGCCCACCCAGCCTGCGACCGGCACAAGGTAACCCCGGGCTTAGAGCTCACTCCTCGGCTTTGTCGCTATAGCCGGCTTCCCCGCTCTAATACCTGCGAGTTCTGCGGCACTCAGACACCCCCAGTCCTTCTGTGACCCCGCGGGTCCTGGGGTTATGCTGACCCCGCCTGGGTTTCCCCCCAGTTTAGCCTCTGGAGCGATGTCTCCCAGTGGAGCCGACTTTTAAAAGTCCCGGTTTTGTGCTCCGTCGCTCCGCCGCTTGCCGGGTGCCGGCCCCTCCCCCCGGGGTCTATCTTCCCGTCGCTTTGGATTCACTTCTCCGCAGGTCCTACCTTTCAGAAAGTGATCGATTTTCTGTTTCTGGGATTGTTGCTCTTCTTCTCTTCGATTTCCCGTTGGATTTATAGGTGTTCACAATGGTTAGATAAGCTATCTAGCTGATCTCCTGCTACCCGATGTCGTCTCAGCCTGCTACTTCTCCGCCATCTTGACTCCTCCCCCTAGAATGTGGGTTTTGGAATTAATCAGTTAGAATCCAGTTTCCATCACCTACTACAAGTGTGACCTTGGGCAGGCTACTTAACTTCATGGAGCCCCTGTCACAGTTTTTATTTTGATAGTAAGTATACTCTTTAATTCCCATCACCTCTTTCACCCATCTCCTCGCAGCCCCCTCCACCCCCCCAGCCACCGGCTGCCTCCCAACCATCATTTTTTTCTCTATAGTTAAGAGTCTGTTTCTTGGTTTTTCTGTCTCATGGAGCCACTGTGTTTGAATATGAGTGCTGTGGACTGAAAGTTTGTGTTTCCCCAAAATTTCTATGTTGAAATGTAACCTCCAAGGAGATGGTTTTAGGAGGTTTTTGAGGGCTCTGAATGGCTCAGTCGGTTAAGCATCTGCCTTCAGCTCAAGTCATGATTCCAGCATCCTGGGATCGGAGCCCTGCATCAGGGAGGGAGGCTGCTTTTCCCTCTGCCCCTCTCCCAACTTGTGCTCTTGCTCTGTCTCTCTTATATCTTGCTCTCAAATTAATAAAAATCTTAAAAAAAAATGAGGTGGGGCTTTTGGAAGGTGATGTGGTCTTGAGGTTGGAGCTCTCATGGGTGTGGCTAGTGTCCTTATGAAAGAGGCTCCAGAGAGCTCCCTGATCCCTTCCACCACAGTGAGAAGGGGCTGATAGGAAGAGGAACAGAGCTCTCCTCAGAACACAGCCATGCTTGATGTCTTGACTTGACATGTCTTGATGTGAATGTCTCACAGATCTGGCACCTTGATCTCAGCCTTCCAGCCTCTAGAGCTGTGAGAAATAAATCTGTATTTTTATAAACCACCCAGGCTCTGGTATTTCATCATAGTGGCTTGAATGGACTGAGACAGCATAATAACTAACTCCCACAGTTCTTAAGAAGGTGTATTGTGGTAAGAGGTGACAACGACTTGTCATGGGTTTAGCTTACCTAAGTGCTTCATAAGTATTAGTTTCCTTTGTCAGTTCTTACATAGTTTTTTTTTTTTGTTTTGTTTTTATTTTTTAAGATTTTATTTATTTGACAGAGAGAGAGAGAGATCACAAGCAGGCAGAGAGGCAGGCAGAGAGAGAGGAGGAAGCAGGCTCCCTGCTGAGCAGAGAGCCCGATGCGGGACTCGATCCCAGGACCCTGAGATCATGACCAAGCCGAAGGCAGCGGCCCAACCCACTGAGCCACCCAGGCGCCCCAGTTCTTACATAGTTTAGATATGATCACTTACAATGTAAATTCAGTAGATCATGGCTTATTTGCCCATAAATATGTTCCTTTGACTTTTTGGGGAAAATCTATTTAGGGCATTACCTAGTACATCTGTCCTTAGGTGGCAAGAGTGAGAAATAGGAGCTTTTCTGGCCAAAGAGCTACAACTGTGTTGAGGACAAATTCCTAATACAGTGTTTTGTGTGTGTGGGTGTGTGTGTGTTTTCCTTTAAGTTTCAGTCCCATATTTAAGGTGAGATCCTCCTCAAAGCAGAGACTTTTTTTGGGGGATAAAGGAGGATTTCTAAGGGTAAACTTAAGAGGCTCAGGAAATCCTCTTCAAATTTTATTAAAATTTTGCTCATATACCAATTTTTTTCTGGACATAAGTAGTTGAAGATTATAAGTTTCTCAAGGAGGCCCACAAAACCCAAAACATTACCAGGCACTGTTCTATAAAACTTGACTTAGCCAATAGCTGTGTTCTAAATTAGCACCACCCTTTCCAAAAGAGAGGGGTGGGGGGAGAGAGAAATTATTGCCTATTCTTGCTAATTCTGTTAACAGATCTTTAACCACAAAACAATTGGTGGTTAGAAAATGTTATCCTGGTTTCTTATATTTCTCAGTCTGTCAATATCTTCTGTCTTTGACTCCCCAACCACTGCTAATTATAAACTTCTGTGTGTACATGCTGTTTACAGAAGAAGCTTAGGAGGTCTTTATAACTTATGCATCTTGTCATGAATTATGATGATAGCTTATTTTTTTCTGTGCAGTGTTCCTCCAAAGCCTGTGTAGTAGTAAGCATATTCTGAAAAAGTTTGTCTTGCGCTGTTTATATTTGTTGAATATTGGAATGATAGAGTTTCATAGAGGGGAAAAGTTGTTGCCTTCTTTGAAAGTTATCAGACTTGACAGAAGAATCACAAAGGAGATGAAAACTGCCACGTTCTGTCTCATTCTGGGTTTGATTCTGTCCAACCCATTTGTATCCACATTTACATTAAATGATTCATAACAACTGTGGATCACTGTATTAAATAAAAGAGCTTTTAAGATTCTTGGATCTTCTAAACTGAAGAAAGGGAATATACTTTTTCTCCTAATAAAAATCTCTACAAATTAAAAACAAAAACATGTCCACTTGTTAACTAGGAATCATACCACAAATACTGCTGTGTGTGCAAGGCAGTGAATTTACAAAGGTGAAAAATTGCATGCAAAGTAGGTGTCTATGCAGTGATGGGTCAAATATTATATTATCTCATCAGCATTCATCATGAAGCCTCTGGCATGAAAAAGAGCATTCTCCTCCTGAGACACACAGAGAGCAGAGAAAAGCCAATCAGGTTGAAGAAGCCATGCGTTCCTTCTATACGTATGACTTCTCCGGAGATGTACATTGTTTACCAGTTCACATCACAGAATATGTTAAGTCCTCATTCTCTAGTTACTGACCAGTCAGAAGATAAGCTTTTCTCATAGGACTTCGATTTTCACTTTATTGTATAATGCAAGCTTTGTTATTAACTTAATGGAGCTGATGATATCTGTAAGTGGAATAATTCAGAGGTGGTAAATCAGCCTCTAAATTTGCTTTCTGAAAGGAAAGCTTATTTTCTTATTTAACTTGGTTGTTTTAGATAATATATAAAATCTATTTTTCATTAGTTTTTTTTTTCCTTAATGTTTATTTTCATTTTCCAAGATCCCTTTGCTTTACATATGTGATGAATTTTTCAAATCTCTCTTACCTTATAGTCGTAATGCTCTGCTGGCTCTACAACCTTGCGATGAAGACGTTGTTACTTTTGTTGAGTAGTTGAGTTTCCAAATCATAAATCTGATGATAATCTTGTGATGCCTGCCACGGGAGCGCTGAGCGATTTATTGAACTATCCAGTCCTTCAGAACTGGCATTTTGCTTGATAGTAAGTTAGAGAAGTTAGATTTTGCTAAGAATGTGGCTTTGCTTGGGTCATTTGGAAAAAAATAAAACCCTGCAAAACAAATCTTGTTGTTTTTGGGCAATTCGCTCTTGTTCACAACCTCACATCTAAGTACCAGTCTTATTAGAAGAGGGAAGGGAATAGTTCTTGTTGAGCACCTACTATGTGCCTGTAGCTATGACCACGATATACTCCTTCCCTCCATAGAGCTTACAGTTTACCAGGGAGAAGAGTTAATGAAATAATTGTTATAGTACATGTGATTGGTGTTATGACAGGGCATTATGGTAGCAGACATAGTATTCTCAAAGGAAGTCTTCTGGAAAAGAATGGTGTAAGGTAAGACCTGATAGGGCAGTAGAAATTAGGTAAAGGGTGATGGGAAGGGGGGTAAGGATAGTTAGTGTGACAATGCTGGGATAGAAGAAGACGACTTCCGGCAGGAGGAATAGCATGTGCAAAAACATACTTGAGAAATCAAAATAAATCCAGGTAGCTACAGATGATAGAGTTTGAATGGTATAAGGTGAGTTGGAGAAGGAACGACCACTCATTTGACAATTATGTACGGACAACTTCGTGCTAGGTATTGGTGACAGATGAACGAGACAGATATGCTGTCTGCCCTCCTCAACTTTACTTTCCAGTGAAAAAGAGACTAGATAAAGAAACAAAAATCAAAATTAGCATAGATTTTGATAAGAGCCATGAATAAAATTAACAGTACATGATGGCCAGAGGGTTGTCATGAATGACGTGGTGGAGGAAGTGATGTTTATGCTGAATCATGAAGGACCAGGAAAGCTAAGCATAAGGGAAAGAGAAAGAACATTCCAGCAAAGCAGAAAATCTTTGTAAAGTCCACAAGTCAAGAAAGAGAGTGGGATGTTTGAAGTTTTGCAAGGGGGCTGGTGTGGCTAAAGCATTCTCATCTAGCAGCAAAGTATTGTGAGATGAAGATGAAAAGGTGATTGTCCTCAGTTTTATAGGTAAGGAATCTAAGAGGCAGTTTTGCCCAGGGTGATCTCAGGTAGTAGAGGGTAAAGCTAGGAAGCTAGTACATGCCTGTATACCACATGTTTGTCCAATCCTAGGCTTGTTTATTCATTCAACTACTTAATATTTTATTGTCAGCTACGCTCCATGTTATGTCTAGGGACAGTATTATGACAGATATACAAGATCCCTGCTTCCATGAGGCTATGCCTTGTTCTTTTCCCTGACTCATGTTGCATTCTTGGAGGGCAAGGGAAGACCTAGGGAAGATTTCCCTCTGTAAGTAACGGAAAAACAAAGATTGATACAGCTTATGAATTAAAGGGGAATTTTTCACTTATGTAATTGAAATAAGGCTTCCAGGATGATTAAATCTCTCTCTCTCTCTTTTTCTGCCCTTCTCTTTGTTCTTTCCTCTTCTGTGGTTCAGTTTTGTCCAGTTCCAGATTTTGTATCCACATCCCACGCTGTCTAAAAGGAGAAAAAGGGTTCCAGAATTTCCACTGGAAGTCATGAGCTTTGTGCTGATTGAGTTGACCTTGCTAAAACCAGGGAAATTTTCATGTTGACTGGCTTAGTCCCAGGGTTCATATTTATTTCTGAATAAATTGTCATGGTAAAGATATTCCCAGAGATTCTAAATAGGGAGTGATACCAAGTTGTATGTGCATGGAAACTTAAGAAGAAGTGTGCATAGAGACTTTTGATAATGTCGCCTTTTTGCAATGAAGGGAAAGTCAAAACCGACACTTAGTGGGTGAGAACCAGGGGTCCTTCAATGCATAGGATTGGCCTGTACCACCAAGAACTGTCCCCTTTGTCCATAATTTTTGGATGTGCTTCTGGACTATGGGGAAAAATTGTATGTAATCATCTGAACCTAGAACTTAGCTGTTTTACATTTAAACATGAAGTGTGGCTTGGAGACAGTATTTTAGTATATACTGAATTTTCCAGAAGTGTACATACTCAGTATATCGTGAGAATACTATACTTTGTTCAGAATTTTTCCAAAATTTGTTGACCCATTTGAAAAAATCGCATCACGGTTGGGGTCTTGCTTTGGTATTCAAGTTGTCTGTTCAGTATACCTTAGGACCTGCATTTGTAGGTGTTTTATTTCCTGCTGATTTCTTGTGAAGGTTTAGGCATTTGACTATATTATTATGTCTGAATATTTATATATTGGAATACATTTGTTTTATAAATTACTTTAAAAATCCTGCTTTATGTTTTATTTTGAGAATAATATGATTTTTGAAATTGTGTATGGAGATAATCATATTTATTTGTGAATTTCATTTTAGTATAGAGTGGGGACATTACATAATATTATGTAAAGGAGCTATTGGGTTTGATCAGGTTGAAGTCACTGGTTGAGACCCATCAGAGACCATCCCAGAAGTTGGGGGGTAGGGTCAATATCTATACCGCCTGGTTAATATACACTTGGAGAAAGGGGAACTGGATATTGGGGAGATATCCCTGATGCCCATTGGATACTCATTGTTAAATGTGGGCCTTTCTCAAGACAGAATTGATTAGAGTTTAATATTTTTTATGTTAAATGCATTCTTGGGGAAAATCCAGATTAAGGTGACTTTTTGTGAAGATAGGCCCAAATCATTTATTTTAAAATGCAGGTTTACCTGGGATTAAATGTGATACTTTATGTTGCAGATTTTATCCATGTAGATTTCTGATTCAGACTTAATTCAGCTCTAGATAGCTACCTCTCATTTGTTCATAGCTTTGACACCCCGTTTTCCATTTTAATGCGTTGCGATCTAAATGCACACTTTCAGCATCTAGGAGGGTTTTCTGATGTAAAGCCTGACCTGGCCACGAAGTGGTGAAGAGGAATGACTGAAATACTAATTTGCAGTAAGGGAGTCATCAGAGAAACTGTAGAAGGAGAGAAATGGAAGACAGCAAGTATAAAACAGGAGTAGTTGTTGGCTTATTTGAACACTACATAGTTGGAGATAACTTGTAGACTAGAGTTATACAAACATATCTGGTTCCTTTAAAACAGAGTTTAAAAGAGAACATTTGAAAATGGTCATTTTACATAGTGGGAGATTTTTTCCTATTGCTATAAAATTCACACCCAAGGGAAGGCCTTATCTGCTGCCTTGAGTTAAATTATAAACCAAAAAGATGTTTCTGTTGCCTTGGCCATACAAATTTGGTGGGGTGCACACAGAGCTAGTGCAGTGTTCTAGGAGCATGGTTGAGTGTCATTTGAATTTTACTTTATTTATTAAAAATATTTTATTTATTTGAGAGAGAGAGAGAGAGAGAGAGAGAGAGGTGGGGAGGGGCAGAGGCAGAGGGGGAGGGAGAAGCAGACTCCTGGATGAGCAGGGAGCCTGATGTGGGGTTCCATCCCAGGACCCTGGGATCATGACCTGAGCTCAAGGCAGATGCTTAACCACTGAGCCACCCAGGTGCCCCAAGTCATTTGGATTTTTAAGATGCATTTGTGGATTGCTCCTTGGTCATACTTCCAAAGCTCTTCACTTCTAGGACTTTCTAAATTCCTATAAAATTATTTATTCATATACCAAACTCCTCTAAATATGTAGGAGTTAAGTACTTGCTCTTGGATAATCTTAAGTGGGTAGAGAAAGTGCAAAAGTTCCTACTATTTCCTTCCTCCCTGTGTGTGGATGCCACCCACAGAGTCTTTATAATTTCAAGGGTGGTAGGTGACCTATTTATTTTGTAATTACTTAGCAGAGAACAGCTCTGACATTTTGCTTTTGTGCCCCAAATTTCTAGCTCCTCCAGTGAAGTATGTTTTAGCATTATTTTGTATGTGACACTTTTTCCACAAAAGCCGGTGAACTCTCTAGTACTGTCCCTTTTTGTTAGTGAGGTTTTCTGTTTTAACATGTTATTCTGTTTTAACATGTTATTTAACATGTCAGCTGGCTTTTTCAGTTTGCATCAACATTGTAATCAGAAGCTAACGTTTTGTTAAGCAATTTATTGATGTTTATCACTTGCCAGGCTTTCAGTTTGCCAACCGCTGACATGACTGTCACTTTCTTGTTCAGAAAAGGATTTTTACAGTTTAATAAAATGTTACCAAACATATAATTTTCTCTCCCCTCTTTTTCTTGTTGTTGACCTTGCTTATAAAATCAGCATATCCCTCCCCCCCATAAACATACTGTGTTTGAAAATCTGAACATTTAAAACATCAAATATGGGTCAATAGATTTCAGTTGCCACTTACAGAAGGCTATTATCCGGAGCCTCTATGTATTAACCTCTCGACCTCTGTGAACGTCCCTCTCCCAGTGCCTGCCACTTAGTGGGTGTTCAGGAAAGGTCAAATGAAACAAAATAACGAATACATGCAAATAGTAACCTTTTAAGTTTAAATAATAAGGAATTCTCATTGTAATTAATTTTTATGCTACAGTATATTCTGGAGAATGGGTTAGCCCATAAAAATGTCAGGAATTGGTCTTCTGGACTTGTAATACAAGTTTATACGTTCATGTATTCCCTATTCCCTTAAATTGTGTATTTCATTTTTGCCACTTTAATTTTGAGCTGAGATAATTTTTTTTCCTTCATGTGAATTTCAGCAACAGCAAGAGAAACTCTGAAGGCTCTTGATAGCAGCTGTAAACTCCTGTTCGCAAAGAATAAAAGAAGAAAAAGCTAAGGGGATATTATGTACAAGGCCACAACTATAGTTGTGAAGTCTCTTGTCTCCCTCCTACCCCACAAGTTTTACTTGGGACAGTGGAGGCAATTTACCAGAACTCCCTCTTCTTGTTTATTGCTAAAAAATAGCTGCTAAAATGTAAGAGGGTTAAGTTCATAGATCACAGAAAGAATGACGAACAGAGTAAATACTTCGGGTTTATGTTTATTGTCTGCTATGACAAGAAAATGGGATTTATGGTTAATTTAATACACTAGTTAATGGGATGTTACTAATGCATAACAAAGAGACTCCTCGTTTATCCAGAATGGCTGGGAAATGGACTATTATGTATTTTGGATCTTCAAGAGTTGTCACACAACGTATACTTCCTCCAGCAGTGGTTCTCAACGGGGGGTAATTTTATTTAATTTATTTATTTGACAGAGAGAAAGAGAGCACAAGTAGGCAGAGAGGCAGGCAGAAGGAGAAGGAGAAGCAGGCTCCCTGCTGAACGGAGAGCCCGATACAGGGCTCGATCCCAAAACCCTGGGATCATGACCTGAGCCAAAGGCAGACCCTTAACCAACTGAGCCAGTCAGGCGTCCCCCAGCTGGGGGTAATTTTGCCCCTTAGGTACATTTGACAATGTCTGGAGACCTTTCTGATTGTCAGGGTGGCAGGAGGGAGAAGTGCTACTAGCATTTAGCAAGTCAGGTCCAGGGATGTTGCTAAACATCCTACAATGCAGAAGGCAGTCCTCACAACAAGGAATGATCTGGTCTAAAATGTTAGTAGCTTGAAGTTTGAGAAACACTGCCCTACAGATTAGTACTTTTTACCAAATGAGAGTTCGACAAAATTAAGCTCCACAACAAGATGGCAGCCAGTATTTTTGGTGATTTAAATGATAGTTTCGCTTCTTACATTGCTTCCATGTTTTTATCAGCGTCAGTTACCCCCTGTATTGGTCGGTGTAGAAGAGCTGGTTTATGAGGATTCCCGGTTGTGAGATGGATGAAGATGTTAGCTGTGGCACAATTATCTGAAGAGGCTCAATTAATTCTTGTGTCATAACAGTGATTTCAGTTAGAATTGCTACATTCCCTAATAGGATTATTTACATTTTGCATTATGACAGAACTGAAATATAACTTAACTTTGTTAATGTGTTTTAAATATACTTCAAAAATAATAGGTGATGTGGTCTTGGAATGATACTTGTGTCAGCACAGCTGTTGTTACAAGGTCCCATGCTTTTATTTCAAGCATACGTAGGGAAAATAAAGAAGACAAAATTTTTCTTCTACCATAGGATAAAGTTTATTTGTGTGCATACTCCAAGAAAATGAAAAAGAACAATATCTGTTTATGGGTAGAAAAACAAAAGAATCTGTTTATTAGTCATTCAATGAAATATTTATTGAGGACTGTCTCATTCACGTTCTGGGACTAGCAGAGTAATTAGAATTTTTTTACGACGTCATTTACTGAATTCTTTGGAAAATAATAAAAGTTTAAAGAATGAAACTGAAATTAATTTTAAATGTCTGTAGTAGCTTCTTGCACACATGGATTCAGATATAATGTATGGTATTTACAGCTGTCGAGGCTTAAATAATGGAAACTGCCTATTATGTGACCCTCATCTTACGCTCAGAACCACTTGGAGTCACAAGGTCATTAAGTACTTATCCTTATGTGGGTTTATGCAGTTAGGTATTGCTTTTCCACAAGCACACATTGAACACCTGATACGTGCTATGGTATTCTTTCCAGAAGGGACATCAACATGAATCAGGAATAGCCCCTTCCCTTCTGTGCAGCTGCAGGCGGTGCTGGGCGGGGGAAGAGAACTTGGAGAGGTGGGGTGTTGAGAATGTTGAGGGGGACAGGAGCAGTGGAGGGGTATCGTCTTGTGAATGGGCATATTTTAGAAGTAGTGAAAGAGAATAAACAAAGCATGAAAGGGACAATCGGCCACTTACACTTGTGCTGACCTCTTGTGTTTTTACCTGGGTTTGGTTACTTTTAACCTTCCCAGTTAGGAACTTCTAACCCCCTGCTATGTTGAATAATTATCCAAGCACAAACTCCGTGCATGAATTTCATCACACTTCTAACAAGCTTCCAGGGCCTTATCTCTGAAGAGATCAGCATTGAATAAACAATGAAAATTCTTGGGCCTCTCGGTTCTGCAGTTTCTATTTCAAAATGTAATCCTAATTCAACTTTGAAATATTTCTTGTTTTGTCTTAGAGTGGGGAGACAGGTGGGAGGGTTGGGATGACTGGGTGATGGACATTGGGGCAGGAATGTGGTAGGTGAGTGCTGTGAATTGTGTAAGACTGATGATTCACAGACCTGTATCCCTGAAACAAATAATACATTATATGTTAATAAAAAAAAAATTGACCTGAACAAATTATTGAGAGGAAGAAAGAAGTGATGCAGGCAACTTAATCTCAACATGTCCAAAATAGAATGCATGATTTTTTTTTTTTCCAGAATGCATGATTTTCTACCAAACTCATTCTTCTTAATCCCTACACATTTTCTCCTATCTCATTTATGGCGCCATTAGATTTCCTTCACATCCGTCTTGATACCTTCAAAGCTGTTCTCCGCATTGCTGTCCTAGTAATCTACAGGGGCCACAAATAACGGAATAATATTAGCAGATAATATTCTTTTAATGCCAGTGTAGTGAACATACAGTGTTATATTAGTTTCAGGTGTACAATATAGTGATTAAACATTCTATACATTACTCAGTACTCATCACAGTAAGTGTATTCTTTTTTTTTTAAGCAGTGAACATAAATCAGCTTTTTTTTTTTTTTAAGATTTTATTTGTTTATTTGACAGACAGAGATCACAAGTAGGCAGAGAAGCAGGCAGAGAGAGAGGGGAAACAGGCTCCCCGCTGAGCAGAGACCCCGATGTGGGGCTCAATCCCAGGACCCTGGGATCATGACCCGAGCCGAAGGTAGAGGCTTTAACCCACTGAGCCACCCAGGCACCCCTCATTTAATGACTTTTAATTTGTTTTTGTAAAAACCTATTGCTAAATGAAAAACTAAAAAAACAAAAAACCCCCCCCAAAAAACCAAACAAAAATTATAATGACTTCCATCTCAATTTAAGATACCTAAACAGTTTTCACAGGTAGAAAATATACCAATTCAACAATGAAAAGAGGTTTATGTAAATAATAAACCACAATTTGAAAGGAAATAAACAGAATCTCTATGGAACAAAGGTTTTGTTTCCTTTTGAAGGAGGAAGAAGAGTGGGGAGCAGTCAATGTTAGAGGCCAAGTGCGGTGGAATCACTCTTTGGAAGGCGCAATCTCCTTTTCCTTCCATTTTCTTCATCAATTCTTGACCCTTTTGGGGTTTTAAGATTACCCTGTACTCAAGCTCCATTTTGTAAGTGATCACACAGGAAATCACCTTCAGGGCAAAATAAAGACTAAACATCTAATACATAGGATATGTGCATGTCCAAAGCAGACCTCTGTTTTCTCTTTCTCTCTCTCAAAAAGAAAAAAAATGTATCGGGTTTATCCAAAGAGTGCTTAATGGAAATGTATTCCCTAAGATACTCTGACTAAAAAGTGGTAAGCCAAGTAAGTTGGTGAGTGTGTCTCTCAAACAGTAACATCAATATATCATGTCCTGCAGTGTATTTACCGAGTCGATTTTTGGGAAAAATGTTGCTATATTTAAAAGGATTTGTTAAAAAATGCATAACTTTTAAAAACTGTATGGGTGTAAAGTCATTACCTAAAGTCATTATGAAATAAGTTTACATTTGGCACATGAAGTTCCCCAAGATTCATCCTTCCTCCCCTTCTGTCTCATACCTTATTGTTGACATGGCTGTGTTGTGTTTACTAGGCACCCATATGATGCTCTCCTACATCCCCATTCCCTCCACATGGAGAATCCCCTTCTGCACACACACAGTGGGTTTGCCGTCCACCTGAGGAGTACCAAACTGTGGAAACCTCTGTCCTTTAAAGGGGGCAGCTAGCAAATCTGCCCATACTTTACCCTGGAAGGACACAGTGTCTTAATTATTCTAGTCAGAATATAAATGTGCCCTCTGCTCTGGAGAGAGAGAGAGACACTGTGTCTTCCAAGGCTGTGTGGTATACAAACATTCCTGAACAGCTAGTCTGAAACAAAATATTGGTTAATGCCTTGGCAGAAAGTGCAGAAACAAGAGAGATCCTTGGAGAACAGTCTCCCAGCAATTGTTGTACTTGGCCCGTTGTATTCAAATTATCCATTTAAGTGTCTGGTTAGTGAGTTCATTTAAAGCAGAGATTTAATCTTGTCAATCTTTATATCCCTAATATCCAGCATAGTGCTTATGACAGATTAGAGAATCAATATATTTTTATGAAACAAATGAATAAATAAAGACCTTTGAAAATCTGGAGAACATGGCTGTTATAACAAAAGTTATTTTATATAAGACAGTCCATTAAACCACACTAAGCACAACTCGAATTTAAGTACCAAGTGGCTCATAGACAGCCAGCTGGCTTTCCAAAATCCATATTCCATTACATTTGAAAAAAATATTATGTAATGATAATACTGAGTCCTTCATTTATTGGGTGCCATAATTTATAAACTGTTTATAAATTATGCCTCAGTATATCCTGGTAAGCAACCCATGAAGCGATACTATTCTTATTTGTTGTTGGAAACAGAGATTGAGAAAAGTAATGTAACTTGTTCAAACTAGCACAGATGGTCATTGGTGAAGGAGGGATTGGAACCCAGGCAGCTGGACCCTGGAGGTTGTGTTTTTAACCACTTAAATTGTCCCTCACAAGAAAGAAAGATCTGCATGAATTAGTTTCTCTCAACAGGTGTTCTGTCACCCAAGCCAAACTTGGATAGACAGAATAAAAAAATGTGATGTTAACAGGTTCTAGCACACATTTGGGGAAGTGAACTGAACTGTGTTTGCTTTAGCAAAGATATCTCTCCTGCAAAGGTAATGCTTGGAGGATGACAAGATGAGGTTAGCATCTTTGTCCAATGTTGGGGATGTAGGACCCATGAAGACACTGTTATTGCCGATCTTAAACTAATCTAGGGCTCAGGCAAGGCTGGCTTCGTGGACATGTGCCCCATTTGGTCAGTTGCACAGGGTTCTGTACTTAGAGGCTGTGCTTAGAAGGGCTTACCTGGTTTGTTTCCTGTTCTGCCGTCACCGCCTGGAAGTTCTTAATACTTTTTGAAAAAGGAGTCCTGCATTTTCATTTTGTACTGGGCGTCTCAAATTTTGCAGCTGTTCATGGGCCAGAGTCTTGGTTAACCCTTTATGGCAACTAATGATGTGACAGTGGAGACAGGAGATGGACCCGTAACAGCAGAAGGGCTCCCAGCAAAGGTTTTTAGTAACCTGAGGTTATGCCAGTATCCGCCCTGGACTCTGTAGAGAAAAGCTCAGATCCTGGATTTCAAGGCTGTGGAATATACAATTCCCTGAGTATTTGATGACTCTCTAACATCACCCCTGGCACCGGTTTAAGGTATTGATTGCAGAATCTTTGGATTGCAGTCTATCTTAAGGGGAAAAAATATTATAGATAGTGTTTCCCAGAATTTTAGAGGTCTCAGGTCTAGTTTCATTCTTTTTCCTGGTATGATGGTTTGTTTTAGGTCCATTTAACTGTTCTCTTTTATAATTAGCACCGAATCAATTAGATGAGAAATCCGATTTCCATCTTAACAGGAATCAATATCTTCCATCTCCATTTTGATACATAAATTAGATTGCTATTTATTATCTTTAATAAATGCAAATGCACTTTGTGATGTTAGGTTTTCGGGGGGGGCGGGGAGAGGGGGTGTGGCTGGAGGCTCTATAAACACTGTACCGTCATGTTTGCTACTGTAGTTCAGTGATGTTAACAACAGCTTTGGTCTGTAGCATCTAGGGACACTGCTCGCGGCTGCTGCCTTTTCTTCCTCAGGAAACTTACCGAGAGGCCTCATGTTGGCCTCTGCTGTACTCCTCTGCATTTGCTTCTGACAAACACATGCAATCTAGGTCTTAGTTCTTGGGATGATTCTCTTCTGCACAGTTTTATATCCTCCTCTCTGCAATCTCTGAGACTCCCTGCTGCACGCCATCATTCTACTGCCAGGGAGGAGAAGCAGGGGCAAGGGACCCTCATCTGGGCAGCTGTTTCTGAAAAACCATTTGTTTCAAAGTATTGTTACTAACTTATTCAGGTCCTGGATCTCTCCTGTCTTCAGGTGATTGTGTTTTGGTGGATATTGGATTTAATTTAAGTTAAAACAGGAGGAATTCTGTGGGGGAATTGAGTTCCCTAACTTCCAATCCTACAGAATTGTATGTTTTACTGCTGCAGGCCCAGCAGAGGGAGCCCAAGTTAACGAATGAAACTTTCTCTAGTGCAGTTTTGATGACTCAGAACTACTAATTCATAGTTGAACGGTGATTTCTTTTTTTGTTGGGTGGGGTGGGCAGGGGGAGAAGTTGGGATACAGGGTGTGTGTGTGTGTGTGTGTGTGTGTGTAGAGAGAGAGAGAATAGAAACTAGAAGTAAACTAGAAGTCGTGAATTTTAAGGTGCACTTGAAATGTAGAATGATATATTACATCTTCAGGAGGAAAATGACAAACCTGATGGAGAGAAGCATTTGATTTTCAGATCTGAAGAGGGTACTTTAATGCTGAATGTATAAAACTACCTTTTTCCAGGACGCCTGGGTGGCTTGGTCATTAGGATCAAGGCCCACACGAGGCGACCTGCTCAGCAGGAAGCCTGCTTCTCCTTCTCCCACTCCCCCCCCCCCCCCCCCCCCCGCTCGTGTGCTGTGTCTGTCAAATAAATAAATAAATCTTAAACAAACAAACAAACAAACAAACACAAAAAACTACCTTTTTCTTTTTCAGCTAGCCAGTTCTCAAAACGTTTTAGATTAAGTCCTAATACATTTCTATTTCTTGTGATTTTTACATTTACAGTAACTTCCCTGTGAAAGATTTATTTATTCTGTTCTTCAGTTCATTAGCTTACTCGTCAACCCGTTATATGTGTATCCATGTCTGAGGATAGAAAATCTTGGAAGGTGTTTAAGTTTAGATGAATATTTATTCAATAGATTAATCAATTAGTCTACCAACTCTCTAAACAGCATTTATTGAACTTTTAGTACTATATGAGGTGCAGAAGATGTGTGTCTGTGGGCATGGGGAGTGTGCTGCAGCCAGGATCAGGAAACAAATTTTTTTTCTGTTCTCAACGAAATTACATAGCTGAAATTACATAGCTGATTAAAGACCTGTTTGGTAAACCGCAAAACCTTACATAACCAATTGCTAAGCAGGAGTTCACAGTGTCCACAAAGTAGACTGAATATAAAGTGGGTGTTTGTAGAATAGATAAACAGATCTTTAAGGTAGATGAAAGAGCCCAGAAAGACTTCAAGGAGGATGTAGTTGGGCTTAATTGATAAGTAGCTTTGTGCCCGGTAAGAGAAGAGGGGACAGGGCTTTCCGTAGTGAAGCAATGTGAGAAAGAAAGTATGGTTTAGGATGGAGAACCAGGTTCATTGTGCAGGGTGAGGCTGTTTGTGTTTTGCATGCTCCTATAGGGGTTCAATCGCATCAAGCCTAGGGGAGTGGTGCTCTGGGAGGCACCCCAGTGCTTTCGAATGAGTTCTAGAGGGACTGGTTATGTCGCTCTAGAAGGACATAATCTCTCTTATGTTATAATCATCAGTCATTCTATTGAGAGGAATCTATAAAGAGCACAGTGGGTATAGATTAGACTGTGTAATCAGATAGACTGGATTTGAATAAAAAAATAGAGGTGCGACCTAAGATAAGTTGCTTAACCTTTCTATGCCTTATTTCCTCCTCATCTGTAAAATGGTAGGATGATAATAGTCCTAGTGCATAGAGTTTTAGTGGTTAAATGGGACAGAATGTCATCTGCTTAAAACAGTACTAGAGCCTAGTGAGCCCTGAGTATTAGCTGTTATCGTCGAAGAGCCAATGTGTCGCTGGAGCAGAAAGCAAATATCCTACTTTCTCAAGTACAGAAGTATTTCATTAGGCTTTTTGTTATGAAATTTCTGGCTCTCACCTAGACGAATTTGTCTTTTGTTGGTCAAGGATGAAGAAGCAGATCATAGAATTTAAGATGATGTGGTTTCACAGACTGATTGATGGATGTAAATCAGATAATATGGCCTCCCTTGTTTCAGTGAAAAACAAAGATGACCCTCATTTCAGTAAGAGAGACACTCATCTGGGAATTTCATCATCCTGTTTGGGCCTGCAGTATCTTTACACTTTCCAGATTTTTTTTTTTTTAAAGATTTTATTTATTTATTTGATAGGGAGAGATCACAAGGAGGCCTAGAGGCAGGCAGAGAGAGGCGGGGAAGCAGGCTCCCTGTGGAGCAGAGAGCTCTATGTGGGGCTCGATCTCAGGACCCTGAGACCATGACCTGAGCCGAAGGCAGAGACTTAACCCACCGAGCCACCCAGGTACCCCATTTCCAGACGTTTTGAACCTCAGACAGGAATAAACTCCATGAGGGCAGGGACCATGTGGACCTTGGTTACTATTGTATCCCCTGTGCCTGGCATTCACTTTTTTTTTTTTTTTAAATGAATGGGTCAATGATTGAATGAAAGCATGATTTTGAAAATAAATCCTCTCCCCTCCTACACATTTTTTGACAGTCCTATTCCTAGGACAGGTGAAGTAAGCATCATTACAGAATATCTTTGAGGAACAGGTAATTAATTATATCTCTCCCCTGGTGGTTTTCATTGCCATAAAGCAAAAATCACTTATATTTTATTTTATTTATTTATTTATTTATTTTATTTTATTTTATTATTTTTTAAGATTTTTATTTATTTATTTGACAGACAGAGATCACAAGTAGGCAGAGAGGCAGGCAGAGAGAGAGAGGAGAAAGCAGGCTCTCCATGGAGCAGAGAGCCCGATGTGGGGCTCGATCCCAGGACCCCGGGATCACGACCTGAGCTGAAGGCAGAGGCTTTAACCCACTGAGCCACCCAGGTGCCCCCAAAATCACTTATATTTTAGATCACCATATTGTTTACAAATGTTCTCTTCATGTAATTTCCTCCAGCATTCATGTGAATTCATTACTATTTCTTCCATTTAATTGATTGAACTGAGTCTCAGTAGAGTTAAATGATTGACTCAGTCTCCCATATGAATTATTGTGGACTTTGGACTTCATCTGAGGTCCCTTGACTACAAGTGCAGGGGATTTTCTTTAGGCTTGTGTGAGTCCTGATTTGCCTGCCTCACGATTATCCTCCTGCCCCAGGGAAGGATGCAGCCTCTGTAAATTTCTCATTTGTGGACATATTTTGTGAGATTACGTTGAGATTACCATGAAACATGTCAAAACTCATAGGGGATGTGATACTGGGCAGAATCCTGAGGTAGAAGAAATAGAGGGCAGAATTAGAATTTCATTTGGATAGGTCATAGAAATTAATATGCATAGAAATTAATATGGAACTGGAAGTCTTGGATGGGACGCTCGGTAGAGGCTTCAGATAAAGGCTTTGGGAGTGCAGAAAACAGTCAAGAGGCAGAAGACTGGAAAATAGAGGACCTAGCATAAACATTAAAAAGCCCAATAATTTTATGTACAGTTGGTCTTGCTGTTGGGTCAGATGGAAACCTAAAGCCTGAGTAGCCTAGAACTATCTGACTATAAACACTATAGGAGGGGAGAGTTTGGAAAGACCTTATTTTTCAGTTCTTCATCTTCTCTCTTGGGTCTGGAAAAAAGTTTCTTCATTAAATGTGTTGGCAACACTCATTATCTTCTGTGGCAGTGTTTACCTTATGGTCCAAAGCATGTCTACGAATAGCTTTTGCCAAACAAATTTTACTTCTCTTGACTATTTTTATTCTAAATTTCCCAAATCATGAAATAACAAAATAGATTATTTATTTATTTATTATTATTTTTAAAAGATTTTATTTATTGGTTTGACAGAGAGATCACAAGTAGGCAGAGAGGCAGGCAGAGAGAGAGGAGGAAGCAGGCTCCCCGCGGAGCAGAGAGCCCGATGTGGGGCTCGATCCCAGGACCCTAGGAACACGACCTGAGCTGAAGGCAGAGGCTTTTACCCACTGAGCCACCCAGGTGCCCCCAAAATAGATTATTTAAAAAGAACTTTTAAAATGCCTATTTAAGGGACATCTGTGTGGCTCAGTTGGTTGGGCATCTGCCTTTGGCTCAGGTCATGATCCTGGGGTTCTGAGATAGAGCTGTCGTGGGGTTCCCTGCTCAGTGGGGAGTCTGCTTCTTCCTCCCCACCTGCCCTTCCACTCATACTCTTTCTTTCTCTCTCAAATAAATAAATAAATAAAATCTTTAAAAAATGCCTATTTAAAAAAAAATGCCTATTTAATGAGACTTCAAATACACAATGTCATATCCTTATGTGCTTAGTAAAAACAAACATAACTGAACTCAATCAACATTTGTGGGCACTTCTATTATATAACTTATTGGTCTCATTTTAAATTTATTTATGGCTCACTGATTCTATTATGGAGCAAATTTTTCTTTATACTATCTTGTGCAGTGTTTTGCTCATAGTAGATGTTTAATAGATGTTTGTTAAATGGATTGAAGGTTAAACCCTTTTATTTTTACAGAGTGAATTGATAATGGAATGGAGAAACGAGCTCGTCTGAGATAGTGGATACTTGGCAATTAATTTACTATTTAGTATGACACTTCTTTATTTGTGAATGAGCTTTATATATATAGAAGAGGTTAACTTAATTGAATTTTAGAGCAGATTTCAAGATAACTATTAGTATTAGTTAAAAAGTGATTGTAAAACAAATCACTGTACGAATGCAAAAGTGGAAATGGAAGATGGTATGTGAAGTAATGATTATCTTTGCCTTTTCCACATTGCTATGGCTTTCTGTGTGTGGGGTATGTGTGTGTGTTTCAGTTAGTCACAAGAGACTGGTAAATATGTCTTGAGGAAGGGATTGGGGATGCTTAGTTGTCAGGAAAATCACCTTCATGTTTCTCTCCTTTTTATAATCATTCTTATTCCTCTTTCTATTGTGCAAGGTTTTCTTTCATTTAGGAAAAAACTTTTTTTAAAGATTTTATTTATTTATTTGACAGAGAGACACACACACGTGAGAGAAAGAACACAAGCAGGGGGAGTGGGAGAGGGAGAAGCAGGTTTCCCGCCAAGCAGGGAGCCAGACACGGGTCTCGATCCCAGGACCCTAGGATCATGACCTGAGCCGAAGGCAGATGCTTAACGATTGAGCCACCCAGGTGCCCCAAGTAACTCATTTATATGTACAACAGAAAACAGATACAAGGATGTCCGTGTCAGTGCTACTTAAGGGATAACCTGGAAATAACCCAGATGCATATCAGTAAGAAGATAGGGAAACTGTGATATATTCATAATAAAATATGACACAGTGTGAATAAAGCACAGCATTTATAAATATGAATAGATCTTAGCAATATAATACTAAGTAAAAACACGTTCTAAAAAACCATCTACAACCCCTTTTTTATACAGTTGAAAACAACTAGATTATCTCTTAAATACAGGGAGAAGTAGTAATTCTGTATAACAAGGTTATCAGGGGAATTATGAAGATGAAATACAGTACGGTTTTTGTCTCAGATCTGGAATCAAAAGGATTGTCATATGGAGTGACCACATAGCTGAACATGGGCTGTGATCAGAGTGTTCTTATTTCTTTTGGGTGAGGAGATTCATGGTTCCTACTTAGATTATGCAAAATGGTGAAATAAATGAATAAATTAAAGTGGGTCACAGTTACCAATAGTGAGAGTATGTTCCGAGCCAGGTTAGGGTTATGAGTAATCGGGTAATCCAACTTTGTGCACCTGAGTAAAGAGAAAAAAGTGAAGTAGTTCCCCAAATATATGAATATTAAGTAAGTTTAGTATTTAACCATATTTTAGTAGTTCACTAAATTAACATCGTCAGGATTAGATACTTGAAGTGATAAGCATTTAAATGATCAGCCTAAACATTTCTGTTAGAAAGATACAGTGTCTTGGGTTGAATTTGCTGGGTCAGTATGTGGAATTTGAGATCTAAATGTCTTCTTTCCTAAAACACTTTTCCTAAAATTCACAGTTGATTATATTTAGAAAACAAAATTGGAAGCATCTGAGAATAGCAAAATTAAATTTATTGTGAGTTACTGTAAATATAATACAATAAAATATAACGTGGCATAGACCAGATCTAAAACACAAGAACTAATCAATAAAAGGGATAGGAATTTCAGCTTACAAAAATAACTGGCAGTTTTTAGAATCTGGCAATACTGTTTTGCAATGAAACATGGATATTTATTCACATCTATATTAGTTGCTAGAGCTACCATAGCAAAATAGCACACACTGGTTGGCATAAACAATAGAAATCAAGTTTTCCACAGTTCCGGAGACCAGAAGTCCAAGAGGAAGATGTTCGCGTGTTTGGTTTTGAGGCCACTCTCCTTGACTTAATGGCCACCTTCTTGCTGTGTCCTCACATGGCCTTTCCTCTGGTTATACACATCCTTGGAGTCTCTTTTTCTTAAAAGGACATCAGTCATATTAGAATAGCCCCCCCCCACCCCACCACATTTTAACTTGATCACCGCTTCAAATAAGTTAACTCCAAATGTGGTTACCTCCTAAGGTGTTAGAGGTTGGGATTTGAATATAGGAATTTGGGAGAACACACTCCAGCCTATAACAACATCCTTTTCTGTGACTGTGATTCTTTTTTTTTTTTTTTTTAAAGATTTTATTTATTTATTTGACAGACAGAGATCACAAGTAGGCAGAGAGGCAGGCAGAGAGAGAGAGAGAGGGAAGCAGGCTCCCCGCTGAGCAGAGAGCCCGATGCAGGACTCGATCCCAGGACCCTGAGATCATGACCTGAGCCGAAGGCAGCGGCTTAACCGACTGAGCCACCCAGGCACCCCTGTGACTGTGATTCTTGTAGTGATTGCCTACTCTTTTTCAGGCCCTATTCTAGGTGTTGGGGTAGAGCAGGAAAGCTTTCAGCCTATGTCTCACAGTGGACATGTCAAGGTAGCAAGGACCAAAAATTAGAGAAAAAGTTTTATGTTATTAAATTTGCTAACGCCATTATCCCCAAATTCCTGTCCTTTTTTACTAAGGGCTGTAGGCGCCTCTCTTAATTGTTTGGAAGAATTAACCACTTAAATAAAGAAATCCCTGTGGCGGCTGACTCTACAGTCTAGAGCATGCTGTTTGGAGTTGAGCACAGGAGAGCTGCTTAGTTGTAAAAGAACGCCCATAATTAGAAGCATCAGTCACCTTGACAATTGGCTGTGGACTCCTGTTTGGAAGATTGTGTTTTCTCTGCCAACAAGGTCTTACTTCATGCCTGAGGTGTATCTCCTCTAACTGTGATCACGTGGGCCTCTCACGCCCTGGTTAGTGTGAGGTGTTCTAGGAGATGGCTACCTATCTCTTTTGAGATGCTCCTCAGTCCCTCAAAGGGAAATAGGGACAAGTCATACAGCACATACTGGAGGTCCCAAGAATATCCTCCAGTTTTTAAAAGATGAACTTTAGTATTATTGTGTCATAGTCCAAAAACCAAGTAATCTAAACACTCTACTTGTTCGACAACAGAGTGGCCTTCCTACAGGAAATAGATGATGTTGCAGAAATGGAGACTAATGACTTAGACAATATGGAAGTTCTCACACCTAACAAATGCTAGTGTTCTATGGCAGGCAAGGTGGCTCCCCAGCAAAGGGGTCCTCAGGGCTGTTTTCTCCCCTTACCCCCACCCCGCAGCAAACCAAGAGGGCAATTTTCAGCATGATAGAAGCCTAGGTATAGATCCCATCTTTGGCCAACACAGTAAGGTTCACTTTTGGCTGCAGTGCTTGTTTGAAATGGTATAAGCAGTTCAGCAAAAGATTTAATTACTTCCCTTCGCCAAGAATAGGCAGAATTGGGGGACACCTGGGTGGCTCAGTTCGTTAAGTGTCTGCCTTCGTCTTGGGTCATGATCCCAGGGTCCTGGGTTCGAGTCCTGGGTTCGAGTCCCAGAGCTCCTTGCTCTGCGGGAAGCCTGCTTCTCCCTCTGCCTGCCACTCCACCTGCTTGTACTCGCTCTCTGACAAATAAATAAAATCTTAAAAAAAAAAAAAAAAAGAATGGGCAGAGTTGGGACAGCATCTGGGAGGTCATGAAGCATCCCTGCTCTTCCCCACCACTCAGCTCTGCCTTCTCCATCACATCAAAGTTTCTTCCTTGAATTTGTCATTTTATGTTTAGAAAGAAAATGACTTCAGATGTCTTATCCTCACATCAGTGCCCCAAACAGGGAGGGTGGAGGGGAGGTAGGGGAGCTTTTCCTTTTCTGTCTTGTCTTTTCTAAGTCAAGGGAACAAAAGTTTCCTAGAAGCCCCCCAGAAAACTTCTTCTTGCATCTTTTTAAAAAAATTCAATTTCTTTAAGCCGAAAACAAAACCCAAAAATAGTTTACCCATTTCTCCAATCCTCCACCCCCTACATCTGGCAATCACCAATCTGTTCTCTGTGTCCCTGAGCCTGGTTTATTTGCTTTTTTTCCTAGTTCTACATTTAAGAGAGATCTTATGTCATTTGTCTTTCTCCGACTGATTTCACTTAGCTTAAAACCCTCAAGTTCCTTCCATGTTGTTACAAACAGCAAGATTTCATTCTTTTTTTACAGCCTAATATTACTCCATCATATAGATAGATAGATACATGTATATCTATATATATATCACAATTTCTTTATCCATTCATCTATTGAGGGACGCTTAGATTGTTTCCATATCTTGGCCATTGTAAATAATGCTGCAGTGATCATGGGGGTGCATAGATGTCTTCAAAAATTTTTTAAAAGATTTTATTTATTTATTTAATAGAGAGAGCGAGAGAGCACACAAGAAGAGGGAGCAGCAGGCAGAGGGAGAGGGAGAAGTAGGTTCCCCGCTTAGCAGGGAGCCTAATGCAGGGCTCTATCCCAGGACCCTGGGATCATGACCTGAGCCAAAGGTGGACACTTCACTGACTGAGCCACCCAGGCACCTCTGAATATATGTCTTCAAGTTAGTGTTTTCATTTTTCTTTGGATAAATATGCAGAAGTAGGATTGCTAGATCATATGATAATTATACTTTTAATTAAAAATTTTTATACAAGTATGGTTGACATACAGTGGTTTTTGAGTTTATGGCATACGACATAGTGATTTGACAGTCCTGTACATTACACAATGCTCACCATAAGTCTAGTTACCATCTGCCACTGTACAGTGTTACTAAATGTTATTGACTATATTCCCTATGCTGTACTTTTCGATTCCGTGACTTATAACTGGAAGTTTGTACCTCCTAATCTCTTTCACCTGTCTCATCTCTTCTGTACTCCCTTCCTGTCTGGCAGCCACCAGTTTGTCCTCTGTGTTATGAGTCTGTTCTGGGTTTATTTCTTTAGATTCCACATTTAATTGAAATCATATGGTCTTTCTCTGACTTATTTCACTTATTTCACTTAACATGATACCCTCTAGGTCTATTCATGTTGTCACAAATGGCAAAATCCCATTCCTTTGTAGGTCTGAGTAATAGTTCATCATGTATTTATACATCACATCTTCTTTATCCTTTCATTTGTCAGCACTTTGTTTACTTCCATATAAATTGGCTATTATAAGTAATATAATTAATGTAGGAGTGCATATATCTTTTGAATTAACGTTTTCTTTTTTTTCTTGTTTAATATTTAGTAGTGGAATTACTGGATACAAAAAACCATTGCCAAGACTTACATCAAGAAGTTTACCACCAATGATTTCTTCAGGGAGTTTTATGGTTTTCAGGTTTTACATTCAAGTCTTTAACTCATTTTGATTTAATTTTTGTGTATGGTATAAGTTAGGGGCCCGGTTTCATTCTTTTGCATGTGGCTGTCCAAGTTTCCCAGCACCATTTATTGATGAAACTGTCTTTTCCCCATTTTATATTCTTAGCTCCTTTGTCAGAAATTAATTGACCATATATGAGTGGGTTTATTTCTGGGCTATCTATTCTGTTCCATTGATCTATGTGTCTGTATGTTATGCCAATACAGTACTAAGTAATGCTTTAATTACATAGCTTTGTAATATTGTTTGAAATCAAGGATGTGATGCTTTTAACTTTGTTCTTTATCAAGAAAGAAGTGATCTTTTGTGGTTCCATACAAATTTGAGGATAGTTTGTTCTATTTCTTTGAAAACTGCAATTTGGAATACCCTCTAAATTTTGTGAAAGTCTAATCAGTTGTTTTCATTTTTCTTATATACATTCAAAAGAAAGAATATCTACTTTTATTTAAAAATGTGGTTGGATGTTATTTTCCAAGATTAGCCAATACAGTCTTCCCTTCTCCATATTATTTTTCTTATTCTCTTGACTTTATTTCGGAGGCTAGACCACAGAGGGATGCAGAGAACAGAAGCAAATGATTTCCCTGAAGTTGAGGCATCTAGAAGAGAGGGGGCTATTGGGGATGAGCATGAAGGAACATCTGGCAGTAACCTCCTTGGGCCAATGACCAAGGGCAAGGACCATGGCTCTCTGAATAGATTCCATTGCAGATGAATGGCATTCGAGGATCAGATTCACCTGCTGTTTGCTAGGTTGTGGTATAATTAATGTGTCTCTGCAGCAGAGAAATTGGACATAACCTTGGGGAACCAGGAGTTTGGGGAGGGCAGGTGAGGGTAGATGAGAGGCTAGCTACATCTTTGTATTTACTGAGATGTTTCTGTCACACTGTTAATGAAACCTCAATATAAAAAAAGCGGTATTACTTGCCCATCGGAGTTTATGGTCTAGGGTTTAGAACTGACACTGTGTTGTTCCTATGTTTTAGTTTTGTTACAAGGGCCTCTGCTAACAAGGACTGAGGAAGATTGAGCTGCAGCCTGGCTTGATCCAAGGCTAGAGACTCATGCACTGTAAAAATCTTACACAGCTCTTGTAAGATGCTGTCATAAATGGAAAAAAAAATCAGTACGATGTGAAATACTGGTCTTCTGTAGCAGCATAAAGATGATCTGGTATATAAACTTGGAAAATGGGGGCCTGGGGAGGGAGGCATATACACTCTTGGTACAGTGGGAAGTTAACTGCTGTTCCTTTGTAGTTTGAGGACATTCCGATCAAGGTGAATTCATTAGCTTCTCTTCAAGGCTTGAAATTAATATCAAAATGGAACATAGCCAGATTATAGGGAAGGCATTACTCAAAGGAGGTCAATATTTTAAGAAAATATTGAAAAAGGAAGTTGGTGTTAATTTTAAAAAAATTGGCCTTCGCCTAAATGACCAAAATGGCCCTGCATTTTAGTTAATCCAGGATGATCAGCCCACGTTCACTAAAATGAGGCCCTTGAATTAGAATATATCCCAAATAAGACCTATGACAAAAATGATTAATAAAAGTAAAATTCTCAGAGGAATCTTTGAGGGTTATTAGAGTTATGAATCATACTAAGAAAAACAACCCATATTAGTGAAACAGTGACAATTGATATAAATATGCCTGGTAATATTAAGTAGTGGTTAAAATCTTGGGCTTTGGATTCAGGTTGATTCTGATTCAAAAGCTGGCTCTACCGTTTAGTATCTGTGTGAACCTGGCAAAGGTACTTTGCCTTTCTGTAAAATGGGAATATAAGCACAGTTCCGCAGTATCGTTACAGATAGTAAATCTGAGCACACATTCCATGTGCCCAGTAATGGCAATAATTTATATTAAAAGTTTAGTAATTGGAGGTTTAGCATGATAAAAACATGTTGTTTTTGGTTGGTTTAACAAAATATCTTTATTGAGATGTTATGATTTTTGCATTATCTAAAAAATCCTCTTACTCATTAGAAATGATTGATACTTGACAAAAACTTCCATGTGGCTTTTCACAAAGTATGGCCAAAAAAAAAAAAAAAGGCCATGAAAAGATTGTGAATGATAAAATGAATTCTTTAAACAATACACTTTATGGCTTAAGCAAAATTTAAAAAAACAATGTAATGGCCTCTTGTAGGTGCTAATGATATTAATGTAATAAACACTACAGTGATTTATTTACATTCTATTTAGTAGTGTTCTTGTTTCAGTCATCCAGGAGATTTTTAACAAAATGAAATAGTGAGCTTTTGTATGCTAAAGGAGGAAAGAAAAAGTTGTTATGAATTTGCACTGAGGAAAATATAAATACAGAAGAGTTAAGATGTCCAGGAATATGAGCCTAATGAACTAATTCTTCTTCCAGGCCTCCTGTTTCCATTTCCTCTCTGAATGCAAGCCTTGCTTGAGAAAATAATTGTAGTTTATTAAGTCAGAATCCTGAAAACATTGAGGTCCCTAGACTAAAATTAAGAAAACACAGCTTTAAAAATTCTTCAGAATTCACTGCATTACTTTCATCTTGAAGACAGAATGTGGTTTATTTGGAAAAATCGAGGACAAACCAAACTTAGGAGTCAGAGAGCATTTATGTGATGTTCCCTTTTGCACCTTTGAGGAAATGGTGTCTTTTTTTTTTTCCCCCCTCAGTAGCTTTCTGAGTTCTGATGCCCCCCCACCCCCCATTCTCAACACTTTTTTAAAGAAAATACTAGAGACATTTTTAGGCTGTGGCCCAAACTTCAGAGTGACCTCAATTTGTGTTTTGCTTTTAACTTTTTGCTAATGACTTTTATTAGCAGTGGTGGATAGAGAGTGAATCTTAACGGTAAGAATATGACAGCAAAAATCAATGCATGAGGAGACTTCAGAAAGCAAAATCTTCCTTGTTAGGGATTTCCGCTTGGTCTTTGTCAGTGAAGGGGACAGCAGAGAGTGTGGTCGTATGTTGGTAAAGGAGTGGTCTCCTTTCTTGAGAGATTTTTTTTTTCCTAGAGTCAAAAGGTAGAGGTGATCTTTTGGAACTGTAACCCTCCACTGCGGTAAAATGAAGCTCTTTTTCAAGTATCTCCATTGCTGCTGCTCTTCCTGACAGTGAAGCTATTTTAACTTTTAATTTGCTGAAAGGCAAATAAGGCAGCTGTCTTCACAGTAGGAAGTTAGGGGTGAGTGCTGGAGAAACAGTTCTCTCTTCATGTAAATTAAAGGAGAACAGACTACAGAAAAGTTAGCTGATGCTCTACAGACGCTCTCCATGCAGGCCAGAATGCCATCTTCAGTGATTCTCTTGGGCTTCCCTTTAATTTGCTGAACCCATCAGACCTGAGGACAGATTTTAGGTCCGACAGTATTGAGCAGTCCTTCCCTTTTGCCTCTTTTTCCACCTTTCCAACCACCAAAAACCAGAAGAGTTTTTGGGTGATGTCTGAACTGAGGGTTCTGCTTAGTGTTTTCATTAAACCTTTATTCTTTTCTTGATGATATTCCTTTTTATCGAAGCATTTCTCTAGAGGAATCGAAGTCCATGTAACAAGAACGAAGATGGCACCTATTTTTTATTAAAGAGAAGCTGTGTTAGCAACTTGGTCAACAGTGCATGTGATCCGCTAATGGCTGCAGCCCCTGATGATCCCTTTTGATGTTGCCCTCTAAAGTCTCATCAGAAAGCATTACTCTCTGCATTATCCCCTTCTAACTTCTGGTGGTTTTGTTTTATTTGGCTATTGATTGGTATTACACATCCCTCTTAATGCTAACATTAGATGATGCTGTATAAGAGCACTTAGTGGAAATTACTGCAGAAAGGTAGAAAGTTCATTAAATAGTTTGAACTATGTGTCTGGGCTACATCATCAGCTGAATACATGTTCTAACTATAGGACTGATTGGGAGGTTTGCTCAGTTGATTCATTTACCTTATCTCTGCTCTACGTTTTGTCATCTGTAGGGTGACATGCATTATTTAGATGAGTGCAAAACTACCCTTTGTACTCAATATAATACATATTTAATGGTTAATGATTGTATAGAAAATCTCAAGCAGAGGAACGAAAATGTTTCCCTTTGGTTATCGTTATCAATTTACTTCTGAACTAATTAAAAATGTCATCATCATCCTTGTCAGAAATGGACAAGAAAACAAAGGGTTATTAAGAATTTGCTTTTCCCTTGGTGAAATATATTATCAATAATCATTGCAGTCTATAATGCTTGTGGTTTGGCATGATGTATTAATTTGTGCTGATTGAATGGTTTAGAAAGCATTTTCGTTTTACCCATTTTGTTTTTGATTTTCTCTTCTGGGGACACACATCTTCTGTAAATGAGTTTGCATTGTGAGTATCCTACCGAACCTATATGGTGTAAGGACGAACACAAATTAAGAGTCTTCATTTTCTCTGTTGAAAATAAGAGAAGGGACTTTTCCCCCCCTTTTTTCTAGACCATTTCCTTTAGCAAACTGGTAAGTACTTTCTCCTCTCTTTGAAATGTATATAAATCCTTCCGAAAATGAGATGGGCCTTTCCTCACCTTCAGGACCCAGGAATCTCTTCCTCAAGGACCTGCAAGTCATCTCTCTCTCTCTCTTTTTTTTTTTTTTTAAGATTTTATTTATTTATTTAATAGAGACACAGAGAGAGAGATTACAAGTAGGCAGAGAGGCAGGCAGAGAGAGAGGGGGAAGCGGCTCCCTGCTGAGCACAGAGCTCATCCCAGGACCCTGAGATCATGACCTGAGCTAAAGGAGAGGTTTAACCCCCCTGGGATCATGACCTGAGCTAAAGGAGAGGCTTAACCCGCTGAGCTACCCATGGGTCCCATGCGAGTCATCTCTTTGCAATGTAAACATTAAGGAGATAGTGCTCCTCAGTCCTGGTGTCTGTGGAGGGTAGGAGCCCAACTTTGGTGGAAATCTTGCACCAAGTTGGAAAACTACCTCCTGTTATAAAGATAGAAGGAGTTTGTTTCTCTTCTGGATAAAGTCAATTACCTAACACACATGGTCACCCCAAATACCATGTAAATTTAAGATGAACTATGTGTGACAGATAGTGCTGTCAAGTTCTCTTACCTGAGGACTACTTGTGGCTTATCTTGAAATTACATCTGTAGTGAATCATATCTGCTTGTTTGTATACAAGGATAAGATTTCCTTCCATCTTCGCCATGTCTTTGTGGACTGCCTGTGATGTGCATTTCATCCTGGTTTAGTATTAATTCAGATATAGAAGGTTGTTTTTTTTTTTTTTTTTTTTTTTCTCTCTACTACCTTTGGTAAAGGGATTTCTGAGTTGGGAGAAGATTTTGTTTTACATTGTATTTCCCCAACAATGGTCCCAGTCTTATTGAAAGTAACACTTTGACCAACTTAGGCCTTTAGTTGTGCTGGGTCTTTCCTTCTTTAATCAGATGTTCAATTCAGAGAGAACCCGCTTGGCTAAAATCACTGAGGATTAATCAGCATTATGTAAAAAGAAAACAAGACTGTTTCATTTGCATTTTTTGCAGAAGAACAGCATTCCAAATTCAACCGTGAGAGCTATTGTGAAGATAGAATTAGCTAAGTGGCACATTTGTCACTTTTTCTTTTAATTATTACTTAATAAATTCTCTCAAAAAATCTATTTATAGGCTAATGTTATTCTATTAAAGTGATCACTATTCATTTTAAATATCACTTGCTTTCAATTATATTGTTTGTAGGATCCTGCAAAATGTTAAACTTGGCATTGCTAACTCAAAGGTGACTGGTGGCACAGGAATGATTTATGCCTGTGGAATTGCAGAGGTCTAAAAATAGGGCTTGATGTTACATTAATATGTAGTGTGGTACACAGGCACAATAGGGTTAGAGGAGGATGGAGTTTCATCCCTAACTCTCGGTTTTCTTGCCTTTGTCTCTGAGTCTGAGCAGCACTGGAATAATTAGGAATTGCTCATTTGTCATTTGTATCATTTCCTATCAGTGCATACCATCCTGCCCGGCCAGCTCCCAGGTGCTTACGAGGAAGCATGTGGTCTGTAAATAGCCATTCTGCACATCTCTGGTTGCTGTCTTAATTAGAAGATATCCTTTGTAAATTGGACCGGACAATAACAGACCGTGGCTGCTAGGTTCTGATGGGGTAAGTGTGCAACTTTGACCTTAGGATGAGATCAGAAATGAAAGTGGCCAGCTAGACATACAACAAATGTTACAGATTTTAAGAAGGTTATTTCCATTAGCAAGGTGAATGCTAGCAGTTTTGGACAAACAGCATTTTTGAAGGAATGGCAGATATTTTGGTCAGTGTCCCCTCTGGTTGGATGCTTCTGATTTCAGCTGTCATGAGTGTGAGATGGGCAGTGTTGCCAGATGCTTTTCTTCAACTTTTCCAAGTATGAACTTGGATCAGATGAGTGGAAGTCATGTCACTGACTTCACATGTCTGCTGTCAACAGGGCTAGATGTTGCATGAGCATAAGGGTGTGCTGTAGAAAGAGAAACCAAGGCTAGTACCATTCAAGCAATGTAGGAATTGGGTACTTTTTCTCTCCTTGTTGGATGGATTGGGGTGGACTGTTGATAAGACAGACAAGAAAGAGATGGGCCAAGCCTGCTCACAACATCTCCCCCCACCCTCGACTACTTTAATGGAATCCATGAGGTTTACACATGGAAGCTATAGGTCTGCCTAAATATGATGGGCTCCTAGCTTAGTTTTTCTCCACCAGAATATATTTGATTATCTGTATCTTTTTTTTTTTTAAATCTCTATCTTTAAGTCAATGAGGCAGTAGGGTCCAGGGTATGTTACTATCTTATCATGAAGGAATTGCTTCGATTTCTAGGTAGCTCTGGAGTTCTCTAAAGCCAGGGTACTTTGGAACTGATCTGACACTGTTGTTTAATAGGTAGCTCAGCTCTTTGAGTTTCCTGGAAATGATCTCAGGGATCACATCAGCAATATTTTACATCCCTGTAATGGCTTCTGTGTGGCTGTGGGGTAACAATGTGGAACACGTTATACTAGTCACCAGCTGCCAATTTAAATACACACTGGGGAGAGTGATCTAATTTTCGGGGAGTATTAACTTGATCTTAATAGACGTTGATGTTTAATTTAATTGTGACCTTTAAGTTATACTTTTTAAAGAAAAATGTCTCATGTTTCCACAACGTGAACTGTTGAAAAGTGAAGATACTGTGGCAGATTTTTTAAATGGACCTGGAAAAATAACATACATACAGTGATAGTTTCTACCTGAATCCTGCATATTTTGTTCTAATCCAAATAATGACCCGGTAAATCTCCCCTGATTACCTACTTTAAACTCAGAGAAAATATCATCAAGGGAGGATGAAGCACTGGTATGAGAATGGGAAGAACATATTTCTCTTACATTCTTTTTTTTTTTTTTTAAAGATTTTATTTACTCATTTGACAGAGAGATCACAAAGAGGCAGGCAGAGAGAGAGGAGGAAGCAGGCTCCCCACTGAGCAGAGAGCCTGATGCGGGGCTCGATCTTAGGACCCTGAGACCATGACCTGAGCCGAAGGCAGAGGCTTAATCCACTGAGCCACCCAGACGCCCCTCTCTTACATTCTTAAAGTTAATTATACAGCAAGAGGAAATTTGCTTACACCAGTTCTCCTTCAGCTTCTTAACCAGGCAAACTCTTACTTGTCCTTCAAAACCCATTAGAAATGTTGCCGTTCGTGTGTGTGAATTTTTTTCAACCTTCTGTACAACCCACAAGCAGAGCTGATTACTCTCTCGCCACTTATACATAGAGTAAGCACTCAATAAATATTTAATGAAAAATGAGAAAAATGAGTGGGCTCTTAAACAGACTTCAGAAACAGTCCATCCTCACGTGTTGAAGTAGAACTCTCTCTGGAGGGTGGTGAAGGGATGTGCACCTTGATGGACTGATCTTGCAGAAGCTGAACACAGGGTCCTTCAACTCATCAGCTATAGCTCTTCCTTCAGACTTACTTGCATTCCATAGTGCTTTGTTTTTTAGGATAAAAAAGAAGTCTGGGTTTATGGAAGAACTAACTCAACCTAAGGAAATTTGATAACCAAGTATTGCATGATGAATGTGCATCTCCAGGTAAATACAAAACACCTTCAAGTGTAAGTTCAAATTCATGATAAGCATAATTATGGATCTGAGGTATGTCATGGTTTTTGCACCTTGAGACTTTATTGACGAGATGGTCTGATAATTTGATGTTCTCCACAACACTGTATTTGTCAGGTCCATTAGTCAAGTGGATGTTGACTCTTAGGGATCTCAAAGTGAGCAGGGTTATTGTCAAGGAACCTAGTCTGTGGAGTGCTGACTTTTCAAGCTGTGCTTACGCTTGAGGGATCTCTTCGAATCCTCATGACTTTCCCGGATCTTGGTTTATTGTAGAGCATTGATTTGTAACTGTTATCGGATAATCTGGGACTATCCTAGGCTATTTCTGCATTGTGAGGGTTTGGTGCATGGGTATGTGAGTGTCTGCATGTATGACTATTGTCTTTGTCTTTTTGGGCTTCCATAACAAAATACTATAGACTGGGTGACTTCAGCACCCCCTGCCCAGTTCTGGTGCCTGAAAGGCTGAAATCAGGTTTCTGACATGGTTCTGTTCTTAATAAGATCCCACCTTCTGGTTTAGTCTTCTGGTAACCTCACATAACAGAGAGAGAACAAGCTCTTGTGTTTCTTATCAGGACACTAATCCTGTTTATGAGGGCTCTACCCTCAGGTCCTAATCACTTCCCAAAGTCCTCATACTGTCACATTGGGGGTTTGGATTTAAACATAGGAATGGGGGGGCATTGATATTTAGTCCATGATAGGTAGGTCTGAAAGCATCCCAAATAAATAGTGCTCTATAGGAAATTGTAGGATGCAACTTGTCACAGTGATTAATACCTTTTTTTCTGAAGTATCTTCACCATTTGCATCACTTTCTAAGCCTTATTTTCCTCAGTGCCTGTGATAGGGGAGTTAAAATAGTACCTTCCTTTAGGCTGCCACATGCATTGCGCTTCATCCCTAAAGAGTATCACACATATTGTGATATATGTGACTGGCACCCCACAGTTGGAAGAACACAAGTGTGCAGCCACTACCAGGAGACCTGGTTGCTTATGAGAATCGACGAGTCATTGCACAGAGTGTGTGGCATTCAGGGCGTCCCCAACAAAGTGATCAACTTCATTGTTATAGGAAGGTTCCCACCATTCTTTTAAGAAGACTGGAGGGGATAAGAGGTAGAGTATGCTTATAACAAACAATATTTTAAAGTGATGCTAACGGGTGAGTAAAGGATTGAAAATAGTCTGCTCCATAAATCATTGCTAGAGTCTGTATTTAGAAGTCAGCTTGTTGGCGAGAAACCCCAGACCAAACTGTATAAATGTATAATTACGTCGATGCTTCATGTGTTTGAAGGTGGTTTTCTATCTGCAAGTCCTGCTTTCTGAAACGTCAGTTCTTTAGGATATAACTTTCACTAGAAGTAAAGAAATTAACGGAATAGGCCTCTGAAATAGTGATGTCCAAGGCCTTCCTAAGAGATGTGAAATTGACTTCCTGGGTTCTTCCAGAATTTTACCGACTCCTAATAAACCTATAGTTCTTAAACAACTTGCTTATCTTGTTTACTCATCCACAGCAGATTGAAAGATCAAACTTGAAGGGGCGTGTGTGCATGTGTGTGCTACTATTATGTGGTGTTAATGGCATAGGCAGTGACATAAAGGGAATAATTAGAAGGTCGACCTGGAGGGGCAAAAAAGAAAATGAAAAAAAAGAAGTCTTTGTATTGATGATTAAGACATTAAGAAAATATTTTCCATTTTTTAAAAAAGATTTTATTTTATTTATTTGACAGAGAGAGAGAGAGAGAATCACAAGTAGGCAGAGCAGCAGGTAGAGACAGAGGGAGAAGCAGGCTCCCCGCTGAGCAGAGAGCCCGATGTGGAGCTCAATCCCAGGACCCTGAGATCACGACCTGAGCCGAAGGCAGAGGCTTAACCCACTGAGCCACCCAGGTGCCCCAATATTTTCCATTTTTTATGTTAAAAGGAAAATTCACATCTAAAATTCATTCCCGGGGCCCCTGGGTGGCTCAGTGGGTTGAGCCTCTTCCTTCGGCTCAGGTCATGATCCCAGGGTCCTGGGATCGAGCCCCTCATCAGGCTCTCTGCTTAGCGGGGAGCCTGCTTCCCCCTCTCTCTCTGCCTGCCTCTGCATACTTGTGATCTCTGTCTGTCAAATAAATAAATAAAATCTTTAAAAAAAGAAGACATTAAGAAAATATATTCCATTTTTTATGTTAAAAGGAAAATTTACATCTAAAATTCATTCCCATTTTATGATCATTTATTGGCTAAAACATAGTCTAAATGAAGAAATAACTTGAGTAGCTAAGAGGAGACCACATGATAGGGTGAAGACATAGGGGCTGGCCTTAGACTGGGTTCATTCCAGGTTTGCCACTTACACTTAGGGATGCGGGCAGATTACTTAACACTGTGAGTTTCAGCTGGCTTTCTTATGTATTATGTATCAGAAGTGATACTTCCACCATGCAGGGGTGTTGTGAGGCTGGGACATCATGTATGTATAACATAGCCAGCAAGGGCCTGGCACCTTGCTGCTCGGTATATTATTTGCCTCCTTATCAATTTGGTGAAATTTATTTATCTAAATAAGTTTAGATAAATAAATTTATTAATAATAATAAATAATATAATATAATATGATAATATAATAAATAATATAATAAAATATAATAATAAATAATAATAAATAATCACATTCACAATGAGGTTTCAGTAGATTGCTTTTCCTCTGACGAAAAATTTATAATGAACATCTCAAATGATAACTGGTCATTGAATTTAGTAATTATAAACTTTGAACGATCTAGTTACTGTGAAAAGCCTGCAGATGGGAATCTGTAGGAAAGTGCAAAGGGGCCCTGAGAATCTTTAAACTATTTGTTTTGTAGTCTTGTGAGGTTTCTGGAATGTTATGACTCTCCAGTATGAAGAAGGAAAGATAAATTTTATTTATTGTCAGTGCTACCGAAGTTAAGAAGACTGATAACATTCTTGTGTTAAATGCACTTTTAATATAGTTTGGATAATGTTTCTGGGCTGTGTTACAATTTACTTATTTTTTCACTTTCTCCTAGGTGGTTCTTGTCATTATTATATATCTTATTGATTTGGAGGATGTTCTAGAGACTTACACTATTGATTAGGCAGAGTGTTTCTATATTTTGTGATTTACCAGTTTCTGCTACTTATATCATCATTACCAGTAGAATCAAATTGAAAAGACCTGCAGATCTTTTTCTATAACAGAGTGTTTAGTCTTTTATGACATGGACTGGATGCAAGAATTTTATGAGAGCTGCCTAGTTCTTTTAAATTTATCTAAAATATGCCATCTGCTTTGTAACCTCAAGTGATCTTATGGTTTATTAGATTTATTAAGCAAACATTTAATGTGTAAATATAATTTAATAAGATTCCCATAGCTTCCTAATTAGGCTTTAATTTCTGCCACTAGAGTTAAATCCACTAAAATGTACGTAGCTCTCTAAGTCCTAGTAATATCTCTGAATGTTAACTGGTCAAATAAGAATTTGTATTTTGGTTCAATTTCAATTTTAATATCTTTAAGTCTCTGTTGGATTCTGATATCAGATCACTACATGAAAGAGATGATTTTTGAAGTTTGGAGGATATTTTATAAGCCAGGACTAATTCTGTGGCAGGTGACAGAGAACCTCAACTCAAATTAGCTTACAAAGAATTGTTTAGCTAAGTAGCTTGGAAGAATATTGGGCAGATCTCAGAACTGGAGGAAGAGATGCAAAAAGTAGGGCTGTAATGTGTGGAACCAGGGACTCAATGATGGCAGAAACCTATTTCTGCCTATTTTCACCCATGTGTCTATTACATGTTCTGTTTTATAAGGATTTTTCCGTATGTCAAGGGACATGGCCATGGCAGCCCAAGCTTAGCAACGCCACTGGAACAACAACTTCATTCTCTTCATGTCCATTTGTTGGTTCCAGGGAAGATTGTGATTGGCCAGGTCAATGAGATGGGGGTGATGGGAAGGTTTGCTGGGGTAGGTCAAGGACAAGCTCAGTCAGTCACTCTTGAACACTACTGCACATTTGATGAGTGTCACAAACTTCTGCAGGTAAATTTCTATGTATGAATGGCTCCGTTGATAACTTCGAGGGTGCTGGTTCATCGGTCTCTCCTTAGAAGTTTGGACTTCAAATTAAGAACACCTGTGATAAAATGTTGAGGTGATGCGATTCATTGTTGAAATCAAATTTGAAATCAAATTTTCATTTCCAAAGTATGAAATCCTTTCCATGAGAGAGAGAGAGAGAGAGAGAGAGCGAGCGCGTATGTATATCTTCAATAAAATTGAAGGATATATGTCCTTGTATTATGGGGAATGTAAAAGCTTTATTATCTGGGGATCAAGTTCCCAAGCTTAAAACATCTTTAAGCTTCCGTGACAAAGCAGCTTCCCTGAATGGTGAACACAGTTGAGAACTTTTCTCACAACTGGTAATTGGATTTGCCACAGAGAGGAAAAGAGGAATCCCAGGTCTTTAATAACTCAGGCTTCTCCATGAAACTCAGAATGGGCTGTAGTGACTGGGAGGGGACAGAAGAACCTTCCCTCACTAAAAAGAGATAGAGTCTGCCTGCACTGCTGCGGTGCCCCTGAAACCAGCCTCCTGTCTTCCACTCTTGTTGCCTTCTTAGTTCTTTCTCACACAGCGGACGGAGTGATCATTTCACATGTAATCAAACAGATGGGTCAGTACTGTTCACTGACCAGTCCCTGTGCTATAATATTTAACCTGATCTATAAGCCAAGCTCGGGTTCCTGCCCCTTTCCCCATCTCAGCCTATGCCAGGTGCCCCTCTGCCTTTGACTGACGTTTCCATTCCACGCACGGGCCAAGCCTGTAGGCCCTGGTTTAATGATTACTTCTTCAGAAAGGCCTTCTGGAACCTAGGTATAAATGAACCTTATGGTTTTCCGCTAGTATTGTATCAGTCTAAGTGAGTTTTTTGGGGGTTTTTTTGTTTGTTTGTTTGTTTTTTTAGATTTTATTTATTTATTTGAGACAGAGCGAGAGGGCTCTTGAAGGGTGGGGAGAGACAGAGGAAGAGGGAAAAGTTGAGTCCCCATTGAGCAGGGAGCCTGATGTGGGACTGGGTCACAGCACCCCGGGGTCATGACCTGAGCTGAAGTTAGACACTTGACTTCCTGAGCCACCAGGCCCCCAGTACAAGCTATGAGATTAAATTTGTTTGTTGACTGTCTCTCTCCCTTTTACACTATAAGCATTGTGTAGTCAGGTATCATGTCCGTTTTGTCCACACAGTGCTTGGGACATAATTCTTAATAAAGGCTTTTTAAATAATCAGTGAAGGCACAGGAAGAGAATAGTGCTCTTAAGAAACAGCTGATAGTGGAGTCAGACAGAGGTACGCATGCAAAAAGCAAACCCAACCGCACAGCTGCCCAGGGCGTGAGGCCCTGTGATTTCAGGCACGTGCCCCTTGAGGACGAGCAGAGACCCATGCGCCTCCCAGCCCTGCAGCCCCTGAGTACATCCGTGTGATGCTGGGCAGGCCTGGTGAGCAGGACCGCCTGGTGGACTGGGGAGCCGTGTGCACATTGCCAGTGAGTGACAAGCTAATTTGTCTGTGCCTATGTGTTAACACTAGCTCCACGGGCAGATTTGGCTTCATTTGTAATACTGAGTTATCATTATTGAAATATTGGAAATTGCATTGTACACTTGGAAGTTTTTTCACTTAAAACAGTTTAAAGAGACACCTGGGTGGCTCAGTCCATTAAACCTCTGCCTTCAGCTCAGATCATGATTCCAGGGTCCTGGAGTGAGTCCCAAATTGGGTTCCCTGCTCAGCAGGGAGCCTATTTCTCCCTCTCCCTCTGCCTCCCCACCCTCCCACCCCCCAACTCGTGCGCTCTCTCTTGCTCTCACTCTTGCTCTTTGTCTCTCTCAAATAAATAAATCTTAAAAATAACGTAAAGATCATATACCTTCTTCTGGGAATATATACAAAAGGAAGACAGTTGTAATTGGGATTATAATCCTGGATGCTGAATTTAGTAAACTCTTTTTTTAAAAAAAGATTTTATTTATTTGACAGACAGAGATTACAAGTAGGCAGAGAGGCAGGCAGAGAGAGAGAGGGGAAAGCAGGCTCCCTGCTGAGCAGAGAGCCCGATGTGGGGCACGATCCCAGGACCCTGGGATCATGACCTGAGCCGAAGGCAGAGGCTTTAACCCACTGAGCCACCCAGGCACCCCAGTAAACCCTTTTTAAATGAACTATTTTTTTTAGCTAATATTTTGCATCCCTCCCCCCCCCATGAATAGAACTACATTGTGATGAGCTACACATCTTTTTACTTTAGCTTAAAAAAACAAACCAAAAAAAATCTTTCCTTTTTGATTCAGGTATAGTTAGAGTAGAGCTCCTTCACCTTTCCACTGGTGTCTCTATAATACTTAAGTGATTTTAGTGTTTGTATTATTGGTGACGTGTGGATGCTTGACTTTTGAAGGAGCACATCTCAGTCTGAGCAACATCTTTGGCATGAAGATAGGCGTTTCTGGACCCAGCTGGGAAGTTGGACTGTGCTTAAAGATACTAAAATCTTATCCCCAAATAAGAGAACCAAAAGTCACCCCTTTGCTTTTCTTGATAATAACATCCACATCTTACCAGGGGATGCTAGTTTAATGATAGTAGGAAATGATAATGTAAAAAGGTAAGAAGGAAGATATGGAAATATAGGGAGGCATTTTCCTAATACCAGTCTTTGTAGAGTTTGCCCTTTGAACCAGATCTGTAATGCTTTTTTTTTTTGTGGAGCTCTGTTCATCTTTTAGATTTTATTTTAAATACCTCATCTTTCAAGAGGCTTTCTAAGATGGGTCAGTTTGTAAAGACTGGCTCATACTTGAGGATTTGCCAAAAAAGAATGTTCTTTGAGCCATGTTAGTTTCTTTTTGTGTTATATGAATCCAAAAAATAAGCAAGACAATGATACATGTGAGTTGAACAATACCATGGCAAGGATGGGGAGCAGATTCTTGGAACCTATGTTTTTTTTCAGAGACCCACTGTGAGTTTCGTAGAACCAGGTGTGAAGGACCCTTCAGGTAAGAGAGATTTTTGCCTTTTAACCTTTTTAAGGCTAGTGCAAGAGTTGGGTATATTGACTTGGGATTGGGGGTCAACCTTATTAAAAGAATTTCATTTGCGTTGTGCCACTCAGATAGGGAGGCTGGGATCATAATTTCTTGCTGTACCACTTCTACATTTTATTTACTGCTCTGACCGCTGACCTTCAAAGATTTCAGTGTGTTGGGCTTGACCGTGGTTTTCTAGACCTTTCCTAACCATCCCCTTTATTCTCTACCACACTGCCATGTTTATTTTCCTCACACTTTAGATAACACTTATTTAAATTGTTTACTTGTTTCTTGATGGTCTACCCCTCAAGATGTGAACTCCAGCACGCTCGCAATTATAATCCCTCTCTCAGGTGCTGTCTCAGCACGTAGCCTAGTGTGTAGCCCAGTGCCTGACACCTCCTTGCATTTCTTCCTCTCAGAGGATCACGCTTCTGATGCTCTTGCGGTTGTAGGTATCATGAGGTAGGAAAGTTTTCTAAAAATGTGCAAGCCAGACACTTTGAGTACATCACTGAGATTCTGAGTAAGGTCTGGGGCCCAAGATCTGGGGGTAGATAGGAATAATGGTACCATCACAAGCACCCTTAGCATTTGGAAAATGGGGCAATTAAGAAAAACCTGTTAATGGCTGAATTTCTACTGTTATTTCTGTCCTCATTTCCTGCAAATTCTAATACCTTTGAAATATGCCTTCCTCTAATTTGTGTGATAATTGGGCCAATCTTCTAAGCAGCTTGTCCCCGTAGTTCAGAGAACAGGATCTGGACTGAATTGCCTGTGCTCCTGTCTCGGCTCTGTCTGTTCTGAGCTGTGTGATTTGTGGTGACTCTTTTTTGTTTGCTTGTTTTTATTTTAATTCCAGTTAGTGAGCATACAATGTTATATTAATTTCAGGTGTACAATATACTGATTCAACACTTCACACATCATTCTGCTCATCCCAAGTGTACCCGTTCATCCCCACCACATGTGACACCCCCTCACCTTCCCTTCTGGTAACCATCAGTTCTCTGCAATTAAGAGTCTGTTTCTTGATCTGTCCCTCCCTCTCTCTCTTTCTCATTTCCCTTTGTTTGCTTTGTTTCTTAAATTCCACATATGAGTGAAATCATATGGTGTTTGTCTTTGACTGACTTATTTCACTTAGCATGCTCTCTAGCTCCATCCATGTCATTGCAAAGGGCGAGATTTCATTCTTTTTAAGGGCTGAGTAATATTCCATTGTGTGTGTGTGTGTGTCTATATCACCTCTTCTTTATCCACTCATCAATCATTGGACACTTGGGCTGCTTCCATAGCTTGACTATTATAAATAAAGCTGCAGTAAACATAGAGGTGGAGGTATTGATGGTTTCTCAATCTCTCTGCTTTCAGTTTCTTCATTTTGAAAATGAAGCTAATAGGATGTATTTTTACAAGGTTCTTATAAAGATGAAATGTTCTGGTGTTCAGTGTGTTCAGAGTGGTATCTAGAAGAGGGTAAGCATTCAATGTTACTCCACATAGATAAATTGAGGATAAAATTAAAGTTTATATTTACTCTGTTTCTTTCCTCTGTTGTGTATTCATTTGAAAATTTGAAAGGTAAACTAGTTTCTTTCTAAAATTCTTAGGTGATGTCAGTAGCTACTTTAGCTAATGATACAGGTATTTTTCAAGTTAGGAGACATAACCCTGAGAAAGATGGGGCAGGTTGTCTCCTAGGTACCTACATTTACGAATATCCATAGGAAGGAATTTCTAAAACATAAAAGTTCCTGAACATAGGGGCACCTGGGTGGCTCAGTAGGTTAGGCGTCTGCCTTCAGCTCAGGTCATGATCCTGGGGTCCTGGGATCGAGCCCTGCAACGAGCTCCCTGCTCAGCGAGGAGCATGCTTCTCCTTCTCCTTCTGCCTGCAGCTCCCCCTGCTTGTGTGGTTTCTCTCTCTCTCAAAAAAATAAAAATCTTTAAAAAGAAAAAATTTCCTGAATGTATACTCAAAGTGATTGATATCTTTCAAAGTATTTACCCCTGGAGGCTGCCCACATTTCAACCCTGCTGCAGTTGCTCAATACACGTTCAAATCTCCTCTTCTGGACTCAACTTCAGAGCCAATTTATACTCTTTACAAGGACATCTGCCTTCTTACTTTGTAGTGAAATCTTGTTGTAGGTGCAGGATGCTATTACTTAATTTTATCATTCACCTGATTTATTGGACCTGACACCAAATAATTTGGTTCTTTAATCCACCCTCAGTGAGTGAACATGTGTGGCCCTCTGAGGACAGCCAAGAGTGTGATGTGTGCTTCAGTGATGTTGTCAAAGATGGAGTTGTTATAACACTGTGAACGCACGGCACCGTCGTTGGAATATGGTGTTGTCTTGTGAAGTTATCTCTTGAAGGAGAACAACACCTATTTGGACGTATAAGTTCTAGCAGTTATTATTTTTATAGCTAAAGTTTAGACTTCTCACAGGGTCTTTTTGATTCTTTGCTTTTAAGGTGCATAACTTTCAAGCCAAAATTCATTTGAATGTGTGAATTCTATTAGTTAGAAACAACGACAACAACAGGACTCTAGCAGTGTCAATATGCAATCTATTTTTGTCATGGCTGCATTTTACCATTAAATATTTATCATTCTAATTGCACATATCTGAAATCTTCATTTCCATCATTAATACTACCTTGATAAATCCATAGCATGCACACAGGAGTAGTTTATATTAAAAACATATAAATGCATTCTTTCATTGCTTTCCATCACAACACATTCCTAAAAATGGTTCTATAAAGCAGGTAGCGTATTCCCAAAGGAATAATACCAGTGGAGACCATTCCTAACCAATGACAGAAAATCAAACAAATCAGAAATATAGCAATAATGCATTAAGAATGCAAAATTATAACAGCCAAAAACTTTACAATATTCTAAAATAAAGTTGTATACTAAGTCCTCTAAAATATCCATAAATATACTGGACATATTGATTATAAAGAAGATATGAATGGACTATAAAATTTTCCATATTGCCAAGAAAATCTATGTTGTGTAAATCTGATTGAAAACTGACAGTGATAAATGATTATCATTCATTTAATTTTAATGGTTTTAAGAATTGATTCGGGTTTGGAGAGAGATGATTTGTAGGACTGATGTCTCTGAAACTGTCCAAAGAAATTTAAACAATATGCCTTTTTTTCCCTTCATAGAACATTCCCACAAATAGGTAAATGTGCCAAAAAATTAAAAAAAAATTATACCATTGACCTGGGAGCCATATCTTGACCCACTTTAGTAAGTTTTCAATACATTTGTTAATAAGATTCTTTGATAGATTCAGTAAAGTGGTATAAATTGGATAGGTACCATGTTCTAGGCCCTGTTCTAGATCTTGTGCTACTGGATGTGGGGGAGTTGAGCAGGAATAAGAAAAGGAGGCTGAGAAGTAGTGGAAAAGAAAACCAGGTGGGTGTGATATTCTACAAGTTAAGTGAGGAAGATATTTCAAGGCAACTGGGCTGATTATGTCAAGTAGTATGAGAACTAAAAACTGGCCATGGAACTTGTCAAGGCGGCAAGCTGTTTGTGACCTTGATTGGATGGGTTTGAGAAGGAAGAGAGTAGGAGATTGAAGAGAACGGGAGGCTACACATTGGAAGATAGGAGTTTAAACAACTCCTTTAAGGGGTCTGCACCAAAGGGCTGGAAAGGAATGAGGTGATAGGAGATGGCGGTGCAGGGAAAATGGGGTCAAGAGAGGTTTTTTTTTTTTTTCTTTTTCATAAATCACAGCATTTTTGTGTGTTAATGGTAACGATCTATTAGGGGGAAAATCTCCTCATATAAGAGCAAGAGGAGAGGAGCTGAATCAGTGTTCTTGAGTAGGTAGGTGTGGGGGGTTGGGATCTGGTACACAAATGGCATGTTGACAACCCAAGGAACACAATCAGCTCCATGCTTTCAGGGAAGAAGATAAAGTATGTGGCCACAGATGTCAATAGGTGAGTAGATGTGCAGTGGGTATTATCTTTTAAAAAATAATTTTTAATGTTCTAAGGATTCAGTATTATTGTCCGGTAGCACACCCAGATGATGATCAGCTGAAAGCAATATGTTGCTCAACTTGATACTCTGTTGACCATTATTAGAATATTTTACTCTTAAAAACTTAAAGACTTAGAAACACTTAATAATAGCCCTTCAGAAGGTGATTCAAAATCTCTTCCTAGAGCCAGGTATGAGGAGGTTATGGAACAGTATTGTGACCCAGCTTGCATTTTTTCCTCAAGTTAACAAATATTTGAAAGAATGCAGAGGGACAGGACTGGGACCATCAAGTTGGGGCTCTTAATTTCAGACCTTTGAATAATTGCATTTGGATGTGAATAGTGAGAAAAGATGGTGAATAGCTGTATGAGATCTGAATTATCTGGTCAGGCTACCAGTTGATCTATCAGTTAGTTCTACGTGAGTGGTTTGGTGGTCCTCCTCTTCTCCACCCTCTAGTGATAGGAAGATTATAAAGTACATGGCATAAAATGTAAGGCCTGTATCTAGAGAGACATTACATGATGGATGCCCGTGTGTTTATGTAAGTATATACATTATGTTTGAGAAGAAGGGAAGTATTTAATATATATATCTACTATATGCTAAGCGTGTGCCAAGCTCTGTAATATTATTTAATGTGAAAAGGACATTCACTGCCTTGAATTAAAATGAGAAATAGAGGGGTGCCTGGGTGGCTCAGTGGGTTAACGCCTCTGCCTTCGTCTTGGGTCATGGTCTCGGGGTCCTGGGATCGAGCCCCATGTCGGGCTCTCTGCTCAGCGGGGAGCCTGCTTCACCCCCCCCACCCCCCACCTGCCTCTCTGCCTACTTGTGATCTCTGTCTGTCAAATGAATAAACAAAAATCTTTTTAAAAAATGAGAAATATAGATAGAAATGCTATAGTAACTTAGAATAGAAAAAAAAATGCAGACTGGAATGGTTGTAGTTGGATGAAAATGCTGGATTTGCACTGGGACTTGTAGCCAAGTCTTTGTCTTGGCACCTGAGATTAAAAAAAAAAAAAAAGGATGTAACTACACCTAGCAAAATGCTTGGCACATAATAAGTACTTAACAATGCCTGTTTGGTTACTTTTGCTATATTTTGTGTGTGAATGTTCAAAACTTTTGTTCAAATTTGTTGGAAGTGGCAAAGCAATAGAGAATAAGCATGAATAATCTGTATGTCTGTAGGAAAGAATCAGCTCTGCCAGCTTTATCAAGTCTTAATTATTGGAAATCTAGTGTAGGTCCAAACCGGCTATCCTTGGAAGGATTTATGAAATGTTTTAACAAAAGTGGCAGATTTCTGGAAATGACTAAACAACCAAAGAAGAGGTGGTTTGCTTATTCATCTTGATCTAACTGGGAATATTTCCCCTGGAACATGAAGGTTGGAATTGGGATGATCTTTTCTTTCTTTCTTTTTTTAAAAAGATTTATTTTTTATATATTTTTGGGGGGAGCCAGAGGGGGAGAGAGTCCCAAGCAGACTCCTTCTCTGAGCATGGAGCCCCATGCAGGGCTAGATCTCATGACCCTGAGATCACCATCTGAGCTAACCCAAGAGTTGGACACTCAACCAACTATGCCAGCCAGACACCCAGGAATTATCTATGCTTTAGAAAAAAAAAATACTTTCTGTGTTCCACGAGATAGAAAAGGGAATAATTAAATGATTATGGAAAAGAGATAGAGACTAGTTTTTTCATTTGACCTAAGGCTCTAGCACTAGGATTGGTAGTGGCTCTATTTCAGCTTCCAATTATTACTCAGTTGCCAAAGGAAAAGTTCTTATTCACAGTCTTGAGGCAAGCCTTTCTCTTTCTAAATCAGCAGCTTGCTTAAAGTGATGCCAACTGTTTTGTTTAGAAACCTCCCTGTTTTTCAAACTGTCAGAGTGTGCTTCTGTTTTCCAAAGTAGAAACACATTTTATTTGCTATTTTATTTGATTTAGCAGCATAATTTTGATAACTTTGTGGTAAAGTTTAAAATTTTTCTGTTAAATAATGGATGTGTAAGTGTCTGCTGGGAGACTTTGTTCAGAGTCCAATTTCCTATAGCTCATCACTTATTTGTAGAAAAAGCTTTCAATTCAGTCCATTAATTGAAATTCTTGAATAAATTCCCCAAGAGTTTAACTCTACTGGACTGGAAGTGAGGTTAGAGACTATTTTGCAATCATGCTGAAATTTTATCCACTGAAAAAAGTCAAGATCTGAATGTGAACTGAAACCGTAGGGAGACTCTAACATTAGGTAAAATAACCCAGCACTGCAAGAACCTGAAGGCAGCTGTGCGTGGAACACAATATTCATGCAGTCTTGGGAGAACGGATAATATTTAGGTAGCCCATAACTCATAAAAGATAACATCTAAGTGACACCCAGCTTAATCCACAATGCAGGATACAATGATGAGTGAGGTTTGATGGATCTGTAGAACTATCTGTGATTGAAGAACTCTGTTAAGGGAATAAAACAAATGGCAAGTGGCAAGATGAATAGTATTTGCATAGGCAGAAGCCTGATCAGGTATGTTACCTGCAGCTATTGATCTTGAAATCGTGGGTTTTACTTAATCTTCAGTTCCAATGACTCATGAGCAATTATTTATTTCAGCACTGTGGTTTTTCAAAGATCATTCAGATACTCCTCTGAACCATATATATTTGAAAGATTGGGCTTGGTTAACAGGAATATAGAAGAGATGCAACTGGCCTGTGGGGATTGATATTCTCTCTGTTCCCCCTCCCCCTCTTCATTTTACAGCTCAATTTAGATTCTGGTTAAATCCTGGGGCTTTTCATATCCTGTTTGGCTCCTCCTAAAACTATCAACTGACAGAACCAATTACTGAAATTAAAAAATCAGCATTTAAAACCTTGGACACTGCTAGGGTTCTTTCACTTAGGGTAATACTGGAAATCATAGTATGTAGATGGTTCTTAAAATAGCCTGGAAATTGCGGGTAGCGGGTCAAGTGCAGTAATTCCCTTTGAAACACAACTAAGCTTTCTATTTGCTTCTTGACTCCAATCACATTCACTGACAGCCCCGAGTCAGTTATCATATACTTCAAGAAAAAAAAAATGCATTGGTTTATTGTGTAGGAAGAGGTTTTAATGTTAACTAACTGGCCTTCAAATATTAACAAAAGGGAATAGTTCCAGTACTAATTTGGCTTACCCATCATCTCTGGGTGGGTTTGAAATCCTATTTTGTCCTTGAGGAAATCTGTTGACCTTGAGACTTAAGAAGAAAACTTCAGAGGATATTTTTAAATTCATTTTTTATTTTTGCTGCTACGTCTTTTTTGGATAAAGGGAAAGAAAGAGCATTACTGTTTTATAAGAATTTTTTTATGGTTGAGATGTATAGATAGCAGATGTTTCTTCAGGCTGTGTCAGTCTAGATTTTTCCCTGAGAATGCAAAATAACAATAAATCTGGCACCCCTTGAGCGTATCTCAGGAAATGACAACTTCAGATATCCCAACATATTTCCTCTGTTTTACATAGTGCTTTCTCCATCACTTGTAATGATTTTGATCCACCGTATCCCTGTGCCTTTGTTCTCCTTCTCAAGAAGCAACCTGCAGCCTTCCTCACTTTTAATGTGCTTTCTAGCCCATCACCAGTTGCCATTTTCTGGGAAGCAAGCAATCTCTTCAGGGCTCTTATCCCTGAGATGTTCTCAGAGAGTCTTTCTTTCTCAGTTAGTGCTACAAACCCATTGCAGCTCCAGGGCCAAGAATAAACCTCATCCTACTATAGTCTTGCCAGACCCAAGATCCACTTCTTTGATCTTTGTCTCTCAGGAGATTGGAGCCCCATGGCAGCTTCACCTGTACATGATGATCCTTTCCGGAAATCGATTTTTTAAAAAAATATTTTATTTACTTGAGAGAAAGCAGGAGCTAGAGAGAGCACAGAGGGTGAGGGAGAAGCAGATTCCCCACTGAGCAGGGAGCCCAATGTGGGACTCGATCCCAGGACCCTGGGGTCATGACCCGAGCTGAAGGTAGACACTTAACTTCCTGAGCCACCCGGGTACCCTGGAAATTGCTCTTTTTTTTTTTTTTTTTTTTTTACTTTGTTTTCTGGATAGTTAGCTAATTCATTTGGCCTTATTTTTTTCTAAAGCTTAGAGATGCATACTTACCTACTAAATTAGAATGAAAAGAGAAACATGGGATTGTTGAATGATCATAGTCAGAAAGGACTCATGAATAAAACAAATGGAATGGGGAGTTCTAACTATATTCTTTCCTTATTTAATGATACTATCAATAGATCATCTTTGAAATGTCAACACCACAAACTTGTGGTTGCTCAAGCTCAAGAGTCATCCTTGATTCTTCTTTTTCCTTTATTCCCCTTAGCTAGGGCAACTGTGGTTTATTGTCCAAACTAGGGTCATGTTGAGAATAAAAGGGGCACTAACTGTATGGGGCACTGGTACAGTAGACAGTAATCAGTTTTGTGGCAGGTGAATAAGGAATGTATGATTATCCATGAGTAAATAAGCAAGATTTGTTAGCTTTGCCTTCAAAACATACATTGAATGTACCCGTTTGTCTCTGTCTCCACTGCTTTGATCTCTTTCAAGCCATCGGCATGTATACCCTGTACTATTAGAGCAGCTCCTAGTTCATCTGCTTTGATCCTTGCCTTCCCAAGATTCATTTTCTACACAGCAGCCAAAATACTCTTATAAACGAAGTAGATCACGTCATTCCCTTGTTCCAAAATCTCCCGAGGTTTCATGGTGTCCTTAGAAGAACATTCACATGCTTCCCTGGCTTATAAGGCCTTACCTGTCTCTTGTAGGTCATGCCACATCAATATCCCTGGGCCTTCCGTAGAGTTCTTCAAATTCAAGGCTCATGCCTGCTACAGGGACTTTGCATTTGCTCTTCTCTCTGAAAGCTCGCCCACCGGGTCTTCCTTTTCTGACTCTTCCTTGTCACTCATGTCTCAGAAAAATGTCACCTCCTCTGAGTACTCTAGCTCATTCTAATGCTGTCTTCACCCATTCTCTGGTCATTCCATCATGTTCTGTTTCTTTATAGCACTTCCCAATATCCAAAACTATCCTGTTCTGTTTTTCGAGATTGTGCTAAAATATATATAATGTAAATTTACCGCGCTAATCATTTTTGAGTCTGTCGTCTGTTGGCACTAAGTATATTCACACTGTTGTGCAATCATCTCCCGAACTTTTTTCGTCTTCCCAAACTGAAAGTCCAGACCCATGCAGCCATACCTCCCCCTGCTTCCTTTCCCCAACCCCTGGCACCACTATTCTGCTTTCTGTCTCTGTAAGGTTGACTATTTGAGGTACTTTTATGTCAGTGGAAACATATGGCAGTTGTCCTTTATTTCACATGGCATAATACCCTCAAGCTTTATCTGTGTTGTGGGATATGTTAGGATTTCTTTTTAAGGGTCAATAATATTTCATTGTATATATATATACCACATTTTGTTTGTTCGTTGGTGGACTCTTGGGTTGATGTCACATTTTGTCTATTGTGAATAATGCTTCTTTGGACATGGGCATACAAATATCTCTTTGAGACCCTGCTTTCAAATCTTCTGGGTATATACCGAGAAGTGGGATTTCTGGATTATGTGGTAAATCTATGTTTAAATTTCTCAGGGGCCACTGTACTGTTGTTCATTGTGGTAAATCATTCCTACCAGCAGCGAATGGAGTTTTAATTTCTCCATACCTTTACCCCCACTTATTTTCTCTGTGGGTTTTTTTTTTCTTAATTAATAATAGTCATTGTAATAAATTTGAAATGGTATCATTATAGTTTTAATTTGCATTTTGCAAATGATTGGTGATGTTGAACATCTTTTCATGTGCTTATTGTCCATGTCTGTATCTTTTTTGGAGAAATACTGTTCAAGGGTCACCTGTATGGCTCAGTTAGTTAAGCATCTGGCTCTGGTTAAGCGTCTGACTCAGAACATGATCTCAGGGTCGTGAGAAAGAGCCCTGTGTCAGACTCCATGCTGGGTGTGGAGCTTGCTTGGGAGTCTCTTTCCCTCTGCCCCTCCCCCATGCACTATCTCTCTCTAAAAAATAAAAATTTTAAAAAAAGTATCTACTTAAGTATTCTGTTCATTTTTTGATGATTTTATTTATTTAGTTGGCAGAGAGAGAGATCACAAGTAGGCAGAGAGGCAGGCAGAGAGAGAGGGGGAAGCAGGTTCCCCGATTAGCAGACAGCCTGATGCGGGGCTCAATCCCAGGACCCTGAGATCATGACCTGAGCCGAAGACAGAGGCTTAACCCACTGAGCCACCCAGGTGCCCCTATTCTGTTAATTTTTAAAATCATTTATTTTGTTGCTGTTATTAGGATTTCTTTATATATTTTGCATACTTTCCTTGTCAGATATATAGTTTGCAAATATTTTCTCCTATTCTGAGTTGGCTTTTTACTCCTTTGATGCACAAAAGTTTTTAATTGGGAGGAAGTCCAAATTGGTTTTGTTGTTGTTGTTGTTGGTTGTGCTTTTGATATTACATCCAATAAATAATTGCCAAATCTCAGTGTTATGAAGCTTTATGCTTATATTTTATTCTGAGAGTTTTATAGTTTTAGCTCTTTTTAGATCTTTCATTTAAAATTGATTTTCACATATGGCGTATTGTACCTGTTCTTTTATTTCTGTAACTTCAATAAAATATAAACTTAATGAGATCGTGGAGAATACCTTTTTCACTTTACATTGTATCCCTAGTCCTTCCATTATTGGCATGAAGTAAAATGTGGAATGAATGAACAAACAAAAGGAAATATTCAAATGAATTTTCTAAGGCAAATAAATATTTATTTCTCGTAATTATAGAATCTTATGCCAACATGAGAGCTTCTTTAATTTGTATTAGTCATCTTCTAAGTCAGCTTTCTTCTAGTTCTTGTTTCTTTGACCATTTAGCCTAGAAGTTATATTCCTGGAAGTGTGACTAATCAGATTTAATTAATCTCCATCCACTATGAGTGAGATGAAACATAATGTAAATAGTGTAAGGTAATGTAACATAATACATGCAACATTGAAAAGTCCTCTTTTTTCTGAAGAGGAAATGGGGGCAAAGAGCTTCAGAACAGATCTTCTTTTCAAGTAATTTTCAAAGATTTTACTTCTTTATTAGAGAGAGAGCACAAGCAGAGGGAGGGGCAGAGGAAAGGGAGAAGCAAAGTCCCTACTGAGCAGGAGCCTGAAGTGGGACTTGATCCCAGGACCCATAGATCATGATCTGAGCCGAAGGCAGACCCTTAACCAACTGAGCCCGGTGCCCCAGAACAGATCTTCTTTTTAGATTCCTTAAGTTTCATGTTTTTAAAAAAATTTAATTTTTTTTCAGTGTTCCAAAATTCATTGTTTATGTACCACACCCAGTGCTCCATGCAATACGAGCCCTCCATAATACCCACCATCTCCATACCACCACCATACCAACTCACCCTGTCAGTTTCATGTTAAAGACACTTTAACTTTGTCTACTTTGTCTAGTTCCTTTGTTTTATCTGGGAAAATAGTCTTATTTATGATTCATAGCATGTTATGTGAATAATTTTTGAGAAAACAGGCTTGAATACTTGATTCTCTTCTGAAGAGAAGAGCATCTTCTCTTCACTGTTCATCCTCTTACCTTAAGAAAATCTTCTTAAGGGGCGCCTGGGTGGCTCAGTGGGTTAAAGCCTCTGCCTTCGGCTCAGGTCATGATCCCAGGGTGCTGGGATCGATCCCCGCATTGGGCTCTCTGCTCAGCAGGGAGCCTGCTTCCCCCCTCCCCCCCGCCTGCCTCTCTGCCTCCTTATGATCTCTGTGTGTCAAATAAATAAATAAAATCTTTAAAAAAAAAAAAAAAGGAAATCTCCTTAAACTCTTTGTCCAAGAATCTGCTGATAGAGATGGAGAGGTCTGATGAAAGGAAGACCAATCCTAGTTATTGATCATAGAGGTTGGAGGGCTTCAAGGGTGGATCTAGGGATGGATAGACTGGAACAGTAGGTAACAACCTTGTCTCAGTCTAGGTTGGGGTAATCCCTCTGGTTAGCTGTGGAGTGGGGCATGAGAGCCTGAATAGATAGCGAAGAAGCATTTGCCTTGGAGAAGCCTAATGAGAGAGAGAGGGGTTTGCCAAGGTCAATGACACTTGGCTTTTTTAGTTCTTAGTGGAAGTAGCAACTGATGAATTTTCTAAATTCATGGATCCTAAAGTTTGGGGTTATGTGTGATGGATATAGTGGCTTCTGGAGCCCCTCCAAGAGGTTTATTTTATTTATTTATTTGTTTATTTTGAGGAAAGAAAGAGACTTGAAAATTTTAATTCAGATCACCAGAAGAACTGAATTTTGAGTCTACTTTTGAGCTCGTGTGGCATGGGGAGACAAGTGCTGTAGCAGGAGAGTCTGAAATGTTTTAACTAATGTCAACATGTCTTGCAAAGAGACAAAAAGACATAGTTTTCTCTCCTACTGATTTTTGTTTTGTTTTTGAAAATACATTTTATTTTTTAAATGTACCTATTATGAATAAAAGAAAATAAATTTTCCAGGTGGGTTTTAGAGTATTACTCAAGGCTTCTATCATTCGTGTAAGTGCCTGCTATCTCTATTACTTCTTTGTCCAGTCTTTATTTCTAGGCATGTATGTTTATGATGGTCTAAGCGTAAGGCCTGCTACTTAGGAAGGAAAATTTCAGCAGAAATAAATAAACCACTGGAGGGAGAACTTGTTTTTGACTATTCTCTTTCCCCCTTTTTGGGGAGCAGAATTTCTTCTCTCATAACAATTACTGAAGACTCGTGTCCAAATACTGCTGTCGGGCTTTGGCAAACATTTTCAACTGTACATTGTTAAATATGCTGAGAGACCTTTTTCTCTTCTTGTGACTGTAACTGTGCCCTGCTTGGTTCAGCATCATTTGTATTACATCTCTACCTTTGTACTGCACTATTGTAATTAGAGAAGAGCAAATGGTAAACTGCTAAGGATTGTCATAATTGGGTTCATTATTTAAACAAGTATTAGGTAAGCTATTAGGTATTTAAGTATTAAGCATATAATTGGGAAGTGGTTTTGTGCTCTCAAAGAGCTTCCCTGTAAACTGGGATTTGAAAACTGTAGGAGGAAAAGGAATATAATAGCTGAGAAAAATATTAGAAGCATGTAGTGTAGTTGCCAGATGATTTTGTCTCTTTGCATACCTAGAACAGATTTTGATGAAAGGTTGGCTTTTTTGAGAATGTACTGTGTACTCATACTTAAACCATAAATCTCTCGAATTTAGAGTTCAGTTTAAAAACACCCTGGGAATACTGATGCATTTCCGTTTGAATGTGTCTTTAGAAACACACACACTCAAGCACACACACACAATGATAATAAAATATTCTCCAAGTAACAGCAGTGTGGGGAGAATTTAAATTAGACAATAAAAATTTTTTTAAAAAGTCATGTAAATGCTAAGGCTATTAACATATTTTAAATGTTCTAGATATTATTTATTTATTTATTTGACAGATTGAGAGAGAGAGATCACAAGCAGGCAGAGAGGCAGATAGAGAGAGAGGGGAAGCAGGCTCCCTGCTGAGCAGAGAGCCCGATTTGGGCCTCGATCCCAGGACCCTGAGATCACAACCTGAGCCAAAGGCAGAGGCTTAACCCACTGAGCCACCCAGGCACCCCTGTTCTGGATATCTTAATGACAGGTAATGTGTTTAGGCCCTAGTACACTAAAAAGACTCCTACACTGGTTTCTCCACTATCTGGCCATTGCTAATAAAAATAATATTTAAACATACAAGACCTATTGCTCTCTCACGGTGAAACTTTGGAAGACAAACCAAAGTTCTTAATGGCAGAATTTGTAAATTTTATTCCTTTTTTTTTATTTGTAAATGATGTACAAGTCTTTGTAGTCAAACGTGGTTTGGGTTTGCAGCTATAAAAATTATGTTCAGACTCAGATAAACAACTCAGCCATATTTAATTTTGCTTGCCTTGATGGTAGGAAGGAGAGAGGGTCATTAAAACTTAGATATTAATGATTTTAGATATTAAGATTTTAGATATTAAAAGTTAAAACTTTAGATTTTAGATATTAAAAGTTAAAACTTGTATTTGGCACGTACTGCAGAGATATGTTTCATTGGACTTTGGGGCGTGTCCAGTAAGCATTTTTCTACTTTTTGAAACTCCTTTACAAATGAAAACTCTCACCTGATATGACAAGAGGGTTAGAAGGAAGAAGAGGTCTCTTGTTGTGAAAGTTGTAGAACCCGAATCAGTGCATTTTCTACCCAAAGAGATGTTTCAGATCAGACTTTATCCTAGTCCTATCAGATCATAACGGGTTTATTTCAGGCAAGATTGCTGCTTTGGTTTACAATCCTGACTAGCAAAATAAAAAGATAATATAAAAAAGAAACTCCCAGTGCCTGGAAGTTAGAAGTAACAAGCAAACAAACAAAAATGTTTATTGAGGCAACAGAATCTCCTGGTTAAGAGCCTTTATACTGGAACCAGATGGGGGTAGTGAATTTCAGCTCTACCACTTACTGTGTATGAGTACTGGAGAGTTTGTTTTTTTGGTTTAGTTTCCTGATTGTAAAATGAGAATAATAGAACCTACTCTCAAAGGGTTGTTGCAGAGATTACATGGAAAAGAAATTACTGTAAAACATGGTGGACCCATAGCTACTGTTATGTGTTAACTATTTTTTTTTTTAAGATTTTATTTATTTATTTGACAAAGAGAGATCACAAGTAGGCAGAGAGGAGAGGCAGGCAGAGACAGAGGGAGAAGCAGGTTCCCCTCTGAGCAGACAGCCCGATGCGGGGCTCCATCCCAGGACCCCGAGATCATGACCTGGGCTGAAGGCAGAGGCTTAACCCACTGAGCCACCCAGGTGCCCCAGATATTTTTTTTTAATTTTTTTTTTAATTTGTCAGAGAGAGAGAGAGCACAAGCAGGCAGAGTGGCAGGCAGAGGCAGAGGGAGAAGCAGACTCCCCACTGAGCAAGGAGCCTGATGTGGGACTTGATCCCAGGACCCTGGGATCATGACCTGAGCTGAAGGTTAACTATTCTTTCTGGTGAGTGACCAGATGACACAAAGTTTCTTAGAGACGATGTTTTTTTTTTTTTTTTTAATTTAATTTTTTTCAGTGTTCCAAGTTTCATTGTTTATGCACCACACCCAGTGCTCCATGCAATACGTGCCCTCCTTAATACCCACCACCAGGCTCACCCAACCTGCCACTCCCTCCCCTCCAAAACCCTCAGTTTGTTTCTCTGTTTCTCAGAGTCCACAGTCTCTCATGGTTTCTCTCCCCCTCCGATTTAGGGACAATGTTTTAAAAATTATAGAAGATATTCTTTAGAATTCAATTGAAATGTTCCACTGTGATGAGTTCATGACTAGTTATTATTTCAATACATGATGTATTACTATCTTCGCCTGACTTCATAGCCCCAGCAAAACACTGAGTCTGAAATTTCTCTCCCTGGAAGTAATTCTGGAGGTTGATAAGCTATCTAAAGGCAGGGCTGTGTCTTGGGTGGTGGCAGCCCCAGCACCCCAGGCTGGAACTGTATTTGGTGCACTGCAGTGCTCAGTATCGACTGCATGAACAGTACTGACTGTGTGCTATGCCCTGTACAAAGCATGAAAAACAAGACATGGTGTTTGTACAGTTGAAAAAAGACCCAGGTGCTTATTAATAAAGATGACAGGGAGCACCAGTGGAATAGGAAGTGCCTCAGGCCAAATGCGATGAAAATTGGAATCTGCTCTTGGTTCTTTTCCTAACCTGCTAAAGGAAAAATCATTAAAACTTTCCTCAGACTCAGGTCTTTTTTTTTTTTTTCCCCCCACCTGTGAAATGAGAAAAGTAACACAGACTCTACCTTTTTTACATAGTTTTTAAAAATTTAATTAACATGACAATAATTGTGAAGGTAACTTGAAAATTTAGAATGATTAAGAGTTAAAATGATTGCAAAGATATTACCACTGTAGAGATGTAATACCCAGGAGGAGGTTTTTATGCTAAGAAAAAATAGATGATTTGTCAAAGGCTGAGGAGCTTACTTGTTCATGAACTGCTCGCATAGACTACTTGTGATGGCATGAACATGAAGTTAAGTTGAGACAATCTTTCCTTTTCTGTAACCTTGTAAATTTTTAAAAGATAAATGTGTTATATATGAATGTATGGTCATCCAAAGTGGGATTCATTGTTTCATAAATTATGAAACTGAAGGCCAGAGAAATTCAGAGATTTAATACACCCATACTGAATAATATATAAATTTTAGAATTTTGTGAAGTTCCTATATTTGGTAAATCAAAGAAGCCATAACAGTATCACATTCTTCTCCCCCATGTCTATTGTCCCTACTTCTATTTGTTCTTCCTCTCTCTGCTCAGGGGGTAATGCAGCCTAGTGCATGATTATGTAGTGGAAAGAACTCTAATTAGTAGGCAGAATTTTAAGATGGCCCACAAGATTCTTACCCTCTGGCATACATCCTTATGTAATTCTGTCTCTTCGAATGTGGGCCTGGACTGTGACTACAATGGGGCTTTAAGAAAGGAAGATTATCCTTGGTGGGCCCAGCCTCAGCGGGTGCATCTTTAAAAGGGACTGCTGTCTCCTGGAAAATGAGATTCAGAATGAATGGAATTTCCAATAAAGACAATCCCTGTTACTTGCTCCGAAGATGGAGAGGGCCACATGATGAGTGTGGCTGGTCTTTAGGAGCTGAAAGCAACCTCCAGCTGATAGTTCACAGGGAAGTAGGAACCACAGCCCCACAATTGCAAGGAACTGATTTCTGCTACAACTATGTTGTGTTGGAAGAGGAGCTGAGCTCTACATGAGAATGCTCCCTGGGTGACATCGTGAGTTTAGCCTGTGAGACCTGAGCAGTGAAACTAGTGTCTTTGTCCTTGAACTTCTGGCATGTAGAACTATGGGCTAATAAATTGGTCTTATTTAAGCTGCCAAGTTTATGGTTATTTGCAATGCCACAGTAGAAAAATAATACAGGGAAATGAGGGGTTGGCTTGGCCATTAGTGTGCTACTTGGTTTACTCTCAGCTTCTGAAAAAGGCGAGTAGGTTGAACCACATTAACTTGAATATCTTGGATTATTTTAGACAGAAATACTGATTTGAGATCATGGATTCAGTCACAATGTGCTATTACATATTTACCAAGTCACACTGTTGACTCCAAACCCAAGAAATATTTAATATTTTATACATATTACTCCAACCTACCAGAAATATTTAATAACTTGAAAGTAATTGATTAAAAATATTTTTATAAACATCTATAATTTAAATTCATGCTCTTTTTTCTTATGTCAGTTTACTACCTGCCTTGTGACAGAGATGATGGTGAGTGAGAGTGATGAGAAATGCAGACTAAGTTTACAGATTTGTGGATGTGTGTATGTGTCAATGTGTGTGTGTGTGTGTGTGTGAGAGAGAGAGAGAGAGAGAGATAAACAAGGCTAAACAGATTCAAATGTGTATGCGTGTTTGAGACCAGCAATTTGCCTAGGCATCTGTTTGCAAACTTATTAGAAGGAAAGGAGCTTGTCAAAGAGATGTGTGTGGTTCCTGGAGAACTGAGGCTGGAGACAGGGACATCTGCAGATGATTAAAGGGCATTGGGAATATAGTCTGACTCCATGGGCTCCATATGACCCTACGCGGAGAGACACTATAGATGGAACCTGAATTACTTTCAAGAAAAAATTATGAGATATGCACATGAGCAGGGCTGCATGGATCTCTAAAGGCCAAAGTGGACTAGAGTTCACTTAGTGAACTAGAGGATGTTTGTGTTTTCCTCTCTTCCTTGTGAAGCATGGCATCGCTCAGGCGATATGAAGGCCGTTTGTACTCAGTGGACGTACCCAGAGGAACACTGACCAAACACTGAAGGGGAAAGTGGAAACCATTCATGGAGAGAGGAAATGTAGGAGAGCTAAAAGTATTTGCTCGTGGGGGAGGGAGTAGAGGTAGTAAATCTAGGGCATGTTGATTTTGAGGTCCCTGTGATATAGAAGGAGATGTTTTAAAATATGGACTGGGAACTTAGAATGACATTGGTGTTGAAGATGTAGATTTTGACTATCAGTGTATCGGTGCCAGTTGAATTCATGAATGTGGATGAGGTAATCTTGGGGGAATATATGGCGTAAGGAAAAGTCCTGGGGACAGACAGGCAATACTGGATAATACTGATAGGTAGAGTTTGAAAGAGCATCAGAACCCAGTGATATTCTAGCAGCTAAGGGAGAAACAGGGTTTTAATCTTTATAAAATTTCTCCCATGCTTTGTAATACCTGTTGCGTAGCTTTAGAGGGATTTAATGATCTAGTCACTAAAATAAATTTCTTCTTGGAAATCAGCCACACTCAATGCTGATCCTCATTTCTTTACCAACAATATTACTTTCCTTTTAACAATCCAGAAAGAAGTTACCAAGCATTTCCTCTTTTGTAATTAAATAATCATTACTTGCTAATTTAAGAAGGAACTTTAATTTTTAATTTACTCTTATATAAAAGATAGCTTATACAATGACTTGGAGCCAAACTCTTGGTGAATACTTCTTTGTCAATTAATGAAAACAGAACACAAGATAAAAGCATCTCATTAAACTGTGTTCATATATTTTGCAGCATCTGAAATCACTAGTGTTAACTTAATTGAAAGAAGTATCTTCAAACTGTTGGTTTTAGGGGAGACCTAATCAAATCAGTCAACAGTAATTTTCTAAGTTGGTAATTAATGAATTTAATAATTTATGTAGTGTTGAATAATTCCTTTTATAGTTGATGGATCCATAAATAATTATCTAGGATTTGAAGAATATGCATTATTTTCATTTATATTAAATATCTCAGAAAGTTAATCACCTAATATATGTACCAGAGGAATCTAAAATTCCCTGAAGCTTTATTTCTATCAGAATTCCACTTTTGAGTTCTTGTCTCCTCTTTACAGGTTTCAGCTTCATGTCCTTGTCTCCCCATCCCCTGTCCCTGAATAGCTATTTATATCCTCAGGGCCTTCAGAAAGATGGTCTTATATGAATACCAGCCCGTGAGGATACTTACGGGGATAAAGAGTAAATTATATCTCTATAGCTTCTGCCTGTGTGTTACATAACACTAGAACTGCTGGTTAATTCTCTGGAAAAAAATAAGTGGTGGAAGTTCTTGTTTGATTACTTTCTTTTAGGGGGTAGGAGAAATACCGTTTACATAGATAGAGAATTGGGTGAGGGTTTGGGATGGTTCCTGCCCAATATCCACAGACTTACATGTGGTGTCTAACCTTAGCAAAAGAATTGAAAGAGCCATGAGGAGAATGTTAGATTTTCCTGAGTGAGACAACTGGGAAGCTCTAAAGAGAGCTTAAGAAGCAGAAAAAATAAAACTATCCTGACTGTCATGTCAATAATAAGACTGCTGAAATCCAGGACAGAAAAGTGATTTTTTAAAAAGTGATACAGATTTTGCACTGGAAATATTTATTTATTTATTAAAAAAAAAATCAACTTCTATTTCCAATGTCTTAAATCTCACTGAGTTATCCTGCTAACAAAACCTGAAAATAATTTGGAGGCTTTCTCCTAAGAGACTTTAAACTTCAAAATTCTTCATTTTTCTTTTCCCGTTCCTCCACATAGATCTATTGGAATTTTCAGAGTAATACAGATTATACCAGACATGCTCAAATATACAGAAGTACGAAAGTCTGATCTTAGCTCATTTTTAACATAACAACAACAGGCAAAATTCACTTCCCTTTTGAAATAGCTCAAATTAGCTGAATTTACCAAGTCGAACATTAGAGGTATCGTCACAAAGGTGTGGTACAACGTAGTCTTGAAGCACAGATTTCGGTTTAGTACCTCCTAGGCCAGTCGATAGTTGTTACTGTTTGGGTCACTTAACCACTCTGAATTTTAGTTTGGCCATTGCAACATAAAAGGACTATAATGAGGATCAAGTGAGAATGTTTTTGGAAACGTTTGTAAACCATACAATGTATGTTCACAGCCATATAATTAAAATGTTAGTTATCATTAGCAATATAATAATCAGAAAGCAATGGTTTCAATTATGGCTCATGTGGGTGTTCTTGATGTTTCAATCTGTATTTGCTCTTGAAGAACTTAATGGATTAATAATACTACAGAAGTAACGACAAAGCCTCCTGTTGGTTATTGACTATATCACACCCCCCCATATATGTGTGCAAATGTGTATACTTACAGACATGTGTGTACAATGAATTAGGGTAGGCTATCCTGTTGCAACAACTAGACATCAAAATAATGGTTAAATAATAGTCTCCAAGTTCAGTGTTTTCATCTGGTTGGCAGCTCTGCTCCTTACGGTCAACTGGGAACAGAGCTGAAATACCTGTTTCAGGAGGGAGTGTCTAATCCAGGTCCACTGATGTCCACTCAAGAAAATGAGGTGGAATTTGTACACATTGCTTCTACTCATACTTGTTGGCAAAAGTTTGCATACATGGCCACATTTGAGAGGAAAGGAGCCTGGGACTAGATTATGTCTAGCTTGGCATTCATATCCCACCCAGAACTTCGTTGCTCACAGAAGAAAACTGATTTTGATGGATAGCTAGCCTGTCCACTGTGATGGATACTGATTTTTCTTTATTTCTCTTTTAATAGAATACCTAGAATATTAAATGTTTTGCATAGTAACTAAGGTACCATATAAGTAGTGTATTTGTGCCTGGTATATAGTAAGTACTCAAGTGATAGTTATTATTAGTAACATTTCACTTAATAATAATGAACAAGATGTCAGTGCAGTGCTTGACATCTGAAAATACAACACACGGCCATTTTTCATGTGTGACAAATTTCCTGTACTTGTTAAATACTTACAAATCATGTAGAGAAAGGATTCTGCGTGTACTCGAATATTTCCTATATAAGCTTGCTGGATGCTCCTTGTGAAAATGATGATTGAATGCTGTGGCTTCAGAAGCAAGAGAGAAATGGAATTTCTTATTTTCAGAGTGCTCAATATCTATGGATTTGTTATGAAAAAAAAAATGTGACATGTGTAATGTCTTACTGAAAATGCTTCCAAATTAACAAATTGATCGCCATGCATTAAGAATTAGCTTGTAAGACAGATGACTCCTTAAACGAATGGCATTAGAGACTAGAATTTGAGGAGTTTAAAAAAATCCTTCCTTTTGAATGAGTCCTTCAGTTTCAGGATTAAGTATGGGAAATTCTGCAAGGCAAAAAAGTGTACTTACCGACATATGCTGGAAAACCTCTCTGCCTCTGTGGTCTTGTTGGCTGGAGTGCTGTGGTGCCTAGTAGTCCATATTTTCCCTGTGTACTGAAGTCTAAAGCTCATTGTGGCTTTGCCAAACCTTCTTTGTGTGTGTGTGTGTGTGTGTGTGTGTGTTTTAACTCTGGAAAGTGAAGAGACAACAATACATGAATTGAAATCACTCTTGCATCCATCAGTAACTGTACATTTAATGGAAAACAGATGTTGCTACAAAGTGCTCTGCTGGCGAAGTCGATCACATGAACGCGAGTCTGCACCCACTAGCTCAGCCTCGGGTTCAGTGCACATATTTTAAGATCGTTTCTTTCATAAACCTATAACAGTCAAGACGGAGAGCTAACTTGCTTCAGCAGTGTGCGTGTGTGAGGGCTGGTTCTTCTCCTCAGAACGGTCCATGCACAGTTGCGGTTCTGTGGAAGGATTCACTCTCGTCTGGACAGTCACAGCGCAGGAAGATCTCTGCCACCTGAACCCTCCTGTCACTTTGTAAGGGAAGAAAACAGAAAATGTACCATATGCCTACAGTGTAATCAGCAATGTATCTAGCAAATTATAAAAAACAGGCACTACTATAGATTTTGAAGTTAAACAGACCTGAAGTCAAATCCTGGCTGTGTCCCTTACTAACTGCCATACGACACAAGTTGCCTTTTCTGAACACGAGTTTTCTCATGTAAGCCCAGTAATAGAGAAATCTTCAGGCAGGAGTGTTTAGGGTAAGGTATTTGTAGTTTTTTTTTTTTTCTTTTTTTTTTCTTTCCTTCAGATTGTGTTCTCTATTTTTTGCTTACTTCTGTTCACTGATCTGCAAAGCTTGGTTTTGTTTTCCATAACACTACAAATGGGATGTGGCATTCTGGTATCAAAAACAATATTTTGGGTTCTTTTGTTTTAGCCCTTGCCCTATCCTCTGGACTGTTCTGATGAGAGGGATTTTAAAGGTCTCCATGTCCTCTGAGAAGAACAAGAACATCCTCCACACAAGCTCCCTAGACAAAGGGTTGCCACCAAAATCCTTGGGTGTCACTTTAACCAAGGGAAAGGTCAGATTGTTGACTATATTTGTTTTTATGGTTGTTGTTCCTGAATGGTATATTTTAAAGCCTATTCTTTAATATTTGATGAGTTTTTGTAGCCTTTGTCTGTCTGCCTCTCAGATGCACACACACACATTGTCTTTTCCTTATGGAAAGAATTCTGTCCTTAGCGGTTGGCTTATAAAAGTTGCCCGTTGTATCAGTGCTAGAGATTAAGAAAGTCTCTGCAGTCCACTGCTATTATTACATGTCATTCAATACACTTTTTAACTCAAATTCCCTAATAATGTTCTAAAAATAAAGCAGCACAAGCAATAAATATTTTTAAAAGGAAGCTGTCTTCTATCTTTGGAATTGCTTCTGGTTCCATGCTAAGAGCTGTCTCAGATGGCTCATGAAAGAATGAATGAATGAACAAATTAATATTAATTCCAAGACTAGCAAGCAAGTGTGTAAATGTCTACCTGAAGTAAGGCTGCCTTATAATAAATATTAGAAGGCACTCCACAGGTGTGCATTGGCCATGACAAGCATGTTACTTACTATAAATAAAATTTTATTTTAAAATTTATTTTAAAATATGGTAGCATATCTTTACAATGTTAAGGAAGAATTTGATGGACTTGAACTTGGAAACTGTAGCCATGTGCTTGACCACTATTGTGTTGTTCTTATCATGTGGAAGACCTAAAATTCAAACATCCCAGGGTGGCAGTTGAGTCCAGAATGGTGATATAGTATTAGTTTTCTTTTTTTCAAGTATAAGAAACAAATGCTTGGACTCAATGTAAGTGAGGAACTTTTGTACATTCACCTGGCACTTAGGGACCGCTCAACACATGTTAGCTAGCGTGACCATACAGTTTAAGGCATTTGTTGGTCTGCCGTTCACATTCCCCCCGGAAGCTGTTCTTGCTATTATAATACAATTTGGGTGGGACACCTGGGAGGCTCAGTCAGTTAGGTGTCTGCCTTCAGCTCAGATGTGATCCCAGGGTCCTGGGATGGAGCCCCGCATCAGGCTCCCTCTGCTTGCTCCTCCCTTTGCTTGTGCTCTCCCTCCTTTCTCTATCAAATAAATAAAATATTTTTAAAAAATTGGCTGAACTCCTAGGCCATGTATCTTCTGAAGGTGGCTGTCTATGCAGGAGGTAGTTTTAGCCCTGGAAAAACTGTAGTTCAGCATGTTCTTAATTCTGGTAATGTGCTAGGTGAGTACAGGACAAAGGATTAGACGCTGTCCCTGTCCCCTGGCTCATAATAAGAGCACCAGATCGGTGATTTCCAGAAAATGAGCGACACAAGCCTTTGAAGAAATCTTTTCCCTGCTCCTATGCCATTAAGGATTTTTTGTTATGGTCAGAGAGAAACTAAAAAAGTTAGCAGGCTGCCCCTGGGTCAGTAAGGCAAAATCAGCCTGGAAAGCAGGAGATCAGGACGGAGCCCCGAGGCTATTTATTGGCGTTTCCTCAGATTGCATAAGCTAGTCCTCTCTGTGGAAATGGTGGCACAGGATCCCTCTGTTTCTTTTGTGAATGAGGTTTTCAAGCTGGCTTTGTTCCTTTCCAGAGAGTGCATGCTTTGTGATGTTCCCACACAAGCAACTTTTAAAACCTGAAGAATACTGGTGACATCCCCGCACACGTTTCCTAAGTAGCTTCCCTCTATTTGCGTGGGCGTCAATGCTGGTGACGCTGATACATTCACTGTGTGGGAATTCGTCATCTCTGTTTTTAAATGATTGCTTGTGATCATCAATATTTCTGATGGGTGCCATCACGCAGACTGCAGTTTCACGTTTTCCAGGGCTATAACAATTGTGGAGTCGTATAAAGCATCTGAAATCCTCTATATGGAGTCAAAGATAACATTTAACTTGGTGAAGGAGAAATCCTTCAAATTAAATTTTTTGAACAATACTTGAAGTCTGGATTCTTCTATCCTGTATTCTAACAGAAAGCGAGCTCATCCGATAATTTGACTGGCATGATATACGAGCCCTTTGCTTAACTATTCTAAGACCTATTCCAAGGAGGCAGGGGGAAGACAAGATAATTGCTCTTAGGGTGCTAGCAGGAAAAATTGCTTAGTTTTGATATTTTTCAGCTTTTCAAAAGAAAGCAGAGGTGAGATTATAAAAGGAGAATTCTACCTCCTCTCTTTCTCCAGCAGCTCTCATCTATAACTCTGTCAGTGCTAAGATGCCTGTGGTGGATTTTCCCGGGTAGCTGAGGGCGAGCCATTGGAGCCGAAGGGAGACCACAAGTCAGCTTATGTCCGGGTCTTCATAATTTAACATTTCTTGAAGGCTCACTGGGTAGTTCAAGCGTCCTCCTTTTGCTTGTACACACAAGGATGTTCGTTACAATGTTTCCTGTATTACAAACAAAGAAAAACATGCTTTCGCTCGCGTGTGGCATTTAGGAAACAAAGCTGATGAACAAAGGGGAAGGGGCAAAAAGAGGAGAGGCAAACCATGAGACTCTTCACTATAGGAAACAAACTGAGGGTTGATGGAGGCTGGTGGGCGGGGGATGGGCCAGATGGGCGCTGGGCATTAAGGAGGGCACTTGACACTGGGTGTTGTGTGTAAGTGATGAGTCACTGAATTCTACTCCACAAACCAGTATTACACTGTATATTAACTAACTAGAATTTAAATAGAAACTTGAAACAAAAACACCCCAGATGAAAATAGAGCGATCCGTTCTGAAAATAGAGTGATTTGTATTTTCAAAGTGAGGGAGAAGAAGCAGCCTTATTATTTTTAATTTTGTAGAAGCCAAGCGAAAAAGAATTACAGATTTGAGCCACTGTGGAACTGCAGAAAGGAATTGTTGAATTGAAGCTCTGATACTAATAATCTTTCTATTCAGAAGAACCCGAACAAATCAAAAAGTAAAAGCAAAGATTAAAAAGGAAAATAATGGGGCACCTGGCTGGCTCAGGGGAGCCTGTAACTCTTGATCTCTGGGTCCTGAGTTCGAGTTTCACGTTGGGTATAGAGATTGCTTCCTTTACAAAAGATTTTATTTTTAAGTAAGCAGGGCGCCTGCATGGCTCAGTCGATTAAGCTGTTGCTTTCGGCTCAGGTCATGATCCCGGGTGTCCTAGAATTTTTAGTCCTGGGGCTAGAGCTGGGGCTCTCTGCTCAGCTGGGGGTCTGCTTTTCTTCTGCTCCTCTCCCTGCTTGTGCTCTTACTCTCTCTCTCTCTCTCTCAAATAAAGAAATCTTTTTTTTTTTAAAGGAAAGTAATAAAGAGACACAGAGTCAATACAAAATAAGTCACTGAATATATAAAAATAAAACTTACTGTCAATTCAAATGTTCTATTTGCCTTCTCAATGACACATGGATATTTAGAAGATAACTTATTTCACAAGAGTTCATTTTGATATTCAAAGCAGAGTAGAACTTTGATACTTGACTGTTTTGTTTTTGTTTGTGTTTCGTGCATTGGGCTATTTCAGAAAAAGGTTCTCAGCCTTTTATTTGTATGAGGAATTCTGTCTACTTGTAAGTGACTAATTCACAGTGTTCTTTCTCTTTGAAAAAATTGTTATTCCTAGTCACACAGAAATGACAGGGTTTATCTCAAGATTTTCCTACATGCACTGGTGCTCTCTGGATTACAGGGATATTAATAATCGTCACCTGCTGTTTTATGATGTGGTGTGGTTCTGGAGGCTGTTGGTGAGTTTGTAACTGACAGACAGGAGAAACCTTGTTTTTCTTTTGTCATTTGGTGGATGATAAGCCTGAGCACAGGTGTAAATATTACTTTTGAGGTGAAATATCAGAGTTCCAGCTCTCCCCTCATTAATCATGAACACACGCAGCACACAGAGTTTTTTCCATCAGTGTACATCACACTTCTGGGTTAGTCAAATTGTGTGATTTTTTTTTTTTTTTAGATTTGACTAGAGCTAAAGACGTACTGTAAACTAGAGGCCAACTAAGAATAAAGACAAGAAAGTTCTTCATCATATATTAGGTTCTGGCCCTGTGCCCAGGTATTGTGACACATTTTTAGTCTTGAAAACTGTCTTGGCGAGTCTAGGTATGATTTGGAATTTTCAGTTGGCATTTCAACATTGTTACGGTATTTTATTGATAAGATTAGGCAGGAATACCAAAGCCTCTTATTTTATGATAAGTGATTATTTCTTCATGGAACTTTAGCTTGTAACAAGTTGCTGAATATTTGATTTCCATAATTTGCAAAGTCCTATTGCTGTTTACTCTCCACATAGACATTGTTGATGTTTTGACGGCTGTATGGTTTTTCCTCGAAGCAAGTCGTATGGCTCAGGTTTTTCTGGAAGTGAGGTGTATCATCTTAATGAGCTCTTTCTTAGTAAAATACATACGTTGTGTGTGACATTCTGATTTCATGCAAAGCTTGTACTCATTATGAAAATAACTTGCAGAAAATGTTTGTACCATGACTGGTTTTTGGAACTGAACTCTTTGAAGAAAAACAAGGCTGTGTGCTTTGCTAATCTGGAGGGAGTGCTTTAAGGAATAGTGTTACAATCTAGCTAAAACAGCTATCTAAAGTAATATATAGCATTCAGTTGTATATGCTCAAGACCTTATATCATTAGTTAAAATAGTAAAATTAATATTGATAATTTAGACAACAGTTTTCTTTCCAGTTCATGAGATGGTGTAAATTCAGTCGTTGGTATTCCTATACATGGAAACCATGTACACTCAAAATTATTTACCACCATTTTATTTTACATTTGTAGTTTGATTTATGTATAGTGAACTGGTATGTATCTCAATATCATATATTAGAGAATACAATTCAGTGAAATAAGTAATTTTTTCCCAAAATTAGATTGTAAGTGAAACAAATGGAAAACTCAATGATTATATTAAGCAGAAACATAGCTTTCACTTGGATAATTATTTTAAGATTTTTACATTCTCTTTGTTGAATCCACTAGAGGCAAATTTCAACTTTCTCCATGAAGTTCAACATGTTTGGGTGGTATATGTTTTTATTTTCTGTTTGGTGTTTTTGGCTGCCAAGGCAAACCTGGGTTCCTTAATGTGCTGGCAGTAGGTTAATAAGAAAGCATAGGTAAGTTGTTCTGTTGTCTGACAACTATGATTTTGTTGTCAGTATGCAGCCTAGAAAAGGCTGCATACTGAATGGATTTCATTGTTACAGAAAGATCCCAAGTGCGCCAAGGGTTGACCCAGACCATACATGGAATACACATTCTGTTTCCTCAGAAAAACTTTAGCAGATAAGTGATTAAGAACTTACTGGTAAGATATGGCTCTTGGACTTATTCATCACATGTTGATACATAGATGGTCCGGTTATCGTATCTATTGGCTACGTCGCATTGGAAATTATGAGACTGTTTTATGTTAAGATTTGGGGAAAACCTTAATAGTAAATGATTGTAACCATTTTATCTTCTACAAAGCAGCTCTCATTTATAAGACCAAAACGACTAAATAATACTCAAGAAGAAACTAATCTTCTAATGGAAATAAGTAAATGTACTCTGAAATCACAAAGAACACTTTTAAATTTTGCCATTTCAGGTTGAATTAATGGAAAACACTTGCATCACTAAAAAAGAGAATTATCTTGAAGTGATAAAGTACTACAAGCATAAACCCAGAGACGGAGAAAACAGCCCTAGTACATTGTCATTACTGAGGTTTTTATGGAAACAAATACTTCCCTGTTGTGACGTTGGTTTGATATTATAGACTTGGATTATTATTGTTTCATAAAGAATCTTAATGATACATAATAGGAACGTAATAGTGCATATCTTGCAAAGTTATTGTCAGTTCTGTATCAAAAGTAAGTGGACCCAATAAAAAAGTTCTATTCTAATTACTTTAGGAAGTTGATTTTTTTCTTTCGAAACTTTCTAAAATCTCTTTTATAGCATAGTAATTTACTTAAAGGAATTATTTGAAATTTCCCATTTTGTGCTGTGCAGAGGCCATTAATAAAACCTTTCCTTCTTCTTCCTAACCCAGCCTCTGTTTGTAGCCAGTATAAATTTCCTGCTTAAAGTCTACCACGGAATCAAGTGTGGTGGGCAGAATAATGCCCTCTTCTCCTGAATGTGTGTGTCCTACTACTCCTAACCTGGAAATGTGTTGCCTTCCGTGGCTGTCTTTGTTTGGGCTCCTGGAATAGAGTGTCATAGACCATGGGTCTAATAAATCGCAGAAATCTGTTTCTCACAGCTCTGGAGGCTGGAAGTCTGCAATCAGGGTGTTGGCGTTGTTGGACTCTGGTGAGGGCCCTATTCTGGTTTGCAGAAGGCTGTTTTCTCCTTGTACCTGTGCGTGGCACAGAGGGTCAGAGAGTGCTTTCTGGGGCCTGAACCAAGAAATTCAATGGCCTTTACAAACCGGGAAAGGCCTTTAGCTGCTGGTCAACAAGAAAATGGAGACCCTGGTCTTAAAACTGCAAGGAACTGAATTTTGTCAACAAGCAAGAAATGGATTTTCCCTTAGAGCCTCCAGAAAGGAACACAGCCTGCCAGCCCCTTGATTTTGGCATGATGACCTACAGAACTGTAAGAAAATAAATTGTTGTTGTAAGCCACTATGTTTGTGGTAACCTGTTATGGTAACAACAGAAAACTAATAGAGGTGGATTCACCTCTCCACATCATTCCAGCAGATCAAGGCAAGTGGGCAGTGGAATTGGATTTTTTTTTTTCACCCTACACCCCTCCTGTAAAATGGAATAATAATACTTGCTCAAATACCTTGCTGGTGATTTTGAGGACCATGTATGGGAACCATGGCAAAAACCAATCGAAAATAGCCAGGTCCTTTAATAAGTCAGCATAGTTGAGCAGAGAATTTGTACCAGAGGGTTTTTTAATCCTTACTAGCTCTGTGGCCTTGGGAAAAATCATTGGAGTTCCAAGTCTTGGTTTCTTTACTTGTAAAGAGGTATGATAATATTCTCTATTTTATAGGGTTGCCCCTTACTAGATTTAACTGCAGGGTGGAAAGAGGCTGAGTTGGTCTGGACCCTCTCTGCGAAGTCCTCAACCAGCCCTTCACCACAATTGCAGCAGTGTGAGAAACTGGCGGAGCAAGATGCTTTGATGTAATCACTCTTGGTGTCATTATAAATTTCTGCTTTAAATCCCTGGCCCTCATACGTGGGACTGGACTGTGCAGGACTTCCAGAATCCTCCGTCTTTCTCATGTAAGACCTAGACTGAAAACAATCCCGTTGTCCTCCTACGCCCTTTCCCCCAAGTCCATACTTTGAAATTGACATTTGATGTCTTACTCCTAAAATGGTAAGATGAGCAGGAAGAGATGAACCCAAGTGAAAAAGGCATCATATTTTTTCTCTGGGATTTAGAGCAGAGATGGCGTAATTGTCCCACTTGCAGATGTCCTCAGAGCGGGGCAGGGAGAGAACCTCCCTGGCTAGACAGTCTGAGGATTGTCCTTCCACGCCTCCTGCGTGATAGCAAACGCTTCCAAATAGGGCTGAGAAAGAGATATTCTTTTTTTTTTTTTTTTTTAAGATTTTATTTATTTATTTAACAGGCAGAGATCACAAGCAGGCAGAGAGGCAGGCAGAGAGAGAGAGGAAGGGAAGCAGGCTCCCTGCTGAGCAGAGAGCCCAATGTGGGGCTTGATCCCAGGAACCTGAGATCATGACCTGAGCCGAAGGCAGAGGCTTTAACCCACTGAGCCACCCAGGCGCCCCGAGAAAGAGATATTCTTATTAAAAAAAAAAAGAATTCAAAGTGTTAAAAGGACACCCCATTATAGAAGAGCCTTTAAAGTCTTGTCAAGCCTTTAAAGTCTTGTCAACTTGAAAACCTTCTCTTATTCCAATATTTTTCTCTAGCTTATATATTTATTTATAAAGTTGACACATGATGTTACATTAGTTTCAGGTGTGTAACATAGTGATTCCACAAGTTTGTAAGTTATGGTATGTTCACCAGAAGTGTATCTACCATCTGTCACCGTACAGTATTACTTTTAAGTATCTTCTCTTCTATTAATTCTCTACATCCAGATTCAAGAAACATTAGTCTCTGCTATAGGGCAGAGCGTATTATTAACCGACTTAGTGAGCATTCTAAGATGATAGATTAGATCTTGAAAATGAAGGGTCAGAGCTAAGTAAAATGGCCCACTAGGAGAGTTTCATGTTTTATAGGTCTTTTTTTCTGGGCTTCCTCTGGACTTCTTAGCGCCATGTCTTTCTCACCCTTACAGTAAATAGCTTAATGTCCTCAGACTTACTAGAATGTCAGTTCCCTGTGAGCAAGGAGTTTTTTCACTTGTATACACTAATATGTTTCCAAAATCCAGAGAACAGTCTAATCTGGCACCTTTTAGGTGTTCAATAAATATTTGTATAGTGAATATGAATGAATGAATGAATGAAAACTTACATTTTTGGGCATCTTATAGCTTTCCTTATTCCTGTGATGCCTCCAGTTTCCAAAATTAATTTCTTGTACCTCATAATATGAGTAATTTTCTAACGGAGACTGATTTAATTTTATGAAAAGTTTAAACTAAAAATGTAGCATTTTTTTCCTCCCTCACATCTGGTGACAGCCCTTTCACCTCACACCCCTCACTGTAGGGTATATTTAATACTTGTAACATCCGTGGAGATATCTGCCTATAGGAACTTCTATCTGATGACTGCTCAGGACAGAGGACAGGAGACAAAAACCTAAAGCCCACCCAAAGTGGACAGTTTTAGAGACCAAACAGTTCCAACTTTATGGAAGAACAAACCTAAAAAAACCCATTGAACAGAAAAATGAGACAAGAAAATATACTTGTCATGATGTTGTTGGATTTTAGGGGAAAAAAATCACCCCTGAGAATTTGTGGAAAAAATTATGGTTCTTGCTTGAGTTTGAAATTTGAATTCTTGCTGTTGGTGTGGTCCACAAGAAACCTAAAACTGGAAGCTGATCTCGACATGTTCTAGATTTCCTTTCTCTTGAGGTTATTGGTGGAAGCCAAGCTAAATCTCCTCCAGAGGACGTTTCTTAAATCGGTGCCTCCAAGAATTAAAAAAAAAAAAAAAAAAAAGAATTTTAATGAAGAAAATGACCTTCAAGTTGAAACATGACCTGATAGGAGAGAACCAGCTGAGACAAGAGACAGTACAATCAGACCCCGTGGTGGAGAGACTCTAAGGTGACCCATGATCCCTCTTACCTGATGTTCACAACCTTATGTGGTCTCTTGCCCCCGCCTTATTACAAAGATAATCATCTCAATGGAAAGACAGATTCCATACAGAGGAATGATGCACACAGTTGCCTTTTGCATAGCAAGAATGGGAGCCAGAGGACAGTATAATCATACCTTAAATTACTAAAAGAAAACAACTATCTCACTATAATTTTCTTTTCTTTTTTTTTTTAAGATTTTATTTATTTATTCGACAGACAAAGATCACAAGCAGGCAGAGAGAGGAGGAAGCAGGCTCCCTGCAGAGCAGAGAGCCCGATGCGGGGCTCGATCCCAGGACCCTCGGATCACGACCTGAGCTGAAAGCAGAGGCCCTAACCCACTGAGCCACCCAGGTGCCCCTCACTATAATTTTCTACTTAGCAAACCAGTCTTTCAAGAATAAGTACAAAGCAGGGAGATGGGAGAAGATGGCGGAGAAGTAGCAGGCTGAGACAACATCAGGTAGCAGGAGATCAGCTAGATAGCTTATCTAACCATTGTGAACACCTACAAATCCAACGGGAAATCGAAGAGAAGAAGAGCAACAATTCCAGAAACAAAAAATCGATCACTTTCTGAAAGGTAGGACCTGCGGAGAAGTGAATCCAAAGCAACGGGAAGATAGACCCCGGGGGGGGGGAGGGGCCGGCTCCTGGCAAGCGGCGGAGCGACGGAGCACAAAATCGGGACTTTTAAAAGTCGGCTCCACTGGGAGACGTCGCTCCAGAGGCTAAACTGGGGGGAAACCCAGGCGGGGTCAGCATAACCCCAGGTCCCGCGGGGTCACAGAAGGACTGGGGGGTGTCTGAGTGCCGCAGAGCTCGAAGGTATTAGAGCGGGGAAGCCGGCTACAGCGACAAAGCCGAGGAGTGAGCTCTAAGCCCGGGGTTACCTTGTGCCGGTCGCAGGCTGGGTGGGCTTGGAGCGCGGCCGGAGGCCACGGAGACGAAAGCGACCCGGCGCTTTTCTCCAGCTCCAGCAATTGACTGCTTTCCTCGAGGCGCGACCGCAAGCCAGGGAGGCGGGGCTGTTGGGCGCTTTGCTCTGAGAGCGCACTGAGGAGCCGAACCCCAAGCTCTCGGCTCCTCCGGGCCGAGAGATTGGGAGGCCGCCATCTTCATTCCCGTCCTCCGGAACTCTACGGAAAGCGCTCAGGGAACAAAAGCTCCCGAAAGCAAACCCAAGCGGATTCCTTAGCCCGGCCCCTGGCAAGGGCGGTGCAATTCCGCCTGCGGCAAAGACACTTGAGAATCACTACAACAGGCCCCTCCCCCAGAAGACCAACAAGAAACCCATCCAAAATCAACTTCAGTCACCAAGAACAGTGGAATTCCACAGCAGGAGAAAGCAAATCTTATCTGGACAAAATGACAAGGCGGAAAAACTCACCTCAAAAAAAAGAACAAGAGGCCGTACCGAAGGCTGGAGACGTAATCAATACGGACATAGGTAACATGACAGATCTAGAGTTCAGAATGACAATTCTCAAGGTTCTAGCCGGGCTCGAAAAAGGCATAGAAGATATTAGAGAAACCCTCTCCGGAGAGACAAAAGCCCTTTCTGGAGAAATAAAAGAACTAAAATCTAACCAAGTTGAAATCAAAAAAGCTATTCATGAGGTGCAATCAAAAATGGAAGCTCTCACTGCCAGGATAAATGAGGCAGAAGAAAGAATTAGTGACATAGAAGACCAAATGACACAGAATAAAGAAGCTGAGCAAAAGAGAGACAAACAAATACTGGACCATGAGGAGAGAATTCAAGAGATAAGTGACACCATAAGACGACACAACATTAGAATAATTGGGATTCCAGAAGAAGAAGAAAGAGAGAGGGGAGCAGAAGGTATATTGGAGACAATTGTTGGAGAGAATTTCCCTAATATGGCAAAGGGAACAAACATCAAAATCCAGGAAATGCTAAGAATGCCCCTCAAAATCAATAAAAATAGGTCCACACCTCGTCACCTGATAGTAAAATTTACAAGTCTTAGCGACAAAGAGAAAATCCTGAAAGCAGCCCAGGAAAAGAAGTCGGTAACATACAAGGGTAAAAACATTAGATTGGCAGCGGACCTATCCACAGAGACCTGGCAGGCCAGAAAGAACTGGCATGATATATTCAGAGCACTAAACGAGAAAAACATGCAGCCAAGCATACTATATCCGGCTAGGCTATCATTGAAAATAGAAGGAGAGATAAAGAGCTTCCAGGACAAACAAAAGCTGAAAGAATTTGCAAACACCAAACCAGCTCTACAGGAAATATTGAAAGGGGTCCTCTAAGCAAAGAGAGAGACTAAAAGTAGTAGACCAGAAAGGAACAGAGACAATATACAGTAACAGTCACCTTACAGGCAATACAATGGCACTAAATTCATATCTCTCAATAGTTACCCTGAATGTTAATGGGCTAAATGCCCCAATCAAAAGACACAGGGTATCAGAATGGATAAAAAAACAAAACCCATCAATATGCTGCCTACAAGAAACTCATTTTAGACCCGAAGACACCTCCAGATTTAAAGTGAAGGGGTGGAAAACAATGTACCATGCTAATGGACATCAGAAGAAAGCTGGGGTGGCAATCCTTATATCAGATCGATTAGATTTTAAGCCAAAGACTATAATAAGAGATGAGGAAGGACACTATATCATACTCAAAGGGTCTGTCCAACAAGAAGACCTAACAATCTTAAATATCTATGCCCCTAACATGGGAGCAGCCAACTATATAAACCAATTAATAACAAAATCAAAGAAATACATCGACAGTAATACAGTAATAGCAGGGGACTTTAACACTCCCCTCACTGAAATGGACAGATCATCTAAGCAAAAGATCAACAAGGAAACAAAGGCCTTAAATGACACACTGGACCAGATGGACATCACAGATATATTCAGAACATTCCATCCCAAAGCAACAGAATATACATTCTTCTCTAGTGCACATGGAACATTCTCCAGAATAGACCACATCCTGGGTCATAAATCAGGTCTCAATCGGTACCAAAAGATTGAGATCATTCCCTGCATATTTTCAGACCACAATGCTCTGAAGCTCGAACTCAATCACAAGAGGAAATTTGGAAAGAACGCAAATACATGGAGACTAAACAGCATCCTTCTAAAAAATGAATGGGTCAACCAGGAAATTAAAGAAGAATTGAAAAAATTCATGGAAGCAAATGATAATGAAAACACAACGGTTCAAAATTTGTGGGACACAACAAAGGCAGTCCTGAGAGGAAAATATATAGCGGTGCAAGCCTTTCTCAAGAAACAAGAAAGGTCTCAAATACACAACCTAACCCTACACCTAAAGGAGCTGGAGAGAGAACAACAAAGAAAGCCTAAACCCAGCAGGAGAAGAGAAATCATAAAGATCAGAGCAGAAATCAATGAAATAGAAACTAAAAAAACAATAGAACAAATCAACAAAACTAGGAGCTGGTTCTTTGAAAGAATTAATAAGATTGATAAGCCCCTGGCCAGACTTATCAAAAAGAAAAGAGAAAGGACGCAAATAAATAAAATCATGAATGAAAGAGGAGAGATCACAACCAACACCAAAGAAATACAAACAATTATAAGAACATACTACGAGCAACTCTATGGCAACAAATTTGACAATCTGGAAGAAATGGATACATTTCTAGAGATGTATAAACTACCACAACTGAACCAGGAAGAAATAGATAACCTGAACAGACCCATAACCAGTAAGGAGATTGAAACAGTCATCAAAAATCTCCAAACAAACAAAAGTCCAGGACCAGACGGCTTCCCAGGGGAATTCTACCAAACATTTAAAGAAGAATTAATTCCTATTCTCCTGAAACTGTTCCAAAAAATAGAAATGGAAGGAAAACTTCCAAACTCATTCTATGAGGCCAGCATCACCTTGATCCCAAAACCAGACAAGGATCCCACCAAAAAAGAGAATTACAGACCAATATCCTTGATGAACACAGATGCGAAAATTCTCACCAAAATACTGGCCAATAGGATCCAACAGTGCATTAAAAGGATTATTCACCACGACCAAGTGGGATTTATTCCAGGGCTGCAAGGTTGGTTCAACATCCGCAAATCCATCAATGTGATACAATACATTAATAAAAGAAAGAGTAAGAACCATATGATACTCTCAATAGATGCTGAAAAAGCATTTGACAAAGTGCAGCATCCCTTCCTGATTAAAACTCTTCAAAGTGTAGGGATAGAAGGCACATACCTCAATATTATCAAAGCCATCTATGAAAAACCCACCGCAAATATCATTCTCAATGGAGAAAAACTGAAAGCTTTTCCGCTAAGGTCAGGAACACGGCAGGGATGTCCGTTATCACCACTGCTGTTCAATATAGTACTAGAAGTCCTAGCCTCAGCAATCAGACAACAAAAAGAAATTAAAGGCATCCAAATCGGCAAAGAAGAAGTCAAACTATCACTCTTTGCAGATGATATGATACTATATGTGGAAAACCCAAAAGGCTCCACTCCAAAACTGCTAGAACTTATACAAGAATTCAGTAAAGTGTCAGGATATAAAGTCAATGCACAGAAATCAGTCGCATTTCTTCACACTAACAACAAGACAGAAGAAAGAGAAATTGAGGAGTCAGTCCCATTTACAATCGTACCCAAAACCATAAGATACCTAGGAATAAATCTAACCAAAGAGGCAAAGGATCTATATGCAGAAAACTATAAAGTCCTCATGAAAGAAATTGAGGAAGACACAAAGAAATGGAAAAATATTCCATGCTCATGGATTGGAAGAACAAATATTGTGAAAATGTCTATTCTACCTAAAGCAATCTACACATTTAATGCAATCCCTATCAAAATCCCATCCATTTTTTTTAAAGAAATAGAACAAATAATCCTAAAATTTATATGGAACCAGAAAAGACCTCGATTAGCCAAAGGAATATTGAAAAAGAAAGCCAAAGTCGGTGGCATCACAATTCCAGACTTCAAGCTCTATTACAAAGCTGTCATCATCAAGACAGTATGGTACTGGCACAAAAAGAGACATATAGACCAATGGAACAGAATAGAGAGCCCAGAAATAGACCCTCAACTCTATGGTCAACTAATCTTCGACAAAGCAGGAAAGAATATCCAATGGAAAAAAGACAGCCTCTTCAACAAATGGTGCTGGGAAAATTGGGGAGCCACATGCAGAAAAATGAAATTGGACTATTTCCTTACACCACACACGAAAATAGACTCAAAATGGATGAAGGACCTCAATGTGCGAAAGGAATCTATCAAAATCCTTGAGGACAATGCAGGCAGCAACCTCTTTGACCTCAACCGCAGCAACTTCTTCCTAGGAACATTGCCAAAGGCAACAGAAGCAAGGGCAAAAATGAACTATTGGGATTTCATCAAGATCAAAAGCTTTTGCACAGCAAAGGAAACAGTTAACAAAACCAAAAGACAGCTGACAGAATGGGAGAAGATATTTGCAAACTACATATCAGATAAAGGACTAGTATCCAAAATCTATAAAGAGCTTATCAAACTCAATACCCAAAGAACAAATAATCCAGTCAAGAAATGGGCAGAGGACATGAACAGACATTTCTGCAAAGAAGACATCCAGATGGCCAACAGACACATGAAAAAATGCTCCACATCACTCGGCATCAGGGAAATACAAATCAAACCCACAATGAGATACCACCTCACGCCAGTCAGAATGGCTAAAATTAACAAGTCAAGAAATGACAGATGCTGGCAAGGATGCGGAGAGAGGGGAACCCTCCTACACTGCTGGTGGGAATGCAAGCTGGTGCAACCACTCTGGAAAACAGTGTGGAGGTTCCTCAAAAAACTGAAAATAGAGCTACCCTACGACCCAGCAATTGCACTCCTGGGTATATATCCTAAAGATACAAACGTGGTGCTCCGAAGGGGCACGTGCACCCGAATGTTTATAGCAGCAATGTCCACAATAGCCAAACTGTGGAAAGAGCCTAGATGTCCATCAACAGATGAATGGATAAAGAAGAAGTGGTATATATACACAATGGAATACTATGCAGCCATCAAAAGACATGAAATCTTGCCATTTGCGACGACTTGGATGGAACTAGAGGGTATCATGCTTAGCGAAATAAGTCAATCGGAGAAAGACAACTATCATATGATCTCTTTGATATGAGGAAGTGGAGATGCTAGGCGGGGGGGTTTGGGGAGAGGTAGGAAAAGAAAAAATGAAAAGATGGGATTGGGAGGGAGACAAACCATAAAAGACTCAATCTCAAGAAACAGACTAAGAGTTGCGGGGGGGAGGAGGGACGGGAGAAGGTGGTGGGGAAATGGACATTGGGGAGGGTATGGGCTATGATGAGTGCTGTGAAATGTGTAAACCTGACGATTCACAGACCTGTACCCCTGGGGATAAAAATACATTATATGTTTATTAAAATAAAAAATTAAAAAAAAAAAAGAATAAGTACAAAACAGGGGACCTGGGTGGGTTTGTCATGATCCCGGGGTCCTGGAATCAAACCCCACATCAGGCTCCCTGCTCGGCAGGAAGCCTGCTTCTCCCTCTGCCATTCCCCTTGCTCGTGTTTCCTCTCTTGCTCTGTCTCTCTCTCTCTCTCTCTCTCTCTCTCTGTCAAATAAATAAATAAAATCTTTAAAAAAGAATAAGGGGGGCACCTGTGTGGCTCAGTGGGTTGAGCCTCTGCTTTGTGCTCGGGTCATGGTCTCAGGGTCCTGGGATTGAGCCCCGCGTCGGGCGCTCTGCTCGGCGGGGAGCCTGCTTTTTCCTTTCTGCCTGCCTCTCTGCCTACTTGTGATCTCTGTCTATCAAATAAATAAATAAAATCGTTAAAAAAAAAAAGAATAAGCACAAAACAGAGATTTTTCAGTCCATTAAAGACAGAGCTTGCCATCAATATACCCTTCATTAAAGGAAATGCTAACGCACGTACTAAAGAGTAATTCCTTCAGGGAGATGTGAACACGAGAAGGAATGGTGACCAAAGAAAATTAGAAACTTGTGGCTACAGCTAAGCTGATACCCACTAAATGAAGCAGTAATGATCATAACTAATTAGCGTGCTCAAAGCGATAGAACTGAAATATTTGACAACAGTATAAAATTGAAGGAGTATGATGAGTTCAAGTGTCTTAAATTATATTTTTTGAAAGGGTAATGCTGATTAATACTAGACTTTATATTTTCAAGTGTGCCTAATAAAATGTCAAGGGTAGGACTCAAAGAAAAGGGACAGAATATATAATTTCCAAATTAGTAAAGTGAAAAAAAGAACAAAAAAGAAAATAATTTAAAATAAGGCAAGGGGGCACCTGGGTGGCTCAGTTGGTTGAGTGTCTGACTCTTGATTTCGGCTCAGGCCCTGATCTCAGAGTTTTGAAAAAAGCCACTTTTTGTGCACTCTATGCTCAGTGGGGAGGCTGCTTGAGATTCTCTTTCTCCCTGGCCCTCTGCCCCTCCCTCTTCTCTTTCTTTGAACTAAATAAACCAACCTTTAAAAAAATTAAAATAAGGCAAGAAAGGAAGGCAAAAGCATGAGAGAAAAATAGAAAATACAATATAATAGAGTACGAGTAAGTCCAGATATAATCACAATTTAGAAAGAAAACACAGTTTTAAGAGAATCAACAGAGTCAAAATTTGTTTCCTTGGAAAGACCAACATAATTAGCAAATACCTAATATGATAGGTCAAGTAAAAGAGAGAGGGAAAGCAAGAATAAAAATTTAAGAATAAAAAAGGGGGGCACAGTTGAGACATTAACAAGATCAGAAAGCTATTGTGAATAATTTAATGGTAATAAAATTGAAAACTCAGCCCAAAGTGGTACAAAAGTTTTAGGAAATTATTTTTCATCCAAACTCAAAAAGAAATAGAAAACCTGATCATTTTTATAAGCATTGAAGAAATTGAATCATTTAGTAAAAATACATCCACAAATAAAATACCAGGTTCCCATGGCATCAGAGCTAAGTTCATCCCAACATTGAAGGAACAAGCAAATCTAGTATTCCACCATAAACTTTTCCAGGAATAGCAGTGGGAGGTTATCTCCCCCACCCCTATCATTTTTCTGTATTTGTTAGAACTTGAGATGTTGTGGAAGTATATGATGCATTCTTGGGTTTGTGTGGGAAGCCAACTACGTAGATAAATTGTAAGCAGTAGTCAAGAGTTTCACGTTTTACTTTTATATTTATGTATAATAGTTCACGTAACTTGCAAAGGTTTTTGACAGGTCCTTATAAGAAAAAGATTTTAATTGTAATTCAACATGTACACAAATACCTAATTGAAAAAGTGTTTTATGGGAAGATAGTCTTATAAAATGATAAACTTTAATATTTTTTTTTCTATTTTATTCCATTCTGTTATTCAGCAAAAACAATGCAGGTTGTAAACAACTGAATTGATTTGGGGACACAATAATGGGTCACAACCTGCAGTTTGAAAAATACTATTTGAAATAAAATTAGATTGTTAATCTCTCTTTAGGTAACTACTGATCTCTGTCACTGCAAATTACTTAGGTAGAGTCACTTGAAATCATTTTTACCCCCAGTCTTTCTAGTTTGCCATTGAAATGGTGGCAGCATGATAATTGTAACCTACATAACACATAATCATCTTTGATAAGTTTAATTCTGCTGCTGAACGTTGGAATTAATGCCCATGGTAACTGAACGTAGAAATACCTATGCTTACCATTGTAATAAGTTGACTAAATGGTATGTGGAAAATCAGATGGAAAGGAGGTTCCCTTCTATTGCAGGCATTTTTTAAAATTCCAAAATATATGGGTTAAATACTAACTGTTCCTGTGATCTAGGAAAATCTATTGTGTGTATGAGATTAGCTTGTTTCTTATATTTAGAAGATTAAAAATACATTTAAAATATGCTGTGTTGAAATCCTAATGTTGCCATATCTTAAATTGTGACACCATTTTATAATTCTTTGGTTCTGACATCACCAATAAAATAAATGCAGCTCCAGAAAACAATGCATTTTAAAATGCCATGAAATGGACCCAAGTGTTATCTATTTAGAACACAGCTGTATAGAATAGAATGTTGTTTTATGTAAAGTAGCAGCTTTCACACTTCATGTATCTAGAAGAGCTTTATAAAACGAAGCATTAAGTGTGAACTGCTCCATTTTTATTCAAAGTTTATGAGATTGCAGAAGTACCATTATATTGCCTTTGCTTTAAAATGCAATTCACAGTAAAAGACATCTTCCTTTTCTTTTTTAATAAGTTTCAGTGGGCTGAAGCTTAAAGTGTCTTGTACCTTGCATCCATTTCCCCAGGCTGAAGACATTGAGGTGAACTCTGATTTTGCATGCTCTGTTGCTTTGTGGATAACACAATGTGCAAGTCTTCATGTTAAATCTAAGGCACCAGTGGTGAAAGGCAAAATATAAGCCTTTTAATACCGTGTCCATTTTTGAGTTTGTGCACCAGCAGACACGCTTTCTGTATTTGACTTGTAGTTGTTAACCACAAATCTGTCGCTGGCTATACTTTTGCCTTTTGCATTTCTGATCTACTTGTTGTTGGCCGAAGACATTGTTTCAGCATCCTGCCTGATGTGCACGGGACCTGCCTGGCAGCCCTTGCCAGCCCCCAGAAGTATACAGCTCTCTCATATCCGTGGAGTTGGGCTCTCATGCGTTTGTCCTGTCCACACCTCTTGACCTCACTTCTCCTTTCTCTGTAACTCTGGGTAACGCTCTCTTGTTCATCGTTTGTGAGGTCCAGTTGTAGTAAATAATCCAGAACCCAGAAAAGAGAATGTATTACTAATGACCAATATACAACATTTTCTATGTATTAAGCTCTGTTTATAGTAGATTACAAATACTATCTCCCGTCAACCCTATGAGATAGATTCTGATATTATTCATTATTCCATTTTGCTGCAGAGCAAACTGAGACCAAGGGAACAGTTAAGTATCGCATCCAAAGTCAGCCAGTTACTAAGCAATAGTTAAAATCTGCATTAGGGAATCTCATTATGTTTTGCAAGTTGAGAAAGGCAGAGTCCCCCCCAATATTTTTCTAATAAACTGAGTTCCTGAAGCCTATTTGGTTGGTGTTATGGATGCTTTGCTTTATTTGATGCTGAAATAATATTTTCAGTAAATAAGTACTTCAGATAGGATCATACTAAATAGCTTGAGCTACAAAATTTTTAGCTTATTTATTGATTTTTATTGCAAAGTTGGTTAATTACCCATTTGTTATATTTACATAACAATCTTATTTACTCTGCATGTTTCTCTCTACAGTAGAGGGTCTTTTCTATTTCCATATGTGTAAGGGTACTCCTTCAAACTCACAGTGAAGGATAACAAAGGATATTCTGAAAAACATACCAGCAGATTAAACATATGTATTCAGAGGGGACATTTGGGTGGCTCAGTGGGTTAAGCATCTGCCTTTGGCTTTGGTCATGAAACTGGGGTCCTGGGATTGAGGTCCACGTCAGGGCTCCTTGATCAGGAGGAAGCCTGCTTCTCCCTCTCTCTCTGCCTGCCGTTCCCCTGTTTGTGTTCTCTCTCTGTGTTAAATAATAAGTAAGTAAGTAAGTAAGTAAGTAAGTAAGTAAATAAATAAATAAATGTATTCAGAGAGGCATTTATATGGACCGAAGAAGTAAAAATCTACTACTGAGAAAATATTAATCAGGGTTGTTATGATATGCATGAAACTTGGAAAAAGGAAAAATTATTGCTTAGGGAAAGAATACTGTTGGCTTTTTATGATTTTGATTTGGATGACAAGAAATTAAATTAACTCTGATTTTGGAAGTGTTTAAGGTACTATCAGTAAGTGGTCTAACAGCCCCAGGAGATTAAATTTTGGATCTTTGCAGTGCGTTGGCTTACTGCTCAATTCAGAAATTTCTGTGGAGTAAAAGTAAGCCCTACCCTTTCTACATTTCTCCCTGTAACTTTTTACTTCTTAAATGAGCCAGTGCTCACCTAGTATGCCCAATGCTGCTTAGCATGACCCTATCTGAAATACTTGTTTACTAAAATTATTTCAACCT